>NW_027103708.1:0-448939 GCF_902728285.1 Clytia hemisphaerica | reverse complement strand
GGTTCATAGAGGCCCATGTGCTCGCACGGTGGCCTGTGAACTTGTATAGCATTATTATTATATTATTATTATTATTAATTTATTTGGTAAAGCAGGTCAGGTTCTATATACAAAACTATATACAATTATACACAATTCTGTACATATTGGCAGTAAAAAACTGATGTGGACCTACTGGCTAAAAAACGAAAAAGTAAAATCTTGTGAATCAAGCTAAAAGTTGGTTGAATCAAGCTAAAAGTTAGTTGAATCTAGGAGTTTTTGTATAGGAACAAAAAGTTGATTAGGATTAAGACTCAGGAGAATTTAGGAGAAATATACATATATAAAAGTACATAAATAAACTCTAGGTAATAATAAGCTAAAAATTTGCTAAGAAAAAAATATATATTCAGTAAATGTAATTTAGTAATAAACATAATCTTTATATAATAGTGCACGACCCGTCATATTAAAATTAATTTTATCCAAACAATCAGATTTATTCAAGGCTTTTGTAAAAGCTTTGTAAGTTTTTATTTCTCGTATTGAGCTGGGAATGTTATTCCAAACAATAGCTGCTCTGTACATAAATGATCGTTTATAATCAACAAAGGTGAATTTTACCTGGTCAATTTTTGAAGATTTTCTATTTCCACGTGTATTTGATTTGCTGATAAGTTCCGATAAAAGTGGTGAGCTGAGACCGTTGTATATTTTGTACACTTTACACGCAATGCTCTTCTTATAATAATAAATAATTTCCTTCCATTTGGCCTGTGACAGAACATAGATATCTGGGACTGATTTCTTTATCCGCTGAATGAAGCGGGCAGCTCTTATATGAACTTTTTCAATGCTTGATAGTAAAGCATCGGAACAATTTCCCCAAATCAAAATAGCATACAGGACGGATGGTAATATTCCTTGAAAATAGATGGTTGAAAGGGTAGACTTTGGCATCCCTCTCATTTGGTATAGCTTCTTGACTTTAACACCAAACATTTTAGTAATTTTTTGAGCATGAACATCCCATTTCAATTCGTCATCGATTGTAACTCCAAGACATTTTGTTGAGTTTATTATCTCAACATTTTTATGACAAATAGTTATATTTTGAAGAGGACCAACAAAGCGATTTTTAGACATAAGCATAACTTTGCATTTGTCAGGGTGGATGGTTAACGAGTTTTTCTTGGCAAACGATTCAAGTTGATGGGCACTTCTTTGAAGGTTTTTGATGACAATATCGCTATGTGGATCTGATGTGTACGCTGTTGAGTCGTCGGCTAACTGATCTAGATCACAATCAATGCTTTCACTCATGTCGTTAACATTAACTGAAAAGCACGGTGGGCCGATAAGTGACCCTTGCGGTACTCCGAATTCCACATCAGCACAATCTGAGTTGACTCCATTGATAACAGTGAATTGCTTACGATTCGACAAATAACTCTCAAGATAGGTTAAAAAGTCACCTGATACCCCTGAAGCGCTTAGCTTTTTTAGTAGAATTGGGTGGGATACGCTATCAAATGCTTTTCGAAAATCTATGAACAGGGTACCAACTGATTGGCGGGAGTCGATGGCTTTTCTCCACTTCTCGGTCATATAGAGTAGGATGTCATCGGTCGATCGATTTGGTCTAAAGCCCCACTGGTGTTCGGATTCGAGACAATGCTCTCTGAGATGGTCAGTTAATTGTGAGCAGACAAGATGTTCAACAATTTTACTTGGGATTGAGAGTAATGATATCGGCCTGTAATTTGAACAATCCGATTTAGAGCCTTTCTTGAAGACTGCAGATACTTTAGAAGTTTTCCATTGAGTTGGAAAAGTACCAGACGATAAACTACATTTGACAACGTACTGTAAACCCTCAACTGAGGCTTTCGGGTTCAAAGATAGGTCCTTAGCGGTGATGTTATCAGGACCCCCGGCTTTACCAATTTTTACAGCAGCTTTGAACGATTTTTGAAGAAGTTCTTTTGAGAATTGGATTGTAGATATAGTAGGGGTCACTCGATAAATGTACGAGTTCAAAGATCCATATTCGTCAGTCTGTGGAGGTGTCGCAAGTTGTTTTCCAATATTAGCAAAAAATTTATTCATTGTTTTTGCTTTATCAGTGTCATCAGTAACAATGGTATCATTTTCATTTTTTAAGGGACCAATGTGTCGGCTATTTGATTTCCCTTTGAATTTTTTTACAAGCGACCAGAATGATTTTGAGGACTCGCATGTCACAAATTTCTCTCTCCAGTAATTTACTTTAGTGGTTCTTATCAAGTTGGTGCATTTGTTTTTGGCTCTTTTGTAGTCCTTCCATTCTTTGGAATTTCGTGGGGTTTGTCTTGCTTTATTTAATAGTTTGAAGCGGTCATTTATAGCTTTACGTACATCCCCATTCATCCAGGGTTGATTGTTGTTTCGAACTCTCACTTTCCTAGTTGTAATGTGAGAGGAGAGGACGTTTTTAAAAAGATGTTCCCAACACCATAACGAGTCATCTGGGTCGTCAAACATAGAAATAATATGCCATGGACAGGTTTCCAGGTCCTTGTTAAGTTTCGCGTTATCAATGTCCTTGTAATTTCTAACAGAAATCAATTTTGGTGGTGAACTTATACGCCGTAGATTCAATAAGAAATAAATGAGGTCATGATCAGAAAGCCCCATTGCATATGTTCCTTTTTTCAAAACTTTATCTGGGTTCGATGTAATGGCCAGATCAATAAGTGTCTTTGAGGTTGCAGTGATTCGAGTAAATTTCATTATAACGTTCGTCAAAGAATGTTCAGCAAGAACTTGGTTAAAGTCTTTCGTTAGTTTATTGTTATCTTCGGACATGTCAATGTTGAAGTCACCAAGAAGAAATATATTTGATCGATGGTTAAAACGGTTCAGAATTAGTGTAAAACTTTGAAGAAACTTTTTCATTTTGGGAGGGCGATAAATACAACCCAGAAGGTATTTTTGAGAGTTAATAGTTCCTTCTATCCAAATCGACTCGATCTTTGTATCAACTTCAATTTCATCTACCACAAGGTCTCTTTTGTAATAGACGAGGACACCACCCCAACTGTTTTTAGCTTTTCTGTCTCTCCGATAGAAGAGATAATTGTCAATTTTTAGATCATCATCATCATGCTCAGTTTCGTTTAAGTGAGTCTCTGTGATTGCAAATAAGTCAAATTTACTTTCTCTTAAAAGAATTCTCACATCTTCGAGTTTGTGGAAAAGACCATTTACATTCAAGTGACCACATTTTAAACATGGGATAGGTGTCTGCAGTTGTTTGAGTAATATAGGATGACTGGCGACCATATTGTCTGTGAACTTTTCACCTAAAGGTGCAGGTTGATCGCAACCCTGTTTTTGGTGCTGTAATGATGGGCTTAACAGCATTAACCCTTGAACTTTTCACCTAAAGGTGCAGGTTGATCGCAACCCTGTTTTTGGTGCTGTAATGATGGGCTTAACAGCATTAACCCTTGAACTTTTCACCTAAAGGTGCAGGTTGATCGCAACCCTGTTTTTGGTGCTGTATTGATGGGCTTAACAGCATAACATAACATTACCCCCGTCTTTTGCCAGTTTGGTATAATATGTTATGAATTACGTGGTTCTGCTGTGCGACGATAGCTCAAGTGGTAAGGCGTCGGGTTTGGAACCATGGTTGCTTGCATTTGGTGGTTCGAACCGAGGTGTGGGAGTAAAGTTTCAGGATTAGCAAAATAGCTTCAAATAGTCAAATTCAGAAAAAACTAAGTCCAGAAATCAGAAAAAACAGAGTTAGTGATAGGAAATAGAGAAAAAGAGGAGAAGGGCGGAATTGGTGATTGAAACAGATCATTCCAAATGAAACGCAGAAAAAAAGACTGGGCCCAGACATCTGGAAGAAGCGGGAAAAAGCAAAGGAGATAAAGTTTTGGTACTATTACTATTATTTGTACAAAAGTTGCAATTTTCATAAAAGATCTTACATTATAATACTCAAAACATAGATTATATTCTATTAAAATAAGTAATTTATGAAACAAATACTTCAAATAGTGCTAAACTAATTTTAACCCCATCCAACACGAAGCAAAGTCGATATTTCGCCATCCCACCGGCTCATTTTCAGAAATTTTCGTACATATACAGATATTTTTACGCCACGCGCAGATCTAGAGAAAGGATGCTACACTCCCTATTCGGGCGCTTCGCGCCCTCAAAACGGTCGTTCCGCAATAAGTCCTTAGCAACGGGATTTTTTCTGTTGCTAGGGCGATTTTTCAAGCACCCAACAGGATAAAAATGCTCACTGCGGCCTGAATGATAAAGATATAGCTCTGAAATTTTCAGGAGATGTTCAGAAAGACCTAAGGATCTCAAAACACCCAAAAACCAGAATTCGACAATTTTCTCGATGATTTTTTATTTTTGGGTAGACTACCACCTTAATTTCAGGGAAATCTTTCCAGCTGGCAAATCAGAACAGATATTTGCAAATTTTAGGTCGGTGGCTGCTTCTGATTTTTTCAGTGAAGTAGACTAGGAGCGTTTGGCGAGGTCGCCATTTTTAAAAGAATGTTAAAAATCCAAATATCAAAAAAACTACTTGGAGTTGAAAGATGCAATCAAAAATGAGAAACAAACATCAATAACAGATTCGCAATCCCTTATTCTCAAATAAAAACACTGCTTCGTACTGTTTTTACCTTTCAAAAACAACTAAAATCTGCGGCGGACTGTTTTACAGTCCCCCTAAGCAAAAGCATATTACCATATACTACCGGGCCACTTAATCGCGCCATCCAGTCTATCAAAAAGCTTTAAGTGGACCCCGGGCTAGTAGCCGGCGGAAAGGTTTTATAGAAATATGTTTTCTTATCTTCTAGGTGACCAAATGTTATGACCTTTCAAATTTTGATACAAATGATATGTTCTGATTTCTAGGAAACCTATATTATACATCGCACTATTTGTCTACCTTAACTTATCACTATTTTATTTATGGTTTGATGATGTGTTCTAAAATCTAAGATGTAAGAAAAGCAGTTTGCCAAGATAAGCTTTGCAAGATATTTGTTTTTCTCCACGAAAGATGTGTTCCGAAGCTTTCTAGGGTTACCTAGACAACAAGAACACGTTAGATGACCTTTGATTAAATACCCCTGTCACGTCAGAACACATCATTATTTCTAGCTGATTAATTTTCGAAGATTTTATCAAAACAGATCAAAATTTCTAACTGAAACATACTTTCAGAACACATCAGAAAAAAAGGTCACCTCGCCGAGTCCATTGATTATCAAGCTCAGAAGGGACTAAAGAAATCTAGACATATATTTTAATTAATTTCACAAAGTGCTCCTATTTAGCTAGCCTAGGTCGCCTCGCCGAGTCCATTGATTATCAAGCTCAGAAGGGACTAGAAATCTAGACAAAAAAACACCTTCTGATTAATAAAATACCTGAAAGAAAACTGTTTATTGATCATTAACAAATTTTTCTTGTAAATTCATTACTAGTCCCCTGAAAAGCCGACCTACCTGCTAAGGGTTGATAGGTGTAAAGATTCTATGAGATACCCAGGAATGGCTGTTTGTATCTAACGGGTTCTCGCTCCTTAAGCTACCTGTGGTTTGTAAAGGTCTGCAATTCATACTAGAGGGAAGAGGAAAGGTTGAAAAAAGAAAACACGACAAAAAAAATTTATTCGAAACATTTTGATTTATTTTTTTTTCTGTAAAAAATTTTAGTTTGCGATTTTTTAATAGGTACTCAGGGTTTGAATGTTGGTTGAATCTATTTACAAAAAATTACAATTTTTATGAAAAAAAGAAAAAAAGATTTGAGAATATTTCACAAAAACGAATCCTTACGAGGCATTCTTAGAAGATATGTCATACTTACTCAAAATAATCGAAAAAGTTCCCTAAACAATCTAATGAAAAACATTTCCGCTGGAAGTAAAAATTTACGAATAATTCGAGAGGCGAAACAAGCTGGCCGGTTAACAGAGACCCTGCAAAAAGTCTTTCGTAGATAAAGCACCAGTTTGGTTTTGTCTTTTTTCAAAGTGACTGTACCGCAACACTATCTGAATTTTTGTCATATTGGCGCGTTTGATTGTTAGGTAACTTTTGGATTGTTTTGGGTAAGTACGGTAGAAGCCATCATAATCTGGAAACGTAATAACATTGAAAACCCATTTAGCGTAAACGTCCAACATTTACGAAATCCGTATGGAGTTATATAAAGGTTTGTACAAGTTTGAAAATGATTTGAAAGCAGAAGTCAAAGAAGACTAGTTGCATAAGGAAACAACACTCATAAAACATTTCAAGGGTCTAGAACTGAATGATAACCGAAAGTCATATGACTGCAAAATAGGAAATAGAAAACAAAAAGTTACAAAAGCAGAAAACAAACAGATAACAAAAAATGACATAAAAATTAACTCTTTGGATTATAATGTACTCTATATAATAAATTTTGTGATCATGTGTCGTAGAAGGGTTAAACTTTTTCATTCCCGACAAAACTTTATCGTCCCTTTACAACAGAAGATCAAAACACTGGACGGATATGAAAATTACTTCATTTTCCTAGGCGATCGATCAGTCACAATACTGTCGGGATTTGTCTACGAATTTGTACCGCTGTAGAAAAAATTACTTTTGCAGGTATGACCTGAAAAACAGCAGGATGGATCTCGGAAATACACAAGAAATGTTTCCCCATGAGTGAAAAAGTTTACCCATCCTACGGTAGCATCAGTTTCAGCTTGTAGTACGGACAAGAAAGTAGCATTTGGGATTGAATAATAAATTAATAATTATCGATTGAAAAAAAGTCTACGACTCTTATAATTACATCATCATTTTTGAATTATCCAGACGTCACGAAAATTTGACAAAATATGATTCTCTATAAATTCCATTCCTATCATAGTAATGATGGCTGACAGTCACATATCAATATGCCGATTCACCTTTGTATTATCTCGAAGTTGGTAAGCTGGACATGTACTCCACTCGTTTTTGATTGGGCCTTGACCCGAACTTTTACAAGACAGCCTACACATAGCACCGAAAATAATAACTCATCTAACGTCCGAATTGTACGGCAAACGGTCGTTTAAAGTTTGCTAGATGGGCAATGGTTGAAACCCAGTTTTCAGATACAATGTATCATATCGTGTGACAGGGGCTTTAATAAACGCCAACCTGAATAGAACCAATCAGGAGGAAAAGATTCATCATCATCATTCCATGTAAGACTCTATCTACACTATCATACGACACCTTCCAAGAAAGACGTGTCTAAAGTCTTGATGACGGTTCTTAAGAAAGTCATTTCTTTGCGTGTGTTGTCAAATATCTCCCTGGGATCGTCTGACGGACAGCGTAGACAGTTGGGCGCCCACACCATGGCTAGATTGTCCTCTCCCATTTTTGAAAAATGAACATTATCAGGGATCATAAATGCCTGTATAAGAAAAACAAAAATTATAGAAGGTATAACTTGCTGATAGAAAAACAAAGGACACTATTTTTTCTTTGGAAGAACAAGCACAGCAATATGAAAATCAAATTCGGTAAAAATTCGATTCGATAGTTTAAGCGAGAAAAAGCGAATATATTTAATGATATTCAGTAGGTACTATTTTCTACAGAAAAACGCCGGTTTTTGGCAATAATGGCAAATTTTAAACGATTTTCCTTTATGTTAAATTTGGCACTACTGGCAAAACAGGTGTGCTTCTATAGAAATTCATAAATTGGTAAAAATAGAATAAGACATGGCCTCTTCTATCGTAAACAAATGGTAAATCTCTCGAATTTATGTCTTGACTAGACACGACGGGACGTATTCATGATATGCAACCACTGGACAAACTTCTGAACACTTTTAAAATTTTCCACCCCATACGTCACTTAAACAATAGAAAAAGTGACGTATTGGGTGGAACAAAAAAAAACAGAAAAGTTGCTTAATTTCGTGAAGTCATTGCAGTGGTACATATCATGAATTGTTTGTGGTAAAATAACTTCTCATTCAACTTACCTGTAGTAGTCTTATTAGATATGAAAAGACGATGCGATTACTATCCGGTAAAGAGTTCACGATATTTAGACAGATCTCCGGTGAGTCTGCATTGTGTATGCATTGGTCGTAGAATCGTTGCGGTATTAGTGGCTCGTACAGGTCGCGAAACCATAGTTTGAGAAGAGAGGCCGGTGTGTGAGGGTCCTTGACATTGTTCTTGGTTCCTTCCCATTTGTCGATTAGTAGTTTGAGTGCGTTAACGCTATCGATATCACCAGGTACTCTAAAGAAAAAGGAATAGGTTGTCAATATGAGGGGTTTATAAACCGGCAAATAAGTCGAGTGTTCGAGAAATGGAGAGTTGTGTTCGGTTTGAGTTATAGAGATCCTTTTATTGTATACCTGAGTAATTCTCTGAACGCCCGTCTGTCCGTCTCGTGTGTGTAAAAAAGGCTCCTTTTCAAAGAATTTAAAATTGACCAGTAACATAAAATCTTTGAAAAAATCAAGCGAAATCGGGCCGAAATCTGTTTAATTCAAACAGCTTTTAGACTTCTGAAATCGAAGAAGTAATTGTATTAAGGTGAGATTTTCTCTGATTTACTTAAGAAAAATCAGCTCGCATCATTATACCTGAAGATACCCTCTGTTTGTAGGCCGTTCAATAACAAGATGGCGTCCGTCAGAGTGGTCAGAATCCACGGTAGCCGATTGTCAGGGAAACGTTGTGATTGCATTTCCATGATGTCTTCAAGTGTGTTTCCGAACATGGAAGGATTGAAGACACGTTTCTGGCAAGAGAAAATGAATAAGTAATTGCTAAAAATGAAAATAAAACAGCCGTAATGACGGCTGCAAACTCCGGTAATTGTCATTTTTTAATAGCGAAGCATTGTACAAACATCTTTATCGTGGTCAGCCTTTCTTAATATATCTAAAATAAAATTTAAAAGAGTATATCCTAGTAAGTGCGAGCACAAACGCAAACCAAATCAGAAAATCAAACCGGAAAGATCGGGAAATCGAGACAGACTATCACAATTAATCGGATTTACGCACCATTACAAATGAAAACCATTGATTTTAAGAAACTCCTTAACCGGAGTTTAAAAAGTAATTACAGTTGACTGTCGTTAATTCGAACTCCAATGGTAAATCTTATTTGCTCGAAATAACAGAAAGATTTGAATTTTAGAAAGTATTTTACAAGGGTTTACCTTTGACGGGTACTGGGAATAAGTTTGAATTATAGAAAGATTCGAATAAGAAAAGTTCGAAATAGCGAGAGTCTACTGTACTAAACATGAAAAAGGCATCGTGTTGTTGTGTTGTATTCTACTTGTACTCTACTACCCTGGTGCTTGAATACTAATTTTCATAAATCATTTTCAAGGTCCCTAATTTTTCTGTACAAGCCTCTTTATTCAACAAATTCTAATCGAACTTTCTCATCCAAACACCCTCCAACTTATTAAGTTTTGCAGATTTTTTGAAACCACGATTGCTTATTTCAGGTCCCTTCTATTAGGGACCCAACAGTATGAGATGACATGACTAGACTTGGTTGTTTTGGTGTCGTTAACACCAAGCTCTGGTTTAGACCACTCTGATTTAGACCACCCACTTTAGCCCTGTCTGTTCTAATTGTGAATTAAAGTGTGCAGTAAGTTGGCTGTTTCAAGTCAATGCATTGCCCTCTTTTAATGTCTATGCGATGATTTCTTTCAATATCTTTCCCACTTCAAACTTACTCTAATGATTAGATAAGGCAGGGCAGAAAAAGTCGGCCGTCCAAACTAAAGCTTACTAATACACTACAGGAGCCTTAATACATGAACGTAGCATAAAACTTACTATAGCAGATTGTATTTCGTCAGTTGTGGGGCCTTTCAAACCACGCTTTGCACCCATCTCACATATCCTCTCCAGTTGTTTGTAACAATGTTTCGCGTACTTATCCACTTGTGCCTGAAAGGGAAAACAAATATATTTGAAATTCTCTATTTGAAACTTCAAGCAATTAAGAATTCTCTTCGAATTACAGAATATTAATGGGTCTCGGATTAGAGAATGGACTGTAGAGCTGTATTTCTATCATTAAAATTTCTAAAATTACACAGTAAATTTCAGAGTGTGTTTGTTCGTTTACACGTAGGAATATTGCAATCTTTTCAAGACCAACTCTAATCATGATATTTATTACATACGGTTTTTCTACGGAAATACTTCGGTTTTCGCCAGTAGTATCAAATTTGAAACAATTTTTCTTTAGCTGACATTTGCCACTACTGGCAAAAACCGGGATGCTTCTATAGAAAACATTACGTCATGAATATCATGAGCCTACGGGGGATTTAATAGCTTTAGCAAGATTTGACGTCTTGTTCTTACCTCTATGGCAATGGGCGATAGGTCTTCGGTGTCCAGATATTTGTAAATGTAACCTTCCAAGTATCCATGAAATTTGTTGGATGGTGGGAAGATGGTTAAACACGCTGTCATCAACTCCCAACCGTACCGTAAACTTTTCCTGTGAACGGAAACAAAGTGAACTGATATTATCCCGTAATAATAATAATCGTTTCATTATATATCACCCATATTACTGTATTACACCGATTATGAAAGACTCCAGTCGTTTTTTAAGACTTATGGCATCGCATGAACACTAGTTTTACGAAAATGAGATAATAAGAAACTGCTTTTGTTCCAATTAGGCCATTTCACAAAGAAAGGAATCGTGTAAATATGGACCTCCACGCTCTGATAACGACTCTCTAATGCTCCAAAAATTTTATGTTTCCTCGTCTAACCAATGGAGAGCCGTCAAGGGGCGCAATCAATCCTGATTACCCATGATTCATTTTAGCCTATACAGTCCGAATCTTCGGGGTTGGAAATAAAACGTACAAGTGTCAGTACTTACAGTTTATCATTACCCGTGGTTTGTTTACATAACTGCACGTAAATTTCATCACGTAAATGTGTGGTCTGCCATCCTCTAGTCGTCACCTCCACCGCTAGCGATTCGAAACTTTTACGACTTGATTTGTCACCCATGCATTGTAATATGACTAAAAGATACGAATATTCGATCAAATTTCAAACCCAATTACTAAAAGGGTATGGGCTTCCAATATCAAAGAAAGCTACCGAAATTGTCGATCCAAAATTAAGCGTGGATAAATCAAATAAGCGCAATTTACTCAAATTTGGGCTTTTTTTGAGATAATTAGTTCTCGCCCAAATTTCGGCTAAAATTTCAAGTAAAAAGGTATAAAACAAGCCAATTCGCAAATATTGTCAACGCGAAAATTTCATATTCTGAATTCAGGAAAGTCCATGCAAAAATTTATCTACTTATGAATGATAAAATACATAGATATTTGTACGTGACCCGAGAATCAAAGAGTAGAAGGGTCTCATGAACTAAAAAGCCTACTTTTGAATACTTCGACAGCATCTTTTCGCTGCTGTTTATCACGTGTCATCACCATCGGTTTCTTGATTGGTGTCTGAAAGGGAGAATGAATTCACAATATTATAATATCAGTTTTACCAGACAGTATGTATAAGTGTAATACTTACGCTTAGCACTACAACCTTGAAACAACCTTGAAGGCATAATCAGATTGTTTCTGATGTTTTTTATATTTTGACATATTATGGTCCTGAGAAAAGCCTCGAAATATTTTTGAGCCAATTATTCTCTAAAATTGGAATAACCTTACAAGACTATGTAAAGACTCATTAGAAAAAAAGTCGGCAAAATAATTGGAGGTTTATTATCTATGGGCTATGTAAGGTCTAAAGTACAAACATAAAAACTATCTGTTACCACTTCAACGAAAATTCATTACCTTGTAAATATGTAATAGAATAGAATTTAGCATTGCGTTCACTTGCCAAATCTTAAAAGTCAGCCGATGGTATTGAAGCGTTAAGATTAAAATTTATACAATCGAGTCTCCGTAACTCGAACTCACACGGGGAACACAAATTTGTTCGAATTGTAAGGACATTTCGACTTACGGAGTAAGGGGTTGTTAACTGAAGGGATAAGACAAATTTTTCGAGTAATAAAGCTTCGAGTTAAAGAGACTCTCATGTACATCGTCATGAAAATCAAAAATGACAATGACAAATACCTTAGACCATGATAGCATACTATGGATAGACATCCTCCTCCTGAAAACACCTTTACGATGTGTGTTTAACGATGTTTTGACTTCTTTGGGAATTTCACCTGCATTTGATGGTGTCTTTTTGATCGGTTTGCTACCACCTGTTGCTCCAGCCTGGTGATAGAGAATTGGGCAATATTGAGGGTATGAAAGGTATAGTTTTACATACGTATCTATCGTTTCTTATCAGATACTATTAGTCACACGGTCTTCTCGGGGTGGGATACGGGATATACAGGGTCAGTAACAACCGTATTGGTGGCGAGGCTTGCTGAGGAAGACGAGCCACGTGATGTCTTTTGACCAATGAAAACGCTAGAATCTTACTGATGCGGGGTAATATTTTCAAAATTTTGACTTTGCAGAATATTTGCAAACAATAGTGCTGCTTGACTGGAAATGCTTATTGCTGAAAATGCTTAAACTTACACCAAGACAAGACAAGACCAAGACGCTATTGTTTTGACTACACCAAGAAAATTGTTAACAATCCATGACTAGGTTTGGGCCTACTGGAGTTCGTTTTCCAATCCAATCTCTGGTCTGGAATTTTTTAGAGGCCGAAAAGTTTAACAATTTTTCCTGGGTATCCTAATAGGTTTAGGGTCATTCATGTCCAGCAGATTCCTGGGGAAAATATGGTTAAAAAGACTTCCAGAAAAAGTGAGGACAGTCTAGCCACCATAAGTGAAACAGCTGTATATTTAATATTCTAACATGACAGAGAAAAACGATATCCATACCAGATTCATCATAGAGATGGGCCGGAAGTTTTGATTCGCCAATTCTGTATTTTTTGCGAATTTAGCGCGTTTCTGTACATCCAACGTGTCCGATTTCATTCGCGTTAGCGGCGATCGTTTAGCGGCAATTGGTTTGTTGTCGTACGTCGCCGTAGACGACGCCGTATTGCCGTCGACTTGTGACGTTGGAATGGGACTTGAGATGTTGTATATTTCTCCATCATTCTCATTATCGTTGAGTCGTTCATAATATGAAGATCCTGTGAAGGACATGAAACAAGTTTAGGAATGGATATAAAGCTTACAAGATTTCTTTATTGCTTTCTGTTCTAGATAAGACGATAAACGATAAACGTTCTGGACAAGGTTTATATCTGTGTTTTCCAAAGCACCACCTACAAGTCCAATGTTTTTGAAGCCTGAAAATGTTCTGGATTTTGCCTTTTTGTGAGAATTATTTCAGTGCGGTTTCCTAAAAACTGCACGTTCTAGAGCCTAAAGCCTCGAAATGTTCTTATATACTTTGTTCTTATAAAAAGAACGTGTAGGAGCCCGATTAACTCAATTCTTTGGTATTTATTAGAGGAAAATGAAGGCCTATTTTTTCCATATCATTTAGAAATTATCGATAATGAATTGACTTACGATTGTTTTCTTCACCGCGTAATAGCGTGCCACTGGGCGTGTACGAATCATCTGACGTCGCAAACCTAACGTAAAAAGAAGATCAAAGATTGTTAGTTACACATAGTCGACATAGGGATAGTAGTACAGATAGCCTAGTTATAATTTTCCTTCCCTATTTGATTGAAGTAGAATAACGTGCCATCTTCAATGAAGTGACGTCACAATTAACCTTGCACGAGACTTGCAATTTTGAATTCATTGCAGTGTCAAAAAAACCTCAACAGCGAAAACAAGGTTTCTACTGTGGTCAATTTTTAACAAAGATGGCGCATTATTTTGCTTCGTGTGCCGTATTTGGATTATCGGAGGACATATCCTGACTGCACATGAAATTTACGGGCCTTAAAGCTAAAAGACTATGGTGGGCATTCAACTAAGTGATGATAACACTGATACACGTTGTTTTTTTTATAAGGAACACGTTTATAAGGAACTCGAGGCTGAAAATGGTTCAAAAAATAAGGAATTGTTAAGGAACTGCTCAGGCTGAGAATAAGGTGATTTGAAAATAATGTACCTTATTGGGACTAATTTGACCAAATTTTGATCTTTCAAGGGGCAAAAAGTTCAAAATTTCCTATGTAGTAAGGAACTCGATAAGGAACTTTGAGACTGAAATTTTCTGTAAAAATAAGGAGCTCCAGGCTCAGAGCAAAGTTAAGGTTCCTTATAAAAAAAAAACGTGTATATTAAGTGTAAATTTGGTTATTGCTCATTCCTTCGGTCTCTTGTTAAGTGATTAGGGTAAAATAATAAGGGTTTTCCTATCCCTAAGGGTTCCATAGTACTCGCTTAACATATTTTTTAAGGAAAACTACTGAGTTGGAAAAACCTACTGAGTTGGAAAGTTCGAAACTATGTATTAAAGGCAATCTAACAATCCGTTTTAAAAGAATCTTTTATTCAATTTTGACTCGACAGATCTTGCGAAATGATCAAGACATTTGATAAACTTTAGGAAGTACTCTACCAAGGGGACTACAATCAGGGACAAAATACTTGGCACAAAAGGGAAATTCACCGGGGTGTTTTGAAACCACAATCGATTTGTAAGTGCTCTAAAGTAGGTTCGAAGGGTAGAGTTTTAACGCTAGACTTAAGGACCTTAGGATCTGAGGATCCAAAAGTTCAAAAATGGTCCAGTAGGGCTTGAAATATAGCCTAGAAACCAATAAATCCCTCCCAGATCGAAATACTCGATCAAATCAAGTTGAAGGCCTAAAAATTGACATTCTCGCTCGAACTTCAATTTTCGAAAAATTGTAAATTAGCCAAAAGTGCCAATATATTATGACACTGATTGTAGCGATCTGCTAACCCCTTTCTCTTAAAATCATAAATTCTGATTTGTATATAAAGGCAACGAAACAAAATGAACCGCGCTTAAAAGTTAACTAAGAGCTGTTCAACGTTCAGACATCTTCAACGCTTTGATAGCCTCTAGTTATTAGCGCTAACAACAAATTCAGGTCAGGAAAATGATATCATTGAACGATTGCACAAATAAAAACAAAACTTTTTTTCAACTTACATTTTACAATTTAAATAGTTCATCGTGAAAATAATAACAGAGGCCAAAGTCAGACCAGAGTGAGACACGCCTTTCAGTGTTGAATCGAGTAAACTTCTACTCGTTCACAACACTAAACCAACCAAAATGAAAACAGAACACGAAATTTTTGAAACGAACAAAAATGCGAGAAGACAAACTAGTATTCAAAACACATTTTCAGAATAAATTCAATAAAGCTCTTCATTAAAAAAGTTCCCAGCAGCTAAAAAAAGCATTCTCAAAAGCCTTGCTGAGCGAGCTGAGTAATGTGAGAATTTATTCTTAAATCTTGAAAAGAGCTAACAACTCTAACAGTCTTTCCAATTTATTGATTGTTCAAAACAAAATTAAAAGTGAAACAAATTGACATGATCCTATAGTGGTGGTACTGGGTCCTGAGCAAACGAGTTAACTTTCTATATTCAGCATACCGCAAACTTTGCAATGACCAAATTATTTTTGATAATGTCTTTATCCAAAACCTTCATACTAAGGAGGCAACAGTTTTCGTAAAAGACATTGACACCTAAAAGGGTATAACTTACTCGGGTGGAATATGTAGAAATCACTTTTGTTGAGATCTTTGTCACAACTTCCTTGTAGTTGAAAAGAGAGGTTTTCGCCTAAAATTTCGTCACTTACCTAAAAATTTCATCACTTTCCCCTGATTAATTCTACCTTTAAGGTAGCGATTTACGTGTGGCAGGTTGCGAGTAGGTTCTGCCGGGCAACAGTAAACTAACACACTTTTAAGGCCAACCCAACTCCCAGCCTAAAGTTTCCAAAAAAGAAAATATTCCTCTCCAAATAAAGAATTTGATAGAATGAGATTTGTTTCGTACCTGAAGAATGGGCACCGATAAATACAAAGTGCTGCCATTTTGGAAAACATTCGTTCTGTATTTTACACACCACCTTTTTTATTGTAAAGTGATTACATATAATGGACAGGTTATTATAACGTTGTAACAGATTGACAAAATAGTTAATAAAGTGGTATTGTACGAACTGAGAAGTTTGAGCTAGTTCTACCAAGACAAATCACCCAACTGGGACACAACGTTGTTTTAACGTTCATGTAACGTTATATGGACGTTGTGAACATTAGACAAACGTTGAAACAACCTCAAGTGCCAACTGGGCAGCTCTCTAGTCTCCGTCACTCTTTATAAATATATTTTATCTCCGTATGAAATGAAAGCCTTTCTAGCTATGTGTACTACTGTCTATCCAAAACTGACCACAAAAAAAAACTGGTCGACTCTACAGTAGTACAAAATGCTAAAGAAAAGAAAAACAAAATGAAATGAAATCCCCTCCCTTTCCTTTTTCTTTTGGGTTCCAGTTGGGACGTAAAAATCCACCTTTTTGACGGAAAAGCCACAACAAGAAAGGAATGAAGGAAAAATGGGGGAAAGGGTGACAAGAAGTTCCAAAAATGAATGTCAGACACAAAGGAGTTGTCTGAAAACCAATTTTTGTGATATGAGGAAAAGTAAAATACGCGTAACAAAATTTTGGTCTGGAAAGTTTCACGTCTTTTTGTCTTTTTCTGGGACATTCTTTCTATTTTCTATCTTTTTCACACCCCTTTTTCTCATCCCTTCTTGAAAATTGGGAAAAATTCTTTCCTTTTCAGACTAATTTTTCACACCTCTCACATAGACATTTCCTTCCTTATTTTGAATTTTCCTGGTTTTAAAATCTCCAAACTTCTGCTCAAGTCATTTTCTTTCGACTTTCTATCAAATGCCCTGTTTCCCTTGTTCACTTCTTGATAAGAATGAGTTTAGAAAATGAAAGATAAAAAAGTGAACATAGAATTTCGAAAAAAAAAGACGGCTATCTTCTATGGAATTAGACCTTCAAAGGGAAAAATATTGAAGAAAATTAAATCAAAATTGTTCAGTAATCTTTTTGACGTCTTGAAATAATAGCGTTCTTCTTTTCAAGGGCTAAAAATGTTTCAACTGAAAACAAATTACTCAAAAAAAAGTTCTAAAGTATGAGGAGTCTATAAAGAAAATGGTTTGTACTCTTGAAATAAAAAATTATCTTCAAAATAAAGTATTTGTAAAACTTCAATTGATTGGCTGGTCTAAACTTTTGCTATAGACAGACCCCTCCTCGTGAGCGCTCTTGCACTAAAAGAATCTAATGTTTAGGCCCTGACCAAAACTTAGACACTGTTAAATACAAGATCTCCAAGCAATGTCATATCATAATATATCTCCAAACTAAAACGACATCAAAATCACGAAATCGACAGAATGATAATCAAAAACCGATGGTAGCATTTGCTAAATCTTTTACTGAATCAAAGTTTTGACTATTGAAAAGCTTCTCTCCTAACGTATTCAAAACAATCAATGCACATTTTTCTCAATCAAAGTATGTGTGAATGACTCAATGTAGAAATAATCAAAAATATAATTCTGATTTTTCATAAGAAGAATATTCCCGAGAGTTGGTCTCATAGGATTAAATCATAAGTTAGAGTGAGTGCTGTAATTTTTGGTAGATCCCTAATAGCGGCCTCATTTCAGGCAAAAAAGAACTAATTTATCATGCCAGTTGCCAAAATTAGTTCTTGGCAGAGTTAAAAAATAAGTTCCTCGACAAATTTAAACATTTTCACTGCTTATCAAATTAGGCCCTTTAAAGGCAATCAAAAGCCTTCAGTTTCTAGTTAGTACTATGAAAAAGCAATTGCTCGTAAATATTTATTTGCTTGAAAATTCTACTCAACATCCCCGTTTCATTAATTATCAACAACCCAGTCTTGAAATGGTGCACAAAAATCAAAGGTTTTCAAGACGAGAGGAGCAAATTTTGGGCAACCTTTAGAGTGAGAAGATCAAACATCCCAGGGCGTTCGTGGGCTTACAGCGTCCCCAAAACCCCCTACAATTTCGACCACCCCTGAATTTATGCAAGTGGAATTCCACACTGGTCAAAAATGGCTGTGACATACGTTCGTTAAACGTCCATCCAAGGTCTATAACACCCGAATAGAGGTGGAAGATTGAAACAATGCTTTTTGCCAGCAGCTGTGTCCTCTTACGCAAAAATGGGCTTTGTATTCCCAAATGTGATCTACATTTGGTTAATTTCCTTTTTCACTTTTCAATACTCTTTTCCCGAGATGCACAAAAGAATTGCGGGCCTCATTTTGAAATGGTATAATTACTACATATCAATTATACATTAATCTACTCAAAATTATCTTTCCAACGAGGTATCACTTTTGATCTCCTTTATTCCGCCAAGAAAGTAAAAAAATTATACATCCAAATTGTTCTTATAAAGAATTCTTATTTGATGCCAAATGAACAATCAGTTATGAATAATAGAAAAAGAGCAACATTCAAAAAATGGTGACAGAAAAAATTGAAAAACGAAACACCTCCTTTCTCAAGCAAAAGCAATGTTTGCAGAATGCAGCTCGAATTGATCATTCACAAGGCATTCAATGTGAAAAAAAAAATCGTTACAGAGGTCCCCAAAATAAGAACTAAGTATTCACTTATTAATGTATGTTTGTCAGGCCCATATAAAAACAGAAATGTTCGTCTGTCCGCCTTTCTCTACACGAGGCCTTTAACTTTCACCATTGTTGGATTCTTTCAGGGGAGATATTATAGGGATTTGTTTCTGAGCTTGACGTTTGTGTAGTTTGTCCCAAAAATCCCATGAATACATGTACGAATCTTTTAGTCTTTGGTGACTTTGCGAAGAGGTATTACGATATAGAACATGAAAGATATTCATTTATTGTCTCTACTCATAGCTTTTTAGCCTCTCGTTACCGATTTCAAGGAAAATCCATCATTACCACAAAGTGAAAGGTTGACTTTTCCATACATCTTCAGTCCTTTCAGAGAACAAAATAAATTGTGAGTCGCCTTTTCTTTCTATAAATTTTTAGATGTTTAAGCTTAAAAATCAAAGACATACATACCAACCATTGTCCAACACCAGCTGCTGGGAATAATAGACGAGAAACTGTGAAGTGAACACACATTTTGTTGTTACCCCAGAAGAATGAATAACTTTTACCTTTGACACTGTTTATAGTTGCTTGGTTGGAAACAGCTTGTGCATCCCAAATAACGGCGTATCTTCGTTGAAAAACATGGCTTTGTCGATACTACCATGTCTTGTTGTTTGATGAAGCCAACTTCAGAATATTTCCAAATTTCACTCAATTCAGATGATATCTTTCAAAGTTTTATGATTTCAGTTTAAAGTGCTACACGTTTCTTAAACTTTTTCCTTTCAAAATGGTTTAAAAGCAAATTACAAGAAAGCCTAAGTAATGATTTATAGCAGTGAAGCCAATATGAGTAACTTTTTATACTTTATCCTGCTTTATCAAGTCATACCTGGCAGTAGGGCCAAATAAACGCCCCCTTGTTAATCCTTCGATTTCTTTAAATCCTTGGACTTTAATAAACTTTATTGATTTCGTTTATTAGGCTCCTAAGAGTAAATGCAATAACTCAGCAAAATACCAACTCTCATCAGACTAATCAATACAACTCTTAGTAGCCTCTCCAAAGAAACTATATACCACAAGATATCAACTAACTTGCAGCTGGTAAATATTCATACATAGAAAGTGCAAACGACTCCACAACTATTTTGTGTAATTACTGTAATCTCAACCAGACCACAAGGTGATTGGCAAGTAGGAAGATAGGAGAGAAAAATGATCCAAATAGACCTTCATTCTTTATAAGAATATCAAAGAATTTGGAAAGTTAGTGGATAATTTTTAAGGCTGAGTGCTAAAAGAAATCTTCCAAACATTCTAATATTTAGCATTTTCTCGGTATTTTAGAATAATATAATTATAAACAAATCAATAAAAATTTCAAGTTTTTGAGTTTGCAAGTAAACAAGTAGTTCTAAAAAGAATTTCAATATTTTTACGCGAATTCGAAAGATTTGATGACATAGCATCGGGACCTCTCGTTTTCTAGCCCCTGGAAAACAAAATCCAATCAATGTTATCCGCCAATAAATCACGAAAGTCAATTTTCCATTTTCTTTGAGACTTTTATCCAAGAAAGAAAAGTTCCAAGAGAGAATAATTCCACTGTCTCAAAAAGAGAAATTTTAAGCAAGAAAGCTCAGGAAGCTCTATATATTAGAATATTATAATAAATGAAATAGTCTGTTCGTATTATTATCACCAAGTTCATGCACCAAAGAAAACGAAGAAGGGAAAAATTTGGAAAATGAAAAAGGAATTTTAAAGAAATGTGTTAAGGAATAAATAATGTAATATATAGTAATATAAGAAAACGAGAGAAAAACAAGAGCCAGCCAGATCAAGATCTTCCCAAAACAGAATAGCTGAAAAGCTATATTTCCATCATAATATTTTTCTCCCAGCTCATGAATTTTTTAATGATCATAAAATTTCAAAAACATTCTTCTTCTATCTATCGCTTTTTATTTGCCTCTTTTTCAATTCAATTCAATATGTAAACGAGGCTCAAGTAAATAATAGAATGCCAGTTTTTATAAGAATTCCCCATATGGCAAAATAAATTTCACATTTAAAACTCTAGGTTTAAATGGATGTAAAGTTGCAAAGAAAAGCGACGTTGTTTGATGACTGATGGAGTTGAATCGTGGAGGAAAAATATGTAAAAAAGCAAGATACAATAGTATATGCTGAACGTCAAAACCTTTCTTTCTTAAAGTTTGAAGTAACTTTCTATGTTCTTATGAAAAAAAGATATTTTACAATATGTTGATATGTTTGCAATGGCACTCACAAACACAAAAAAAACAAGAGAGATATTCGTTAGTAACCAGGGGCAACTGATCAAAATCAAAGAGTTCCTCCTCTGCAAACATGGCTCAAGGTAAAATAAATGAAATCCTCAAAAAAAAACAAGCTATTTTTTCACATTCATTAGCCGGAATAGTAAAAGGAAAAAGATAACTAAAAGTCACTCTTCTACCAGCTATTTAATACCCGAGGGTGGGAGCACTCGATTTCCAAGCCACAACATGCGCCGCCAAAAAATTGGCTTTCAAGTGCACCCAGCTAAAAAGAACATCCTTACACTACATTTCAAGGGCCTTGAAAAGCCTACCCTTAAGGGCGGCGCATGCCGTTGGTCGGACCATATGAGTGCCCCCCCCCGGATTCAATAAAGATATATTAAGTGTGATTAACCGAAGACTCCTTTCCAAAGCCTTCTATTCCATATACATGATTCAACCAGCAATAAATTTCCAAAGTTCATCAACATTTACATATGAAAAATGCGAGAAAGATGAGAAAATTCAAAGAGACCCATCAAATCACATGCAAACTGATTGCAATCATCAGAAGATCAATCAAGATTCTTTTAAGAGATTTTACATCAAAACAAAAAGTTTGATCACATCTCTTTATTTGATTTCATCATGATGAAAATGTTTCAACACACAGTCGTAGAATCAATTTGATGAAAATCTGAATTATAAAATCATAAAATTTAATCCGACTAAAATTATGTAGATGTTTTTCTTTTAAGCTGATGCAGAATGATAGTTTTTGTATGTCAGGACGTTGAAAAATTGACGAAAACATTACCAAGCTAATGAGAAGTTGGATCAATTGGTCTGAAAAATATTTAGACAAAGGAAACGTTCCAAGATGGCTTTCTATAAGTCCCTAAATTAATTCTGTTTGCCCACAATATCAAGTTGCAAATGAAATAGCACCTATCCCAAACGAGACAAAAATTAGTTCCTTTTGAGACCATTTTTTAATTATAGTTCTTCCTTAACTAGTTTTCGTGTCCCCCTTCTCAGTCCAAAATCTTAATTCTAAATAGTCCTGGTGTTCTCTATACAGAGCAAACGAAATCTTTTAAAAATTAAATCAGGTCCGATAAATAAAGAAGAAACACTTTATCTTCCCTTGCTCAGCATGGTACAATTTTCTCAAAACACTATCTCAAAAACTGATTAGCTGACGTTATTCTCTGTTAGGGGTTAACCCTGAAACTTCTATTTTGCATAAATAGCCTTATACAGCTTCTTCCACGCACTGTCCCCTGTTCAGAAAGTATAATTAAAAAGCCCTCTTATTTTTAAACAGTTCCAAAACCCTTCATAATCAGATTTAAAGTTAAAACAACAACATTCCTAAGTATTCTCACTCCGAGCGATTTAAAACGGAGCCGAACAAGATTAAAAAGAAATTTAAAATTCATGACTATCAGATTTAAAATTAGTGTACACTTTATTAGCCTCGCCAAACTCTTGAAGACAAACACACCTTTTCGACCATAGTCGCACGGTCAGGCGCGTGCCACTTTATAAAAAAACTGGGGTGGTTTTAGGGTGGTAAAACGAACAAAAAAATGCCCGCGCAGCAATTGGCGGCTACGGTCGAAAAGGTGTGATTCAACAGAGAAAATGAAATGATCAAACTCACGTTTCGTTCATACTGGAATTCGTCGTATCCATACATCCAAGATCCTCAACACTTTCCTCGTTATCCGACACATTATCATACATTGATCTCGGTACGTTGTCGTAAATCGACATTTGGGCGTGACGCCCTGGTGGAAAACGTTGTAAAGAGGCGGGGATGGGTGGAGCGGGTGGTATAGTACTTCGTGATTCAGTGACCGTGCTTTCCTCTCGTGAAGACAAAGGCGGTTTTGAGTCGACGTCATCTTGCGACTGTAATAAAGAGAAAAATAATGTAGGATTGCAGTAGCGAACGGTGGTATTTATTTCGAAATAATTTTTTCGGGATGTTTTTGAAAATTTGGCAATTTCCAGCTTTATTATAGAAATCCTCTTATCCTATTCTTCCAGCATTTTTATAAGAATACGAATTCCACAAATCCCTCAATTCCCATGCCGAATCGTGTTTTCTTTGGTTTAACCTTTATGGTGTCACTAAATTCAACCCTTCTCCTCTACAGAATCTAAATGGTCTCATACGGCACGGAAAATTTCTTTCAGGTAACTAAAGTTGACGCTCTCTTATTCGACTTTCAAGGGCAACTCGCTTAATCGAATAAGGGAGCGTATCGAATTAGGGCGTTACCTATGAGAGTTTCTTGTTGACAGTGATTTTCAATATTATCGAATAATGAAGCGCAATAACGTCGAATACACGGGTTGCAAAATTATATCAATGCAGTCAAAACATGTGATTACTCGAAAAAGTTCACGTGATTTTATTCCCATGT
Organism: Clytia hemisphaerica; assembly: GCF_902728285.1. Lineage (NCBI taxonomy): Eukaryota > Metazoa > Cnidaria > Hydrozoa > Leptothecata > Clytiidae > Clytia > Clytia hemisphaerica. The sequence continues at coordinate 425,535 of NW_027103708.1, read as the reverse complement.
TACTTGTTTTGCAACTTACAGCTGATAACTTTGTTAGTGTCAATTTTGCAACCTGTGTATTAAAGTACCGGCGAAATTGGTTCGATATAAAGAGACACACTCACTAAATCATCGATAGCGGACGGTAGATTGACATCAGTGCACATTATATTGGACGGTGTATCATAAGTTGGTTCTTCAACATCTGGCCCTATGTTCTCTTTGTCGCCTTCTTTCTGTGGGGCGTCTAGAATATGGGTGCGTGGCGGCTTCTTGGGTGGGCGTAACGAATGGAATTTTTGTTTCTTTTCGATCGTTGATTCGTCTAGAGGAGCGGTCGTCTTTTTGTTTGGCAACGTAGCGCTCTTAGAAAATGTAGTAGTTGAGGGGATCGTACGTTGGTGATTGTTATTGGTGAAAGTGTTTAACTGTGAAAGAGAATGTATTTATGATATGCACCATTGCAATGTCTTACACGGACCAAACAGCTGATTGGTTGCAAGTGACGTAATGACTGATTTTACGTCACTCACAACCAATCAGCTTTTGGGTTCGTGATGTATTGTCAGAAGACAATTCAATGGCGCATATCATGAATATGAAAGTCCAGTCATTTCACGATTGAAGGAAACATGGGTAATCAGAATCACCACGCTCTGATAACGACTTTTCATTGGCTTAAAATTTCGGAGGCTTGTGCGTCTAACCAACGGGAAGCCGTTATGGGGGCGCAATCAGTTCTGATTACCCATGATTCATCTCGACCGTGAAATTGTCCCTGACCGAAGTATGGAACCGTTAATAGAAAGTGACGATATCTAAAGAAGTAACTTATCAGAAAAATAAAGATAGGTTAAAAGAGACTAATCTAGTTTAACTAGTAATGACTTAAAAAGATATTATGCTGACAAAGCAGCAGAATTACCAAAAGAATTTCTCAGAATTATACACCCACAAACGGTAGTTTAAAAAATGCTGTGTAATCAAGGAGAAAAGTTAAATGATGTTCGGTAAATGATGTCCGGTAAATGACTTGGGTGAAATGACTATGTAATGATCACTGGTGGACAAGACATCGGAAACATGCGAAGGAGTGCAACAGTCGTCAAAAGACAATGAAATTACAATTACAAATCTCTTCCTCTGATAAGTCTTCCACATGGTCTAAAATCGCCAATGAATGATTACCTGTGGCATACTGTCACTCGTGTCTTTAATGTGTTGTGATGAAATGATGGAGAAATTTTGATAGTGATTTTCTTCTTCATCATCACTGCTGTCTTGACGTTGGTACATCATGGTCCGCTTATTTTTTGTTGTACTATCCACTGATAGCGCGCTCTCGGAACTGTATTTCTGTAGGTTCTTGTTGTTGCGGTGAGCTGTTATTGATCCTTTGCCTGTTATTGTTGAATATAAATGAGGTTTACATTAAAGTACAATAAAAATAGAATTTGACCCGTATCCACGGTAAACATTATAGTAAAACCTTCAGAAGATTAATAGCTCGAAAACAATGAGTTTCGACGATGCAAGGTGTTACATACAAGAAGTCGAGTGGCAAATCTGCATAGATTAGCTTTAGAATGAAACGAGTGCTAAAAAGTAGATTAAAGTTGGTCCATTTTGCCTATTTTTGGGCCATTTTTAGCGTACTTTGAAGGGTTTGTATCTTTCGATCCTAGAAATATGTGAAAAATTTAAATAGATATTTGAAATCAGCGAAGTCCCAAGTTACAGAATTAAGTGTAATTTCTAAATCTTTGGTCTAGTAATCATAATTAAATATCTTAAAATTTTCGTTTTTCATCTTCATTTTCGAATAATTTGAGAAAATTAAAACCCTTCAAATCAAAACTCATAATTATCTTTCCAACAAAATAATACTTTGAGTTTTATATTTTTTCCTTCGAAAGCTTTACATTAAAATAAAGGGACAGCAAATTTTTTGGAACAGGCTCTACCTGAGAAAGAGCTAGAACTTCTTGGCAAATCGGTGATGGTATTATGTGATGAAAATTTCTTCGAAGTTGGCGATGAAGGCTGTATGAGGCTTGTCGTGGATGATTCTTTCTGTCTAACCTCTTCTTTCGCTTTCAGCATCTGCAAAAAATAGAAATGAACATTAAGGGTCTCGTTTTTAAAACAAGTTGGTATTATTTGGGTGCTTAATTATGTCAAATTTTACAAGCCTTTTGATATTGAATCACTCAGATGTTCTCAGATGTGGTGTGATTTCAGATTGAAGATTTAAGGAAGGACTAAGTTTTAGAAACTTAGTTCAAAATATCTCTCAGCTTTGGAAAATTATAAAGTTAAAAAAATTAGATGTGTTTCTAAGGTGGGCTAAATATCTAAACTATTTCATTACATATCCAAAGATATACCACTCCGAGGCAAAAGAAAATGCCGGGGATTTCTGCTATATATTTTCCAGCATTGCCTTCCCACATTTTTAAAATGAAATCCAGTAAAAACTCTTATCCACTGGACGAAGGAATTCGACTGTCGGACTATGTGTATGAACAGCTACTGATAGCTATAGCCAACTTATAGACTTACAAGACCTTCAAAAGTAATTGGACAAATAAACTACACTACAACTTTCGCTTTAACACTACTGGTAGCTTTTTCTAAGTTTTACTTTTCAGTTCTGGCCTTTATAGAACAGAGTCTCAGGCATATTTAGGCCTTGTAAAAAAGAACTCGAAGAAAGGGCCTAAAATCTTTACAAAATATAATAATTGTTTACATGAAAAAATATGGGGAATATGAAAAATTACATCTTTTGAAAAGAAGGGAGGAAAAGATGGGATCACAAAATATTATGGAAAGGAATATTATAAAAAAGAGGATTTTATCAAAATTGGAAAACTTTTTCGTGAAATATCTTATAATGAAAATGTGCGAATGAGAGAGATGGGTAGAAAAATCCCGAAGTGTGATTCTTCTTCATATAAAAAAACCGAAAATAGTACCCTTACTTATCCTGAAAACAATTCTCCCTAATTACACTAATTTCTTTTTCTATCACTAAATTTTGTGACTGGCGTCATTTCTAACCAATAGAACACCTTCATTTCATTTAGTTTCAGAGCAGTAACGTGTAAGAAAAAATGAGCACTCAAACTCTATTCATGATGTGCGCCATTGTAATGTCTTCTGACATTACATTACGGACCCAACAGCTGATTGGTTGAAAGTGACGTATTGACTTGACGTCACTCACAACCAATCAGCTGTTGTTGTGTCTATGATGTTAAGTTATGGCCGAAGACATTGCAATCGGGCATATCATGAACAATCCGAGAAATAACACTGCAACTAGCTTCGATAAGAACATTTAAACCAGTTTAAACGGAAACACTGTATACTTCATTGTAAAGCCCAAGACAAATTCAATCCAGGATTCTTTTTCTCAGAAACGATTATAATGTCCAATTAACTAACTTTCAATACAATGTTTAAGATCAAAACCGATAATACAATACTGATAGTAATTTTACTTCTACCCAAAAAAATCTTAAGAAAGTAATAATGTGATAATTCATACCTGTCTGCTGCCACATGAGCAAAAAATGCCTCTCATAGTTTACAAGTGGAAAGTTTTCGAGATTCTTCAAATACTCCAAAATTTCTAACACTCTTTATAAGATAGATAATTGTAGGTATAACCCAGTAGTAAAAAACTTCGGAACTATACCAGTATTTGTAGATAATACAAGAGAAACAAAGAATTTTGAAATGCAGTCAGTAAGATTACAACTTCAATGTCAAGTAGCATACAAATCAAAACCACATCAATCTCTTGACGACAAAATGTTAAATCGGTGAGCTTTCCTTTTGCAGTTTTTCATGTATCTTTTTACACGTTTTTTTATAAGAAAAAACTATATAAGAACAAATGGCTGAAATATTAAGAGCAAGTTAAGAATATTTGAAGACTTTGCCGACTCCAAAACACCCGATTTTAGGAAAATGGACAAAAATACTCAGAAAATGGTGAAAATAAGAACATGTTAAGATTTTTAGGCTTAAAACTCAAAAAGTTCAGAATATCCGAAACTTTTAAAATTTTTGAATGTTCTTATAAAAAACATGTAAATCCGATTATAACCAGAATGGAATGCACGGTTTAGAATGTAATCAATGCAAAATAAGGAAGAAGGTCTTCTTTATCTTTCTTCCCTGACGTTATGAAATTATATATTCAAGTTTATATACAGTTTGACTCATGTAGTTCGAGCTCTCGTCATTTGAAAATCATGCGATTCGAAAATAACAAACTTCAGCTCAGCACAAATGTACACAATATACCCTTTTGATTTGTACGGTAATTGAAATAACGAAATTCGAAAAAAAAACCTAAGCTGTCCTGACTCCGAATTACATGAATTTTTCGACTGTATCATACTATATGATGCAAAAAAACTGTTTTAATCTTTTTTCATCACAAGAGAAACTTATCGTATCACCATTGAGATTTTGATCGATCGATACATACATAATGTATGCTAATTGGAGCTCACAGCAGGTTTGCAAACTTGTTATTTCAGACTTTAGGACACTTAAAAATTTTAAACGATTTCGTGGGCATACTGATCTGTGAAAGTCATTTGGAGGATAAAAAAATTGAGCTGATTTTTTATTGAAATTAACTACACTCGAACAAAATGCACAAATTTGGTACAAATTTAAAAGGTTTTAAAATTTATATTTGACCGAGAAAAAAATTACTGTATAAAATATCACTTCAACAAATATGGCAACAATTTTCCTTTTTAAGCACGATATAGCAATCATATGGAGTTTCAACAGGGCTAACAACGGGCTTAAAATTGTAAACTTCATAAAAAATGTATCCATACAAAATACATGAAAAAAGAATTGAATTATCGAGGCAACAGTGCTGAGAGTGAGAGTTGAAAATTTCGTAAAAAGAAAAGAAAGACAGAAATTAAACTTACAAAATACTTTCCAACAATGTAGGAACGCGGAAAAAATGCACAATTAATTCATCATACAGTCATCGATACGTATTTTCTGTCCCAAAGCTTATAACATTTCTGACTGTTCGACTGTGCTTCAAAAACATTTAGGAACCATGCATGTATATAAAACAACAAAAATCAATCAGTCAATATAACTTCCCTTTCCATATTTTCTATATACCCATTTTTTTGACATAGCACTATGTTATTTCTTTCTAAACGCTTTCTTAACGAAATTATTAAGAGATCTCTATATAATCAATTAATCCAAAGCTTGTGTCATTTTTTTTGTCAAATCGTATTTTTTATTATCGACCTTTTACGTGTCAATGCAATGGTGTATAGTACAAGTATTATGAAAAGAAAGTCGGATAAGTATTCAGTGTAGGCAGAGATGGTATGCCTTTCATTCCTACTTTTTAGAAAAACAACCAGCCAGTCTTGACGATGTAGGTGTAAGAACTCCTGCTTGATTGGATTGGAGCACTGGCAAATTGTATTAAAGACCTTTACAGCCTCATCAGCGAGCTCTACACTTTATATAATTTCTTGAAAAAGATCTGGGTTCTAATGTTCTTATAAAAAAACGAATTATAGAGTACTGTGGGAGGTGAAAAGGTGTTCAATCGTTTTATTTGTAAGAACATCCTCAATTTCATGTATGAATTTTCATTTCATTTCATTTATAGGAAATGGGTTACTACACGCCGTGTCCGTGTCACGGGCATATAAAGCCTTTCGTTAACCGATAAATACAAGATTAACCGCGTAAGGTCACTAGATCTAATTTCGATCGACTTTCAGCCTAACTTTCTTCCGTTTTGAGAGACGCATAAAGTCGGAAAAATTGGACAGTTTAAATCTCTTTGCTTGAAATGTAGTGAAAAAAGTAATTGCATTGACGTTCACGAGCAGGCACTGCGCTGTGTGGGTGTAAAGCAATAGTTAAACAGAAAGGTATTCCAATAGAGTAGATAACCTTTGACTCCAAAGTGTTTTTTGAAAAGTAGAATTAGTAAGTCAATATCGAAAGTAATTAAGAAAATTGACGTGCATGCAGTTTTTTAAGATGCTTAAAAGCATTAAATTTGGAGCGCTTGACTGAGATATTTTTAATGAAGTTGTTCGAGGAAGTTTACGACAAAAGTTTTATCAAGGATATGGATCATTAAATTTTATCATGGATCGATTTATTGGTATTCAATTACTGTCAATTACTGTATTGTGTAAACATTTGTCGGCAAAGAGTAAGTGTTCTAAGTTTTGGGTTATTCGAGGGAACAGCTGGGGTCAATACCGTCGACTTGGACCAGTTGGACTTTTTACAAGCTCTTATTTGATTTGGTTGATCGCTAACCTGCTATAAAACAATTTAGTTACTTTTTCTAAAGAACGGGTCATTACTCTATTACTTCAAATGACCAATATTGGTGAAGTAAGAACTCCAGCTCATCCCGGGTCGAATTTGGCCATTTTTGTCGTTTTTTGTTTAATTCTCGTACTATCCCAGAGTTTTAAAGACATGAAGACGGTCACAGAATAATATTCCAAGGTACTATTTAATTAAAAACTTATATATGCATGCAAGAATGCATATAGATAATTTCACACGATTAAAAATCCAATGTAATTGGGTAATTGGCTAATCATGTACAAAAAAGTTGAAATTGACATTTTCAACAACACAAGCCGGAACGTTGATTGGACCTACCTGATGATTAAAGTTAGAGCAAGGTCGAAGGTGACAAGTTGCAGGTCAACAAAATACAGACCGGAAAAAAAATCATGAGATTGTAAAGTTAAATGAATACATAACATTGTAACATATCAGAAAAAACTAATAATGAAATCTTGAGAAAATTATAAAAACTGGTTTTTCCGGCATATTTTTTAATTTTTTTCGAAAATTGGACTCTGTCACATTTTGGGGATTGCTATTTTGCATCTTTGTGCCAAAAATCAGAAAAAAACTAATCAGCCAATCTCGAGAAAAGCTGGTAACAGACAGACGAACGAACAAACGAACGAACGGACAAAGGTCAATTTATCGGACCTCCAGGTAGGTCCAAGAAACAACAACAAGTGCAATATCACAACTCATAATATTAAGAAAAATCATGTTTTTCACATCCTGCTACAAGCGAAAGGGAATAACAAAAGATAAAGGAGAAACATAAGATAACGGCATTAATCGACCAATATCAAGAACAACGAGCTGTCGAACAAGATTAGATGTGCTATACAAAATTCCGATTCTTCTATGCACCGAAAGTACTATATGACTTGAAATTCAGCAATAACAGCATTGTTTTGATAGTGTTCTTATTTTTCAAGGATTTAGAGTCGAATCTTTCTCTCTAATCTTTAAAACACCCTTGTGTCACACCAACTCCTTTATGAATAGGCTAAATACATTTCCACTCCAGAAATCATCTAAAGTTTCATGAACTACAGATAAAAAGCACTGAGCATGTAGGATACCCATTGGGATAATCTGACTTTTAAGCTGTAAGCAATAGCATTTTAAATCCCCACCAACCAAAAAGAAAAGATTTGTCAGGCATTAATATTAATTAGCTACTGCATTTGATAAACATAAAAAAAAAAGATTTAAAAAATGTTGTTTTTCAACGAACCGTGGCGACATACTTCTTAAAATTGCTTGTGACATAAGGAAGTGAATGGAAGATTTGAAAAGATCCTTTGGGATTAGAATACCAGTACAGAAGAATTCAATATCATTGCTTCTCAAAAAGATTATATACAGTGAAACTTGACAAACAACATGATTTTGGTTAACTTGAAGTTCAAAGCTAGTTCAAGGAAATATTTTCAGCTCTGTTATCGAAACAATATCGAATTTAAAATTTAAAATTTAAAACAATATCGCTTTAATTTAAACTTGACATCAAACATCCAACAACAATTATCATTGAAGCTTACCTTCAGAATAGAGCTTTTATAACCTCAATGTATGCGCAGTGATCTGATTTAGGTTAGGCCTGTTTTCACTTGGAAAGGAGACTGCCTTGAAATTTTTAACTGCCTTGTCAAACAGTTTAAATAATAATTGAATTTCAGTTTGTTACTCTTAGCTCTCCAAGGCTCAAAATATCACAACACTCATGAAGACTAGGGAGGGCTAGTCATACAGTTGACCACAACAACACGCACGTTGTTCGTATTAAATTTGTAAAACAATTTCTAAGTTTCAAAAAACTCTTTCAAAGGGCTAATCGAATCAACCCTTTACTTTTCAAAAACAATTTTTTGATACTACAATCTACAATATATGAATTACAGCTGTATAGGCTTTTTTCACGAACACTTTTAATGTTCTAACACGTCCCTTCAATCACTATATAATACGATATGAAACAAAGTTGATATTACACCTCTATTCAGGTCGTAACCACTTGATAAAAATTTAGCAAAAACAAAATAAAGAAAGATTACGTATGAATTAAACTTGATTAAACCTAATAATTTAAAGTTAAAGGGTGAAAATGAACTCTTTAACACCATAACTCTAATAATTTAACTTCGACGAAAATTTCAAACTTGTATATTTTTATTATGGATACAAGAAAGATTTTCTTTAAAAGTTGACCAGAAATACAAAACTCGGTAAAAGTCGCTTAAGCATCCACATATCCTTGCATAAAACCTCTATAAAAACAGGAACATTGCTAGGGTAGAAATATTAATTTTTTCGCAATTTGAAACACCACCCCATATTGTTTCATTCCCTAGCAAGGATTCTTTGTTCCCCAGTAGACCATGTTCCTAAAGCAAACCCAAGAAATGAAAGCTTTATACCTGTAGTTTGGAAAGAGGTATGATATCGCCTTCTTTGGGTTTATGCCAGACAGTCTTTTGTGAAGTTGCATTGTAATAGTAATAACGTTTGGTGTTGGAATCGAACAGTTCCCACCATTGGTTCTCGTGTGTCGGCTTCCTAAGAAAATGATGAAATGATGGAAGGTTAAACTCAAAATCGTCAAAAAATAAGAACAATTTAAGAACGATAGTGAGTCTAAAATTACTCAATTTCAAGCAATTAAGGGGTCACAGCAGTAAAAATTGGGTATAACGCCTAAAACACCTTAATTACACCCTAAAATAAGAACAGGATAAGAACAATTTGAGGCTCAAAGTGCCAAAACAATAAGCACAGCCAAGCCTCAGCAAAATTTTACTGGCTCTTATAAAAAAAGTGTATGCACCACTGCAATGTCATTTGACGTCGCTTTTACGGTAGTTGATTGGTTGAAAGTGACGTATTGGGTAAAAAAAAAAAACAATTATTTCGCAGAAGGTATGATATAAAACGTTCCCAAGCCCTTGACAACCTTACTTTGAAAACAAGGCCCGAAATGATTTCTAGAAGTGTATTATCCAACAACAATTAAAATCAGAACAATCTCGCAACAATTAGCAAAAACATTGTAACCTACCGCATAATGCTTTGAAGGAATATAATACAATGGGATAACATTCGAATATCTTTCTTGCCAACAAAAAATGCAAAAATGACCAATAAAACCTCAACAATTACATTAAAAATTCTTATTATTTAGTGACTTTCTTATACTAGTTGATGAAGAAAAAATATTAAATTCTACTTCAAAACTAAATCCGAAGAAATAAAGCGTTTTCTCCAATGTGAAATAACAATCTAATGCAAAAAGAAATCTCAGCTAGATAAACTGATAATAGACTGGGTACCACCGTACTCCAGAAGAAAGAAAAACATACACGGTTTTCAGTGCCAAGAGGATAAAGCTTATCAAATTTTATAAAATTGCCATCTAATGACGTCATCCATTTATGATACGAAGGGGGTATAATTTAACATGGAAATGATGTCTTTGCAAAAACCACCGAATACACCCAAATACACACAAGTTCTGAGAAAGATGACCATTTAATTATTAAAATTAGCAATTTGCTATACTTTCAAAAATTTCGGCAGCATTTTCTAAGTTTGATGTAATTCCTTATCAAGCCTTATCATCCAGTTTATTTTGACTCTATTCTTAATTAGACTTCTTCATAAAAAATGACCAGATTGATTTCTCTTATTACGAATTTTACTATCTTTCCACGAGGAATGAAAGCTCTATGTATCCATGAATCTCTAAAAAAGCAAAAAAGAAAGGCAAATAACTTGAAAAGACAATTTTGTACTACAAAACAACACCAAAGAATTTGTCAAAAATCAACAAAATCTTTCGTTCTTCAAAATTCAACTTGGTATACAACATGGTGTAAAAATGCTGTCAAAATACTATGAAATATTTTCTTCATCGCCAACAAGGAACTCCACACAACCAACCAAGAAGAACACACAAGAATAAAAATACATCCACTGAAAACACTGAAAAATGTCCAGTAGTCTTACATAAAAAGTATTGTCTTTTTTGTCAGGAACAAACACATTACAACATACGCTTTAACAGAGAAAGAAGAAGTTTTAAGTGCTGTAAGAAAGAAATGTCTTTTTGTCACAAAATTCATTAATTTCAATTGGTATTTTACAAAAGAAAAACATATTTTAGTTTTCAAAGAGTTTGAACTAATATTTTTCTAAATCTACATTTTATAAATATCAAATATGAACCTGAAGTCCCCGAATCTACCATTTCAGATTCTAACCTTGGTAGAAATGTTCTTATACTAAATTACTTCTAATTACCATTACAGTACGTAAATTACTTTACAAAAAACTTTCATACAATTTTTGATACTTCTTTATAAAGAGAAGCAAGCCAATTAGGCAGTAGTTAAAGATTGATCAATCATGGACATTCGAAAGTGTATGCACGTACGATATCTTCGTGAACATCTTTATAAGAAACATTCTCTAGAGAACCTTTTTTCAGTCCAAAATTGCAAAATATCAATGAAAACAAGGCTGTGCTTTCACCACTTTAGATGAGCAATTATGAAAAATATAGACCCTTGTGTCAGGGTTAGAATATGAAAGCTGTGTTCTGTATCTAGCAAGTTCACTATAGGATGACGAGTTTGAACTTGAGGTATATAATACACAGTAATGATCAGTAATGATGCAATAAATAATTGGTAGAAAGTCGGTAAAAAATAAAGAAGTGAATCTCAATAAGAGACTTGTGTTTCAGACATTAATAATTTCTTTGAGGATTTCACGAGACTTTGTACCGGCCTGCTAATTTTGTGGAAAAATGGCTAGGATGCCTTTCTCTAAGTTTGTAGATGATTTCTTGTCAAAATAGGATAGACAGTCGACTATAACAATTTGACTGAGACAGATTATCAGGAATACTCAGAAATGTACAAACAGTTCCACCAACTCTTTTATTTTGGGAAGATAAAATGCTTGTTCTTACAGGTCAACCAATGTTCAGTTTATTACTTGTAGAGTACCAATTAGATTTATAATTTGATTTAAAATTGCAGCTAATTAGGTTCATAAAAAGTTTAGAATTTAATTTGAAAATTGGTTGTGATAAGAACTCTCACCCATTAGTCTTCCGTGTAGTAAACAATATTGGGTCGTTATTTTAACTTTTCTAAACCCTATGTTTGCGATGTAGATTTTATCATTTATTAGAAATTTAGCTTTACATTAGACAATCGAGCTTCGACCTTGCATCTCCCCATTTGTTGATGAAAATCAATGTAGAGTCCATGCAGCGGCATCTTTGAACCTCTTTTAAAATAAATCAAAATTAAAATTATCTTGTGCCTATTTTCAGCCAAACATAATGGCGAGACAGATAGTCGGTTAAAAGTTAGCCGTCGTCAGAATTAGGGGTTTCTGATAATAGTTAGATCGTTAAAGATTCTTCGCCTGTGCATGCACTCCACAATCCTGAGCAAAGCCTGAAAGTCTTTTTGTCTAACTTTATTCCAAAGTTGAAATCATTGAAAATGGGTTCGTCAACGATTTTTACGTCAAAATTCTATCGTTTTCTTTATACTAAAACTAAAGAAAAACTTGTAACTTTAGTAACAGGCAAGATATCTCAAACCATATGATTATCCCTTTAAAGAGCCTTGTAAAGTGTAGGTTTTTTAGACAGAAATAAATACCTTTTCATCAGTCTTGAAGTAAGAACCTTTCTCAATAAACTGTTTTGTTGAACCATGACGATTTTGCGTCAGTCGAGTACTTTGAGTATAAAACTTAAATCGTTTTCTTTTATACTCAAACTAGATTTTGCGTCAGTATTGATGAAAATAGCAAGTGTAACTTCTTCCACAACGTTTTATAGGAGAAATGATAGCACTATGTGACAGACATCTATGTATTATTAAATGGGCCGTTGGATGTACTCTTTTTTTATTGGAACAATTTTACTACAGCAACGAGGCTCAAAAAACGACGGAAAAGCCTCATTTTTGCCGGAGGTCTGCCGAGGCATGAGAACAGGATAAGGCTTAAATTGACAAAAACAAAAATACCTGGCAAAAAATTTCATATGTTCTAATAAAAAAGAGTACATCGAAACAGTTTTTAAAGACGTGATTAGTTAGTTGCACCATGCCCTATCAAAACTGATAATGTGCTCAAATTGAATTTAATGGTGTGACTTTTACCATTTAAACTAGGAAGTGGTCATTAAGAGGCCTGGACTGAAAACGTGGAGAGAATTAGATAGTACAGTTTGTGATAACGAGAAACTTTCTTAAAGAAGAGTGTCGAAATTAAAGGAGGGGTGTCGACATTAGACCAAGTGATTGAGTTCTGAGAGTTCTTTGAGTTTTGAGAGTTCTGAGAACAGGATATCCAGGGATATCATGGTCAAACGTGCGCAACGCACTGGGCTCAACTACAGTAGCTTCAGTAGATACATTTTTGAAGTATCCAAGCTGCCCAAAAGTTTTTGGCGGTCACACAGACACACAGACGAACATTCTCAGATTCTAGCTCAACTGAAGTTGAAAATATTACTTTACATTTAAGATAAGCTACAAAATCAGTTTAAAGTGAACAAGTCCACCATTTTGTTTTCTATTTTTTTGTCAGATTTTCGAACGTTTCAATTTCAAAACATTCGAATCCAAGAATGGTTAATAACCAGAACAGATATCACAATGTTAAAGATTTCCTAATTAAAAATATAATGTAAGAACTTACACTTTGACACCATTCGGAGGCTCCCAAAGACATTGACCAGTGGTGAGGTTGGCGAACATGTGTTCTTGTCGACTTGGTTCGATTATTTCCACCCATTCCACCCTAAGAAAGAAAAATATCGTTCATTGCACTGGTTATAGATTACATTATACAAGCTCAAAAATTTGGTGAACCTTAACTGAGGCAGACAGACAGAGAAATTTATAGTAAGGTGGTACATCTTTTGTAGAACTATATACCAGACTGAATCATTCAGTTAGATTCGTAAGTATGATTGTATTTTATTGAAGCAAAGGTGGACGACGCCTAAACCAGAGGTGTACAGATAAGTCAAGTAAAAGGCGAGGAGAGAAATTGGAAAAAATAAAGGTGTGAATCTCAATACAGACAGGCTTTTTTCATAAGAAAATCCAAAAAGCCTTCGGATGTTCTTAAATCTTTTTGTGCTTTAAGATATTCTGAATATTCTTAATTTCACCATTTTGTGAGTAGTTGTGTGCAATTCCCTAAGAAATTAGGTTTTTTTTATAAAGCCCTCAGAAAAAACAATTTGGTTGATTAAATCTGTTTGGCTGACATTTTCCAAACTGTTTAGAATGACATTTTTGAAAAGTATTAATTAGAGGCTTCGTATTTAAATGAAGTGACAATTGCTTTATAATGACAAGCTGGCCACCATAGGAGGAGTCTCCAAGGTAGTAAAACCAAGCGAGTTTATTTTCGATAGAATGCGAAACATTACAATGTTTTAACTACTCATTTTTATAGGTCAAAGTTTTAATAAGTCTCAATGTTCTTGTTTTAAAATACATAAAAGCACAACTTTTTATCATCATTTTAAATGCATTAACTCGTCTTGGTGATGGCAAACACATTTGGTGTCGTTGTAAAGGAAATCTCGAATATGGTACTAAGTCAAAACTGCCAGCAATCGAAAATATCGTTTATGGGCATGGGGCATGAAATTCTGTAGTTTGGTAAACGGGTCAACTAGACTTTTAAGAGCGGTTCAAAACTAAAAGGGGTTGAACCTCACATAGGCTTGGGTAAAGAAGTTCACATAGTTTAGTAGAACTAAAAATAACATATATAATAAAAAATTACATTAGTTGCTTTTTATTTTTAAGCCACATAATGATAATACTTCTCCAATAACGATTGGACTCAGAAAATGATATCAATATAAATCAACCGTCAAAACTATTGTATTAACAACAATGAAGCCATCCAATTCCTTAACAGAAGCATGTCCAGGAAATGTTTACACAATTGTTCACAGGAAGAATGATGCTTTTTAAAGTAAAGTATCTTTGTCTTTTCTTTCTCTGCTTCTTTTTCCAACAAATTATGTGATTCTTTTAAATTTTAATAATCCTTGCGTAATGAAAATCCTGTATGTTTGAAAATATTAAACTCGTGAAGAAACAAAAATAGAAACAGTTTGGTTATAAATAGTAACACAGAGTTGAATGAACAGAAAAACTGAAGATGAAAATATTTTCAAACAAGCCTTCGATTCATCAACTTGAAGAGAGAGGTGGAGTAGATCTTTATTTGGGATAAATAAAACTGTCAAGGGATATTTTTCCTCCATATCTATCTATCTCTTAACTAACTGTCTTTCTCGCTTGAAATCTATCAAGAAAAATATATATCATTCATTTATAATTCATTAAATGTTCATTTTCATGTTAAACTTTGAATGTTCTTTCTGACAACTTTTGAAAAATGAACAGTAAGAGGGTTCTATCTAAAACACTCTCCAACCATCGCTCTGTTTGACACCTTAAAGTATATTCAAAGGCAGAAATGAACATGGGACAAAAAAACAGACATCTTCTATAAAACACTGGATGGAGCCACTTTATCCCTGGTCTATAGACAAAATCTATGCATTTTGAGATCTTACTTTCCTTTTTCTATTCTCATTGTTAAGGAGACCAGACTACTATGTTTTAAGATTATATATCGTAATACTTACAGAGTCAGACCTAAAGCCTGGAACAAGCAGTAGCTTTTTCTTGAGATGTCTGTGATAAAACCAGATTCACACTGAAAAACACTGAAAAATTAATAAAAAATCTCACTCAATCAAAAAGGAATAGAGAGAACTATAGGAAAATACATCACCTGAGGAATGTAAAAAATGAACTATAAGTTATATTATAATATTTCTGTTTTCTCAAAGCAAAAGAATCATGAATATCTAAACCATGTACACGATCCAATAAAAACATTTTGCAGAGACTTTTCATAAAGTCAGAACATCACTAATTTGTGAGTAATATAATAATAAGGTAATATATAAAAAGGCTTAACAAACTTTCAGGCTTCACTTTCTTCTACACCATAAAAAAACAAACGTATATCAGCTGATAGCCTTTTTAAAGTGACACCAAAAAATTTCATTACATTCTCATTTCGAATTATTTCAAAGTTACCACAAAAGAAGCTCTTAAACACCTTCAAAGTGTTAAATCAAATTATAATCCATACTTACATAACTAAGCACTCTCTCTCCTGAGAAATATTGAACTGAAACTAGAAATTTGATCCATTATTTACAATAATATTGACTATGATATGCTTGATCTGTAAACTTCATGATGTTTATGTATTAGCTATACAAAAACCTTTCCAGCAATAATAAAATCAAATTGAGACAATTGGATTCCTCACAAAATGCTTGTGGAATAATTTTCTCCAAAAAAGTAACTAATTAAACTCTAAAGTCTATAATGATACTCAATTTCAGGCCATTGTCTAGCGAGTTCGAATTATTTGTCACAAATCGATATCATTCTTTTTCAATCGAAAAGAAAGTGCTGTTTAATGTTACTTCTGTGAAATCTATACATCACTATTATTTTCATAGATATCTAAGACCTAACTTAGACTACCACAGGCATCTTTTTAGCCTTTTTGTGTAGCATCTGTGAGATGCTATCCCTTTCCAAATCACAAAATTTGTGGTAAAAACAGCCTTTTTAAAGTGTAAAAAACACTGCTGAAAATACCCTTATTAGCCACTAAAATAGCCTGACTACCTAACTAGATCGTGATGCATAATTTTATCATTGGATGTACCATGAAGAGACGTAAATATAGATATTTTCTCGATCAGTTATTAAAAAGTTCTTGTATTCTAGACCATGATGCATGACATAGCATCCCCAGAAATTTCACTCATATGGAGCAAAACTATGCCCTTTTAGCGTCTGGTTATCGGGTGTTGCCCCTCCTAAAATCACTAAAATTTAGCTAAAAACAGCCTTTTTAATGGAAAACACTAGAAAAAATGTCCTTTTGGACCACCACCGGACACTGCCTTGCCTTTCTCAAATAGTGTCTGCATAGCAATATATGTTAGACTATAATTTGTATATGACAAACCATTCCCCAGTGTCTTTCCATCAAAACAGAGAATTTCTCACACAAAAAATAATTCAAAACTCAAAAAAGAATATATATCTATTTCACAGCAAATCAAGACGGTAAATTTTCCCATATCTTACTCTAGAGAGATATCAGGATAAAGAAAACAAAGATACTTCATTGACATCAAGAGACTTTTATCACCTTACTGACATGTAATCAACAACAAAAATAAATTTGTTGCATTTATGTGTTCTCAATTAAGTATGAAATACCATTTTTTAATAAGAACAGCTCGACTCAATTCTATTCAAAACCTGAGAACAAACCAAGAACAAATTTGGAAATTGGTCATTGTATTTTTAAGTTATTAAAAAACGAAGTTAATGAGTATTATTCAAAAACAGAATTTGAAAATTTCAGGCTGAAATTATCATAAAATAAAAAAAACATAGGTTTAAACAAAATTTACAGGTTGTTACTTATAAAAAAACATGTACTCTACTCTAATTACATAATGCGACATGGAAATACATTTACCAACATAGCAACAGTCTAGTAAATACACTTCTTAATTATAAGAATCTTTTTCATTGGAAATACTATTTAAATTCACAGCTGCTGTTTTTTATTGCAAGTTTTCTTACTTACAGTCAGCAACATAACCCACGTGGTAAGATAAAAGTTTCGAAAAAGTAAGCATGGTAAATTAAGTAGAACCAGACACCTATAGTATATAGTCATATCTATCAAATCATATATATAGTCTGGATTAGGAATAATTTCCAATAATGAGAATAATAATTTAAAAAGTTTAGATTTTTAGAGTCTTCAAAAGATTTAACTTTATACTATAAAAGAGGTATTGTAACTTTTCTTATAGAAAAATTTGATAAACATAACAAGATTTAACAATGTTAATATTGATTACTTGTTGAGTGTGAGGGTAGGGAAATTCAAAATTTCTTTTGATTAGATAACCAGATAGCTCTGAGAGCTAGCGTAGCATTGGAGGCTGGTTAAGATTGTTGGTAACCCTAATAAAACCCACACATCCAGAAAATGTTTTTTAAATCTCTATCTTTATTGATCTCTTGAAATTTACTGTTGTCTATTGCTTATGTGTTTATTTCATAGTTCTCAAGAAAACATCATATACCAAAATCTGAAACCTTTAACATAGCAAAAAACCTGCTTTAAGGCTTGAAATAGTACGAATTTGGGGGAATGCGTGAAATAAATTTAATTTCGCAGGAATTTAACTTCGCGGTTTGACGATTTTGTAAAATTTTGCGGGCACTTAATTTCGCGGTTTTAGGCAAAATCCGCGAAAACCGCGAAATTTTGTTCCCGCGAAAATTTCTTCCCTTAAGGTAGTAAAGCAAAGTTCTGAATCCAAATTCTCTGTAGAAATCAAGTGAAAAGCGAGAAGCAAGACTAAATGAGTGATCCTCCAGAGGCCGTCCTAAAAAATTTCATGTTTTTATTTCATCGGCCAGATATGCAATACAATCCATATAAATTTAAAATAAATTTAATTACAAGCTTAGAAAAGTAAAAGGGATCTTTATTGAAAAGAAGAAAAAAAATAACTTTAATGTCATATTTACGGCAACTTATGAAGATAGTTCAGATACAATCAATGATTAGTTCAGAACGCCTGAGCATTTGAACTTCATTTTATAATTTCAGCTGTAAGCTTTTTTAAACAAAGGGTCAAGTAATTTTTAAGAAAAACCTTAAGCAAAGCTGTGGAAAACTTGCATGGATAAGAGTGAAAGAGTAAGATTATTCATATTTTCTGTTCAACTATTTTATCAATTGAATAAAAATGGCTCATTTAGTATGTTTGAACAAGGGCACAAAAAAAGGAAAATTTGATGTTTTTTTTTACATAAAATTGTTTTTTGCTTAGATAATTTGACCAAAAAAATTGTAACAAAATTCCTCTGAAAAAGTATAGTTTTTGTAACAACTGTCTTCTTTTCAGCAGAAGATGAACTTTTTTGGAATCAGTTTTGTTTACATTGCTTTTCTTTTCATTGTTATGTAAACTGTGAAACTTGGTCAGGGTTACACACTCCATTTTAATCTGGAACACCATTTCTTTTAGGTAGAGTGCGACCTGGAAAAGTTTGAAAAGGATGATGTTCTAAAAGAGCATACCTTCTGCATTGTTTAGTTTTTTATTTATTTTTATTTATTAAAATAACAAACTATACCTGTAGAATTTAAATGGTTAAGGATTTTTGCATCAATAGTGGTTGTATGCAGGGAATGGAGTTGGAGAGTTTTCTATAAGTACCATCTGGCTGTTTGTTAAATTACTTTCCATTTGTATCTACTTGAAAACAGATTACAATTAATGGCAATAAAAAATATGATATAGAATATATTTTCAATCAAATGATTAGCTGAGGGTTTCAGCTATGGCCCGGACCTTCAGTTGTAAAATATTTATTTTCAGGAGAATTGATTTGTGAAGAAAGTATTCTTATTTCCAAAGTCAATTCCCCAAAATATCTACACAGGTATCTTAATGACTGTCCCCTGTTCTTCTGGCACCTTTCTGTTCTGAATTTACTTCTTTATTTCTAACTACTTATTGTCAGATTTAAATGAATTTAATCATTTTTTTCAATCCTTCTGTAATGTGTATACTTGGTGCACAAATAAAAGTATACAGTTTCGTCCTGTTTCGTCAAGATATTGTGAGCTTATGGCTAAAAATGGTTGTTGATTCTTTTTTTATTCTATAGAGGGTAGTTTAACTTAAAATTTGATGTAAACTTTAAAATCAATCAAAAGTTATGTCAAATAGACTGAAAATTTTGACCAACCCAAAGTGACAAAATTTATTAAGAACAGTGAGCAAGACTTTCTCTCAGTTAATTACCAATCGAACAACAATTTTTAAGCAGACAACAATTCTTTGTCATGCTCATTTTGTATAGATTTTTCAATTGGTCATTCTTCAGTCTTAAATAAAAGATGTAAAACCATGTAACCTTTTTGTTTGTATTTTTTCATCTTTTTTTATTACCTTTTTAAGAAGAGCGTTTTGAAATTTGAACACTTTTCTCTTCTTTCTCTTTTTCCATTTCTTTAGATTTTCAAAGCTATTCAAAGTCTTTTGATGGCTAAGTTACTCCAAGCATAAGAAAAGTTTTACAAGATACTCTGGATTGAAGTTAGCAATAGATTGAAAAAATGACAGTTTCCATTCGAATTTGCTTACAAAATGACTACCTTTTTTACCTTTTTTTAAGACAAGTAAGCAATTTCTTTTGAAAAATCAACTTGATGAAAGTAGCAAAAAATTGCTTTAGCTAATTTTTCTTGGAACATATAGAACTTGTATGTAATTTTCCTTAGAAAATACAAGAAATTGTATGCTGATTTTCCTTGGAAAATACAAAACTTTGCTTTAGGTTGTTTTTCTAGCCAAATACAAGAAATTATTTTAGGTAATTTCTTTTGAAAATATTAGAAATTTTCTCTACATTATATTCTTTAAGGAAAATACAGGAAAATGTTTTGATTAATGTTCCATTCAATATATATGAAAATATTGTTGTTCATACAAGAGATCATTTTTAAAAAATTTCTCATTAATAAAAGTAAAAAATACATTTAATTTCTCAAAAATGACAGTGAGTGAGCAATGCAAGCATAATTGTGATGGAAAAGAGTCATCATCTTAAATCTTTGCTGATAATTAAATTCAACTTTCAGTTAATCTTAAAAAAAATAATGTTCACTATAATTTCCCCATGTTAAGACAAGGAACAACTTCATGTAATTTTCCATATACAAAGAAATGCTTTCCGTCATTGAGAAATAGAAGAGATTACTGTTGGTTATTTTCCTTGACAAATACAGAGATTTTTTATATTATTTTCCTTTAGAAATACCATTAAATACTAGCTTGTTTTCTTGATAAATACCGTAAGTTGTTATAATGTTGACATCATGTAATTCTGACACCCTTCTTAGAGATTAGGATTAAAGGAAGGTCAGATTCCAACCAGGTTTAAAGAAGGGTGTCTGAATTTGATGGTGGATGTTGACATTAGACCAACTTACCAATGAGTTAAACTTTGGTAATATTTCTTCTAAACAAATACAAAATATTGTTTTTAATAATTTTCTTTGTTGATAAAATGACAGATCATTTTTAGTTATTTTCCTTCTAAAATAAAAAAATATTTTGTTTAGGCTTTGACCCGACGCTAGATTTTGGAGGTGGGTGGGTCGGTCGGAAATTTATTTTATTTTATTTTGACAATTTATGAAATTTTTGTACATGGAAGGGTTAAAACAGTTTGTTTACATTTAGGTAATTTTAAATGGAAAACAGAAGAGCGCTAGCAGGGAATTCACGATTCTTATGCTTGAGACAGACAAGATACGAGTTTTGATTTGATTGTTTGAAGTTTTTGAAGAAAAAAAATTTTCTTCTTAAAAATGGCAATAAAATTCTTTGGGTCGGCCGGCAGGTTTTAAGGTAGGGTCGGTCGGGTGATGGCAAACCAACAATTTTTTAAGTCCAGCCTTACATTTTCCTTGGCAAATACAGAGAATTGCTTTTAGTACTATTTCTTGAGGAATACAAAGTAGTTATTTTGGTAACTTAACTTTGGAAATAAATTTCTTCTAATCTAGAAAATCCCATAGATTTATAAAGCCTGAAGGGCCAGATGACGTACTTTAGCTGAAAAGTGTGCAGTGGTTAGGTAGGAAATCCTACCTAGGTCACGTGATATTACAATAGAATTTCAGCGCTTGACCAATCAGAAGCTTCGCGGGTTTTGGAAAACAATAGCAATATTTTTTCTGATATTCACTTTTTTTTGCCTGCTATGGCTTAAAGCACAACATCTAGCCCTTCGGGCTTTATAAATCTATGGAAAATCCCATCCTTGGTAATTTGAGATAGAGCTCATTGTCAGATTGCTTGTTTGACCCATCCCCTTTTTAAAGCTTTAGGTTAGTCAGTAAAAGAAACAAAAAAATACAAGAAAAAATTCTAAAAAGGCCTTTCACATAATTTTGGCCTTTTTCTACAATTTTGGAATTTTCTGATTTACCTATCATCTTATGAGCCTAGCAATGTAAATCAACTTTTCTTTTTAATTTTTGGTCGGACATAGTAATAATAAAACACTAATTTACGCCAAATATTGAATATACATTGTAATAATACATTCTTTTATAAGAACATAACTATTTTGGTTATTATTGCAAATTTTGATATAAACATTGTATGGGGAATACTTCTTCTTCGTCCATTTGTTTCAGCACCATTTATGCCACTTATGCCACTTATGCCACTTATGCCACCTTTTTCCCATTTGTTTCATTGAATTGAAATGTGCTCAAAAGTGTTAAAAAATTTTCTAATAGTGTTTCTAATATTGACACCCTTCTTTAGAGATAGGAATACTAGGAAAGGTCGTAATCACTGATAGACTAGATTTTTTCCTCTCTGGTCGCTAATCAAAGAAAATTATTTTCAATCAGCGATTCAGATCTTACTATTATTCCTATCTCTAAAGAAGGGTGTCGAAGTTGGAAGAGGGATGACAACATTAGACCAACTTACCGTATATATTATGTGTATTATGTTTTCTTGTCTTTTCAGTTAAAGATTTCTTATAAACCTTACTATTACTAATCATTCCAGGCTGGAAAACAAATCATTGATACAGTGCTGTCAAATGCTCTAACTTGCTTGGAACGATTGGTTGAAACATAGGACTGTTGATGTCTGGCCTGTATTTTCACTTACTGTTTAAAGCTCTTTGACAACAAATTTGTTTTGATAACTCTACCAAGTTTATCAATCATACTTTCTGTCATAACATGTCACAATAACTTTTACTAATAGCACGCCCTTTTTAACTTGACAGACACTTTTTAGCTGGACACTGATTGGGGAATTAGAGAACGCCGGCCGCCTAGCCGCCTAACTGCCTATTGCCCGATGGGATTAACAAATAATGAGTGTGGAACTTGCTGCGCGAGTGACGTCAAACGCCTCATTGTTTTGCCACTAATATGTGACTCCCCAAGCGATTTAAAGTACCTGAAAATGGGACCGGTCTTTAGACGGTCTTTTGAGGGCCGGTAAATGACCGGTAAAATTTTACCAAAAGGCCGCTACGAGTTTAGGGGACCGGCCCCGATCGCTCGGTTGACATCCTTTTACAACATTTTTCTGATATAATTGTTACTAAAAATCACTAACTAGCGGCCCGGACCGGTCTAGTGAACGGCCCGGACCGGTCCAACGATCGACCACGAATGTCTAGAAGCGGCCACGACCGTTAGAGATTACATTTCTAGAAAGTCTGGAGGCCGATCTAAAACAAAAATTTGACCGCTACTAGACCGCTCGTAATACCGGACCAAGACCGGTCTGATTTTCAGGTACTTTAAATCGCTTGGGAAGTCACATATGGTCTTCTTCGTTCCAGACATTTGCGTGTGTTCCACTACGGAACGGCAAGTGAACAAACCTTGAGGGGAATTGGGTAGTCAGAGCATCTATAGTTGGGAGAATGGGCTCCCCCAGAGCCTCCTGTAACTCAACCAAAATAGATAGACCTGTGAAGCAGATTTATGCCTCAAAAAAATTACAGTGGGAAATTTGAATTTAGCACTGTCCTCACTTACTAAAATAAAAACCAAGTTGCACTTTCTCAAAGAAAGTGTGACCGAGAGAGAGAGAGAGAGAGAGAGTGAACCATCCTAGATCATTAGGAATTGGCCTAGAAAAATTAAATATTAAATAAAATATCTCTAGGAAATTACTACGCGTAATAAAGCAAAACAATATAGCACTAAAAAATAGACATTATGTAAAACTATTAATCATTCTACGCCATTCACAACGATCTTGCGCCAAAACAAACCAATTATCTTTACTGATATTAGCACGACGAAGTGCTTTATACATTCCACGCCCAAAAGTAAATTCAGGTGCGCCCCTTGGTCTACGATTTTTGACCCACGAAGATAACAATTTCCTCGGCATTCTTTCAAAAGACATTCTAGACACGTGGCCGAGCCACGACAATTGCCTTTTTGTAATATAAACATCAATCGAATGGATATTTAAATTTTCAAGCAACTCATTACTACTTATCCGGTGTAAATAAACGTGTCGACGATTTATTCGGTGCATTGAACGAGCACATCTATGATGAAATGTTCGTAATTGATTATAAAGATTTTCCGTTAAACACCAAGATTCTGCACCATACAGAAGAATGGGAAGGATGAGGATACAATAGGCAGCACCTTTGGCTTCATACGTTATCGATGGGTTTGAGAATAAAGAACTACGTAATGCACCAAAGGCATTACCTGCTTTTTTGATTCGACAACATACATCTTCGCAATCTTTACAGTCGCGGGTAATCATGGTGCCGAGGTAACAGAACTTTTCAACTACAGGGAAGAAATAACTTCCACCAAAATTGATATTTGAAAGATCAGTATCATCAAAAGTGGCAGCGTTTCGGTAAGATTTCTCAGGAGCGGATACGAATAGAACTTCCGTTTTCGCAGGTTTGTCTGGATGTTCTAGGTCACCTTTATGGATTTCCATACCGAAAAGATCGAAATGTTCAAAAGTAGCGGTGAGTACTCAGCCAAAGTCTCGCGAGATTCGAAAGTACTGCAGTGTCGTCTGCATATTCGGAGTCTTCGACTGGGAATTCGGAACCTTTGGCATTGTAACGACGACCCGTCATCTGGAAATCATTTTTTGTGTGGAAAAGACAGAGTGATCGGTTCGTTTTCTTTCTCCAGGTGATCATGATTGCAGCGATGAAGATGGTGAACAGGGCCGGTCCTAATATGTCTCCTTGTTTGACGCCTATTGTGCATTTCAGCGTGTGGGACACTTCGTCGACTACGAATTTCACTTGGAAGGATGAATGAAGTGATTTGAGCAGCGAAACGAGCTTCTTTGGCGTACCGAATTTCTCAAGGACCATCCATAGAAGTTGGCGAGGGACCCTATCAAAGGCTTTGACAAGGTCTAGAAACAGTATCCAAGTCTCTTGATTATGCTCTCTGCGTTTCTTTATTGCCAGCTTGACAGAAAACACCGCATCTACGCAACCCCTATCTTTTCGAAAACCGCATTGAGTTTCATGATCTAGGCTCTCGATAAGTGGTTGAAGTCGACTGTGAATCAGGATAGCAATTACTTTATAAGAGGATTCTAAGAGCATAATGCCTCGATAGTTCCCGGGCTTTCTTAAATCCCCCTTTTTAGGTAATATCCTGAGGAGACCAGTGTTCCAATCAGTAGGGCAAATTTCGTTCACCCATATATCAACGATAATATCTTTAAGTAGATTAAAACATACGTTGTCCTCAAGTAGAGTTTTGAACATTTGAGGTGTAAGAGACGAATCTCCCGGTGCTTTGTTCTTGAGGCGACCGATGGCTTTACGTATCTCATTGTCATCTGGGATATAATCAATATTCGGAAAAATCGGTCGTTGTTCTAAGAGGTCTAACACAGATGGATCGAAAGTAGCTGGTCTGTCGTAGAGATTCTCAAAATGGTCACGGAACACATTAGCATTTTCTTCAGGGCTGGTACATCTGTCACCGTTCGGTTTCATCATCATCGTTTGCTTGCTTGGGGGAGGTTTTTCCATTCCCCTTTTTAAAAGTTTAATGCTGTCCCAATATGCCTGAGTACCGGTACGAGTAGTGTCTCTTTGATTTACTTTATCACAGACACCTTTAATCCAATTGTTCTTTGCCCTTGAGATGGCAGATTTCAACTGCTTCCGAGCGACACAAAGGTTTTCAGTGGTCCTTCTTGTAACACGATTCATTTTACATAGTATAGCAAGGTTTCTCTTTTCAATCAAATTTGACAATTCAGTTTCATTTTCGGTGAACCAGTCTGGACTAACACGAGCTTTTTGTGGCAATACAGTTGAAGCAGCAGAAGTCATAGCAGTAGTGAGAACTTCGTATTTATCAAAAGTGTGACCAGTAAAAAATAATAAAATTTGATTGGCTATGTTTTCAACCGTTATTAGGATTTGGGAAATTCAAACTCTCAGCCCATAACATGCTGTATATTTCACCATCAGTATATAGAATAAGAAACCGTAGCATGGATCTCCAGGCTATCCCAAGTTTAGAGCAGTTGACGGTATATTCGACAGTGAAATAGTTGTTTGGGAGAATGCGACAACTTATTGGACTCGCTTACTAGTTCTGACTACTCAAAGACATGATTCCAGGCTATGTGAAAAAAACTATTCAGCATGCATGATGGTCCAAGTCCAAGATGCCTGCTGATGACGCTGGCAACTGGCTGGTACCGTGAGATAGCGACTCCAGAAGTCAGGCAACTTTCGTTGACGTCAAACCGAATGTTTCATTTTTCCGTGAACTTTGAACCCTTCGAACTTTTTTCTATGTATTCTAAAGTGTCCGGTTTTTACTAAAAGAAAGCTCGTGATCTTAGCCTTCCAGCGGTATATAACACTGTGGACTCGGGCTAGACAGCAAATTGGTAAAGTGCATTTCCAACTCCATTTCCAGAGGCCCCTTGAAAATGGGTCCTATCATATTTTTTGACTCATTTCAACCTTTTCCAAGTTTTCTTCAAAAACAAAAATAAAACAATGCAATGTCTTCTTTTTTCAAAAAAAGATACCTTATTGGTATATATTTTCGCGTGTTACAAATTTTTGCGAATCGCAAAATTTTTTCGAAAAAACGTGTTCGCGTGTATTAAATTTCACGATTGCCGACTTCTGGAAAATTTTCGCGTGTATTAAATTTTGCGATTCACTAAACTAGGTATTTTCAGAAAGAGGGAATATAAATCAAGAAAAAGACTGATTTTGCTTGAAACACAACGTTTTTGATGTAAAAATACTAACAAAATACTAAGAAAAATTTTTTCGCGTGTATCTAATTTCGCGATTTTGTAATTTTGAAAAATTTAAACAGTATTATATTTCGCGAAAATTGACCAAAAAACTCGCGAAATTAAGTACCCGCGAAAATTTGTAACACGCGAAAATATATACCAATAAGGTATATCTTTTGTTATTTTCATAAATATACTATATATATTCTAACACCATCAAAGAATCCTCCCTCCAAATTTCAGGTCTCTAGCTACACTAGAAAAAGAGATAATATGCAAAATTAAAGAAGCCTGACTGGGAAATATCTTTTTTCTTTTTTGACACATTTTTCGAATTTTTCCAAGCTATTTTCAACCTTTTTTTGACATTTTATAGTCAAATTTTTGACACTAAAATTCGAATATCTTTACAACCACTTATCCTCTTCTGGAGGCCTATGACCCCTCATTTTCTTTCTTTTTCAAAGCTCTAAAAGATAGGATAGGTTTTGAAAAAAAATTTGAAAGATCTTCTGGAGTTGCTACTACGTGAGATCGGATAACTTGCATCAGCAGTTGGGTGTTTAAGATGCAAACGGCAATTTTTTCAACGCTGAAATGCGGAATCAGCAGAAAAGTAAAAAAAGTAAACAAATGAAAATTGCTGTTTTTGGAAAGTAAAGTTGATTTTATTATTGAACACGTGGTATTTGACACCCTCTCACAATAAATAGGCGCACTGTGCCTCGTTCAGTTTTGTTTTCAACTGGTTTTTGTCAGAAATACAAATAGCAAAATCAAGTCATATGTAAACAAACTTACGACGGGGGTTTTATTTTTTCTTCGGCTAGTTCGAAACACGGGTCACGGGTCCGGGTCACGGGGCACCGGTTACGGGGCACGGGTCACGGGTCACGGGGTGACGGGGCAGCTCAGATCAAAGTAATTCAAACAGAAAATGTTTTACAAACACTAAAAATTATCGAAAAAATCAATTTTAAGGTATTTTAGCCACGTATGACTATTTAAAACGCTAAAACCTAACCACGTGCTTTCCACGTGCTTTCGAAGTTTGCGTCGTGTATAATGCAGACCAGAAAACACCGCAACATATTACATACATATAATAAGCTTATATTATCAATAATACACTTTTAGTGTTATATGCATGTTATATGTTATACGTAAGTAATATACATATTACAATTCCCATCGCCTGAAAAGCGAGCTTTCTCACGAAAATGATAGTACGACTATTGTTAAATCATATCTCATTATATCCCCTCCATCACCTTGAGTATGAATATAATTTTAATGGATAATAACGTAGAAATGATGGTACTTTATAAATGTGTCAATATTTTCCACCTACCATTATGAATTTTTAATAAAAATGACGTAATTATACTCATATCTCTAAAACCACTATCTTGCAACATTTAATCATTTTAAAACACATCAATCTGTATCCAGTCACATGATTAGCATCCTATTGACTATGAAAAAACATTTTGCTGTAAATTGGTTCAGAGGCCTTATATTTCATGATTTTGACAATATTTTTGTCATTCAATATCATTTTGTCAAAATTTGTGGGTGATATATTATTGAAAAATTTTCATGATAATACTATTCGTATATAATTGTTTCAGACATACTATACTAGTAGTATTAGTACTATTATATGTGTTATGTAGTACGTGTTATGAATTATACGTCATGATATCGTTATATTTTTTCCGGTCTGTAAATTGTATGCCCCGTGCCCCGTGACCCGTGACCCGTACCCCGTGCCCCGTAACCCGTGACCCGTGACCCGTGTTTCGAACTAGCCGTTTTTTCTTTCTAGCTGTGTTTCGGCATGGTTGGCAGACGATATCATACTCCAGGATGCAAGTGAAATTTTTCAATCCGCGGACCTAGACGGGGGTTCGGTTATTATCAGTCAGGGTTAGGGTTGGAGCTCGAGAGTCACAATATAAGGCCGCAGGCCTTCTTAGGGGCATTCGTACCCTGTGACTTAACTTAGGCTCCCTTAGGATCCCTACGGGATCCTTGTAGGGGCACCGGTAGGGTTGGGAGCTTTCTTAATTAAGGTCTGTAAATTACATGCTATAAGTATTTGTGAATGACAACTTTCTGCCGTGTCTCGTTGGCGTAAGCGGTTAGGCGTTGGGTTTGTAAACCAAGGTTGCTTGCATTTGGTGGTTCGAGCCGGGGTCGGAGACCTGTTTCACCGGTACGGGCAAATTTCAGAAAAATACTTAGAAAACAGTTAGGAACACTTGAGAAAGACAGAAAATCGGGATAGTAGATAGGAAAGTAGAAAATAGGGGGAAAATATTGAGGCGATGCATCCTGGAGTATGATATCGTTTGCCAACCTTTCGGCATCGATGCAGGATCTTTTTACATATTATAGACCTTTTTTCAAAGAGGACGTCCTGTTGAATAATTATGTAGTCCAGCCATAAAAACAATGATAGTATGTATGCATTTGTATTGTAATAATTATGCATGGTTTTATCATTGTTTTTCTGCTGGACTACATAATTATTCAACAGGGTGGCCTCTTTGAAAAAAGGTCTATTTTAGAGCTTTTCATGTTATTGAGCAGCAAAAAATTGAAAAAATCACTTTTAAAAATCTGAAAAACCTTTTCCTCAATGCAATTTACAATTTTCAAACACCTTTGACGTCTTTGCCCTTATAAGGATAACATATTTTGCTGACTTGGCATTTCATCGCTGAAAAAATTGCCATTTTCGGCAATAATTGCCAAAAAGAGCAATAATTGCCGTTTTTATCTTAAACACCCAACTGATCAGTGGAGGCTAACTCTAACATGCATAGCCCTCAAATGAATGACCTGGCTGGTCATTAACATTAAAATACAAAATTAAATCAAAACAAAAATGGTAGAGTAGAACTGCATAGTTCATTTGTTTTGAAATTTTGCTGCTTTGATTGGTCAGTCATTTGATGACTATGCAAGTTTCCCCCTTCACGGTACTCATTTCACGGAACTCAAAATTTCCTGAACTGAAACAAATTTTCTGTACCCCTGGGGTTCGAGTTATGGAGACACTACAATAGTATGATATCAAATTGAATTTGATCATGTTCATGCTTTAATTAACTCATTGTGAGTGAATTAAAATTTTGTTAAAATAAATCAAAACAAACAAAAAATATAGAAGAATTTAGAAAATTTTCGGTTTAATTCTTACATTTCTTCATTCATTTTTGCCTCCTTAGGTGTATAAGCAGCTAAACATCATACAGTGGTGTTCAAGGATACCAAATGTTAGGAATCCAAGCCAGAAATAAGTCTCAAATTTAACAAATTTTGTCAGCTCAGGTAATGTTCTATCACAACCTCCCTGCTACAGTAGCCATCTTGCAGTGAGCCCAGGGTTTTCATAAACATGCAGAATTGTGCATAAATTATGCAAGAAATTTTATTTGTCCGGCGATTAAAAAATACGGACTACCCGGTGCGATTTTTGGAAATGAAACAGCGGACATGAAGCAGAGGAGATATTATTGTGTGATCTCTGTGAGGCTCGGAAAACACGAGTTAAAAAACACGAGTTAAAAAACACGAGTTACAAAAAACACGAGCTACGTTAAATGTGACGTCATCAATGGGAAATTATGACGTCACAAGTAGATAATTTAACTCGTCAATTTATGGTGCACCTTAATCTTACGAGTTAATTAACTCGTCAATTTATGGTGCACCATAATCTTACGAGTTAATCAACTCGTCAATTTATGGTGCACCTTAATCTTACGAGTTAATTAACTCGTCAATTTATTTTTGAATAAGGGCCGAAAACTTCGCTAGAGTGACAGCATTCAACTGATGACCTCAATAACGCCTCCCCTAGTTGACCACTACAAAACTTTATTTACAAACTAAATGTATTTCACTTTTACACAAACAAACTCCATTTTCACAGTGACTAAATCAAATCCCTACTCAAATTAACACATAAAAATAAAGAAACCAACCTGAATGCTTGAAATTCCTAACAGAAAAAACGTAAACAATCTACAATATCACGAAGATAAACGCACTACACTCATTTTGTTTTATAGGCATAACGTTTATAAGCATACTGAAGCTCAAATTTCCAGAAAAATTAAGCATATGCTAAGCATACCTTGAGGCTCAGCCAAAGAAATTTTTAGAATCATAATTTCCAAAACTTCAGAAAATAACAGAAGAACGAAGAAGAGAATTACAAACAAAATTGGTGATTTTATTTTGTTTAATCTCTTATAAATAACACAACTTGGTCTCTTAAGAATGTACACTTTCTAAACTTACAATAAGCTATTCGTTTTTGTGAACGTAAAAAATAAAATATCCTCTAAAATATTAACAAATATTTACCCTTCACCAAGCATAGGGTTAAGCATAGTCGAGGCTCAAAATTGAGCTTTACTTAAGCATAGTGAGCTTCAGCCAAAATTTACCGTATGCTTATAAAACAAAATGAGTGTATCCCGTGATAAACCTCAAGAGATTCGTAGATACTAAACCCCGAAACGGGTGGGAAACTAGTGGAAACGAATGCAAACGGGTGGAAACGTGTGGTGAAACGAGTGGAAACGAGTGGCGAAACGGGTGGAAACGAATGAAAAACAACTGGAAACACATGAAAACGAGTGGAAACGAGTGCTAGGGGTTCATATCAAACTAATAAATTTTTTTCAAATGCCTCTTAAAACATTGTTAAAAACAGAACGCTGCTTTGATAACAGAATGGAAGCGATTTTCTTTTTGGTAGTAAGTAAGCAGCTTATTTTCATTTGAAACCAAATCCAGTATTTCAGATACTTTTGTGTTTTGATGTTATATGTTTTTTATGGTTGGATTTTTTATGACAAAGAAACATGGTTGTTGCTGCAAAGCATATATTCTTGATATTTCCTTAGGATGTGAATGATCACTGCAAAGTCTTTTTAATATAAGGGAAGGTTTTTTTCCTAATAAGACCTGTCTGTACTGTGTGTTGCTTGCTTCCAATTTTTAAAACCTTCCTTTTATTTTTATCAAAGGGTGTACATAAACCTTCCTTTTCTGGGCGTCCTTTTGTGTATCTGGACCATTACATTGTATAAAGCCCTCGGAAAAGCCCTCCAATCGATCTGGTATAATTTTCACCAGGAGAGTTTGTAAAAGGAAGATTTTAGCTTTTTGCATTCCAAACTATAACACTAACTACAGTGTTTGTTTACTTCCAGCGAGAGCGACCAATCTTGGCTTGTTTACGGTGTTTGTCAGGAAAGATGAAGTCTTGTAAGCGGTAAGTTTTTTAATATATTTTAGATCACATTTTTTATCCCAATCGAAATAAAGCTTTTCTCTAATTGGAATTCGTTTGGGAAAAAACACACAACAATTTGTGTGCCATAATATAGCATTTACTTCTCTGAAATAATAAAAAACTACCAGAGTTTGTTTGGCAATAGTTTGTTTTAATTTGAGTTAACTATTGAGGCAAGGTGAAGCGTGACGCTGCAGATCAAATCTGTGTTTTGACTGGACTCGCCAACCTTTATGATTATAAAGGTACAGTCTGTTTAATGCAACAATACTCTTTTCAATAAATTCAAAATCCCATGAGTGTGCTGTTATATTGCTTTTCACTTTATATAAAATTGTATCTTTAAATTCTTTGATGTTCATTATTTGTTCGCGTAATTTAATTTCGTGAAAGAGCAATGCAAAACGATTTTTCGAAAAGGCCGAAAATTCGCGAAAACGTGTCAAGTATATTTTGTTCAAATTTCGACCAGTTCGTGTACAAAAAAGGTGGTAAAAAGATGGAATTTTCAATTTTGTTTTAAGGGGACTGAATAAAATTGGTTTTAACGATTTTTAGTGGGAAAGCAATATTGGTTTTCGGTGAGCAAAAAGTAACGAAAATTTGTTTATCCAAACATCATTTTTATACTTCTTAATACAATATATTTTCGCCAAAACGTAAAGGTCCATCAAGTATATGGCACCAATCACCATTAGAACCTGAATAGAACGCGAATGCCAAATTATCTTTACCCCCTAGCACTCGTTTCCACTCGTTTTCATGTGTATCCAGTTGTTTTTCATTCGTTTCCACCCGTTTCACCACTCGTTTCCACTCGTTTCACCATTCGTTTCCACCCGTTTGCATTCGTTTCCACTAGTTTCCCACCCGTTTCGGTGTTTAGTATCTACGCAAGAGATTGCTCTTTCCAAGTCAAATGACCTGACATTTCTCAAAAACACACTAATAATTTTCAATTCAATAATATATTGAATGTATGCCTATTTTAATCTGAATTTTAGAATTTTTGACCAACTTGGTTTCATGAAAATTTAACTCGTCAATTTAAGGTGCACCATCCCTGCACCATAAATTGACGAGTTAATTAACTCGTAAGATTAAGGTGCACCATAAATTGACGAGTTAATTAACTCGTCAGACATAAAGTAGAAAGAAAGCAAAAAGTAATTTAGGGAACAATTTTAGTTTATGCAAACTAAATCCCGTAAGAATAATCGTATTATCGTATTTAGTTGGCCCTAATTCTAGACATCAAGCCAAAATTTAGTCCCTTAAGGCTGACTAAGTTTTGGCCGATAGGCGATTGGTAAACTACTGTATTACACGCATTATAAACGACTCCAGTCTACAGAATCCCTCCATTCGAACTAGCATGTTTGAGCGCCCTTCACATCTCAAAATCTCTTATCTAAGGAGGGTTACAAATAATTCAATTCACTCTTTAGTAAATGAACAGGTACAAATCAAATCGCAAAGCTTTCTCGTTAAACGTAACACGAGCATCATCAAAGCATTAAAGTTTTGCTTTCTCCTCGGAGTGGGGAGGTCATTCGATTCGAAAATGACCGTACGCGCGGCCTAAATTAGGCATTTGAAGACGGACCCTTTCAGTGCAGAGAAAATTTTCCAAAATTATTCTCATCTTTGCTGATTTCAACACTTAGCCTTAAAAGTGGACTTTGGGAAGCTTAATACTTTTGTACTGGATGATTAATGGCACATACCATAGTTTATATATACTAGCCTGCTAGCATCCTTTAACAGATTGCTCTTATACTACCTACGGAATTGTAGAGGTCTGCGATTCAGACTAGCATCAAGCGAGCGAGAATCCGGGGGGGGGGGGGTACTTAGGCAAAAATAGGTGCTGGGTATGTGCTGACGGTAAAGGTCGGGTTTTTCACCTTTCAAAGTCTCTCTAAGGGTTACAAAAATCAGGAAATTTCAAAGTAGTCTCTCAAAGGGTGGGAAAAATCACGATTTTTAGAAAAAAAATTGATTTTGAGAGAAAAAATTACAAAAAAGTCTCATTAAGGGTAGGAAATTTTTGAAAATCAGAGAAAATTTTTCGAAAAAGTCTCTCTAAGGGTCACTTTTTCACTAAAATTTGGTCTCTCTAAGGGTCGGTTTTCGGAGGTCCCGTCCGCACATACCCCTCATTCACCAACCCTAGTACCCCCCCCCCCCCGGGGCGAGAATTGAAGGAACAATTTTCATTTTTCGTTAAGTATGTCAATAAAATTATTCATAAAAAATAAACAAAACAAAAAGCAAAAAATAACAGAAAAAAATGCAAAAACAAAAACATAAAGAATCAAAATAGATATTTCATAAGATATTGTCACAATTTTTGTTCATTAAATTTTACTCTTCTATCGTACAACTTCTATTTGTGTGAAAAAATATCTTCAAAATGTTCTGAAAACTCGCTGAGCTATTGGCATGAAGAGAAAATTTTGGAATACAGTGGAATCTCTTTAAGTCGAACCTCCATAACTCGAAATTTCCATAGCTCGAACAAACTTTTGTGCCCCGTGCTGGTGCGGGTTCGAGTTGTGCAGACTCCAATGTAGAACCGAACAAAACAAAGCACAACACACTTTTAAATCTTTGAATTGTCCATGTTTTCATTCATGGCAGCCAAAACGGTTACCATATGCCTAGCTATCCACTTAAAATCCGCACATAAATCAAATCAATCTGATTGGTTGAATCTCGAAAAATTAGTGTCTGCACAATATATTGACGAACAATATTTAACAATACCGTTTTAAAAAACAAGTGCTCTATTGTTAAATGGAATTTCCTTTCTGTAAACAATTCCCCTATATTGTTCGAAAAATGCAAATCAAGCTGACAATATATTGCGGACACCTTTTCAAAATATTGCCGGCACTCAGCAATATCTCATCAATATATTGCCTGATAATATATTGTGTAGTGTATGTAGCCCTTTGTCGAGGAGACTTTTGGATAGTTAGCCGGTAAGTATGGTAGTTGGAAACTCTTTTGAAATTGAGTTAATTTGAGTTATGAAAGTAGATACAGTCTAATGTACTGTAAGGTGAGTTTGACCCAGTCATTAGACTTCTTTACGATGAGTGGAAAAGCCAGGGACAGATTTCATTCAACTACCTATCCACATGCAATCCATGGGACTTGACAAATACTTTTCATACTGTCTATCAAACGGTCGAAATGAAACATGGTAATTCAAGGCTGATTGTACTCTATGTTGGCCATACGGTATATCATCAATACATTGGACCAACAGGAACGGCTCATTGGTCCTGGTTACTCTTCTGTGCTTAATTGTAGGAGGTGGAATGAGCAGGAAGGTTGTTACTTTGGTAGAAAATCAGATTTTGGGTCGATTTTCCCAAAAAACCCTAGGAAAATGAAGATTTTGACACTTTTTCAGGAAAATTTCATAAAATTGGGGGGGGGGGGTCATTATAAAATGCTATTGGGGTAATTTTTTTACGAAAAATTGCAAAGTGACCCCCCTTACAATCAAGCGCAAAGGAGTACCCACAATTTATAGCGACCATGAAGTGCCTTATTCCCAAACCAAAATGACGGATGCCAGAAGGTATGTTAACGAAAACTTGTTAACACATAAATAATTTTCTAAAATTCTGCGAAATATAACTACAATTTCAAATCATGCCTAAAAAGTTCATTTCCATTGCAACATTTAACTGTTACGTTGATTTCTCTCGCTTTAGTGCTTCGACGAATTGTTCCAAACTTTCTTGAATGTGTCTGACACGCTCTGAAATATCAAGAGAAGTTTCGATTATAGATGCTGGTCTTACGACAAAGAAGACGCACCCACTCACTCATTTTTTTACTATGCTATCACCACGTTAAGCCTACCACGCAGTAACTCAAATTCGCTTGTCAGACCTTCTGGCCCATATTACAGGACTTAACCGACGAAGAAGCAAAAGAAGGAACACAAAAAAAAACTAAACGAAAGCATACGAAGAAACAAACATACGCGGGGACGAAGGAAAGAACGGAGAAGTGAACGAACGGACGAAGATGAAAGCGAAATTACGAAAAAAATTAAACAATTTTAAATTTTTCGGAAAGATTTTCTAAATTGATGCATCAAAAATCATGACATGACATGGGATGAAAAATTGATCAAAAACCACTATTTTAAAAAACAGGTTTCGCAAGTTTGAGGCAGAGAAGCTTTTACAAAAATTTTCCGAAAATTTTTTCCGAAAATTTTTTTAGTTTGGTTAAAGATACTCCATCTAAACGCAAAAATTCAAAAAGTTTTTTCTTCGGCGAAAATAAGGTCTTCAAAGATGAAAGACCCTTCTGTGCAATAATCTTCCTTCTTTTTCATCAATTTATTTCATTGTGATTTTTAAATTTTCAAATTCAGGAATAGTTGGTCTAACAGAAAATGTATAACATGCCATAGTTTTGTTGGTTACATCAAGCAGAAATCTATATTTTGTAAATGGCAAACATAAAAAATTCACTATTGTCAGAGCCCCTAACTCATCGGAGGAGAAACGAACGAACGAACGAACGAACGAACGAACGAACGAACGAACGAACGAACGAACGAACGAACGAACGAACGAACGAACGAACGAACGAACGAACGAACGAACGAACGAACGAACGAGTGATTTGAAACAACTTACTTAATTCTTCAGCGAGATCGACTTGTCTCCCATTGAGGAGATCTTTCTTTAAATCTTGATTCTGTCCAATATCATCAAGTATCTCTTTCACTTCATTCTCCAAACGACGTGCTAGTAATGGGAAAAGATGCGATGCAATAGATTAACAAAATTCTCGAAATATTACAATAATTTTTGCCAAAGCCCCTATGAAAATGAAAAAAATTAGACTGTATCTACCCATGCGAAGTTTATACACATTATATATGTCAAAGGAGCGAGCCTTACTTGTAATTGGCAATTTATAATTGAATATGCTCTGAAAATGGCATTCTTAGCTTCAGTAGCCAAATTCCATGATGGTGGTATTCTTGAGATGAGTTGAAGTTTTAATAAGATACTTCACTAATTTGGTCATTTGAAGTTATAGAGATGACGCGTTATTTTAGAAAAAGTAACAAAATTGTTTTATCACAGATTAACGACTTGTAAAAACTCCAAGTAATCCCCATTAAAGTAATAATCGAAACGTCAGATCATACCTTCAGTATTAATGATTTGTTGTCGTAGAGAATTGCTAGTACTTTGTAACATCCGACGGAATCGCCAAAACAAAATCAAGTCATTACATTCAAGCTGAAGAGAGAAGTACAAAAGACAAATCATAATGAAATCATAAAACTTTTTGAACATTTTTAGATCATTTTCGCACGTGACGGTTCCGTTTCGATCCGAAACGAAATAAAGTCATTATAATGGCTAGAAGTGACGTAAAACTTGAATTCAACCAATAGAATGACTTTATTTTGTTTCGGTGCGAAACGGAACCGTAGCGTATGAACGTGGCCTTAACTTTGGTATCAGTGAGGGAAAACGCAATTGCAATGTCTTCTGGCATTACATCACGGACCCAACAGCTGATTGGTTATAAGTGACGTAAAACCAGTCAATACATCACTTGCAACAAATCAGCTGTTTGGCCCGTGGAAAACATTGCAATGTCTTCTGACATTACATCACGGACCCAACAGCTGATTGATTGTAAGTGACGTAAAACCAGTCAATACATCACTTGCAACAAATCAGCTGTTTGGCCCGTGGAAAACATTGCAATGTCTTCTGACATTACATCACGGACCCAACAGCTGATTGATTGTAAGTGACGTAAAATCAGTCAATACGTCACTTACAATCAATCAGCTGTTGGATCCGTGGAAGACATTGCAATGGTGCATATCATGAATTTATTTCGAATTGTCAACTTGAAATACTCACCGGCAACCAGAATCTCTCAAGCGAGTTTATATATGCGAAGATAAGTAGCTTCTGTTTTGTCTAGATCATTTCTGAGGACGAGAGCAAAAATAAACTTTTACCGTCCTCGATTTTGCGATTCAAAGCTTCAACTTACCTCTGTTTTAGCTACATCCCTATGGTAATACGCCTTGCGACATTCCTGAACGCCTTGTAACGCGCGCTCAATGAAGTAGGAGCGATACAATGATTTCCAAACACGAACGATCTAAGAAAAAAATGAAACACACAAAGTTAACGATTTCTTCATGTTAACTCATGGCTTGAGTTTAAAAGCAGTGTCCTTCCCGTCACATCCTCTCTGGTAAATGTTTTGATATAAGAGATGTTCATCGTGTATAAAATTCTCATCCGAGAGTTACCCCCGTCTTAGTGTTTTTGAGTTTTAGAAACTTGATTTGCTCCATTAGCTTGATTTAGCTTTATATGAGAGATCTTTATATTTCATTCAATTTGAATTAAAAGTTTAAATGGCTAGAGGTTAATACAATCATTGGATTTCTAAACCTTTTAAAGAAAATTGAAACAGGTTACCCCAAATATCCCCTATATCAAAACATGTATCAGAGGGGATAGGCGTGCAGTTTATTTCCTGGTATGATTTATTTTTTGTAATTTTCATTACAGGCTACTCTTTCGGCTCTTTTCATTCGTTAAAGAAAATATGTTATTTTACATGATCTGTCTGGTCTCTGGTAGCAGCGGCTTTACGACTATGTCAGGATTACTAGATTATTAGGATTACAGGATATGGCCGAGTGTGGGCCGATTTTACTTTCGTTTATAATTATTTATGACGTTAACCTGGCTTTAACTAATGTCTTAAGGTTTTGTCCCATAAAGTATGATATTACTTTATTATTACATCGTTACTTTCAAACTTTCCAAAAAGCTAAAATTTTACTGTTTAACGTGGGGTCCTGGACACCGAAAAACCGACAGTTTTTCACAAAATCACTACAGTATATGACCTCTAATACTGAGGTTTTGCTTTACAATTTTGAACATAGATTCTCAAACTAATGATTTTTTTCGTGAAAAAAAATTCAAAACAAAAGTGTGATATGAGAGTTTCTCTTGATTTTGTTCTGCTATTTGAGTACGTACTGCAACGAATAAAAATATAACAGACATGACCAAACGACAGCTTACTACACAAGAGTATGAAGAAGTAAGCGAGGCCGTTCGATTATATCCCTGTCTATATGACAAATCCAAAAAACAGTACAAGGATAACACTGTCACTGAAAATGCATGGAAGGAGGTTTCAAAAAGCAAAAGCTTCATAGAAAATGGTAAGTGTTTTTTTTCCTATGAGATTCATATTAATATCAAAGTAAAGAAACGATTTTAGAGATTATCATTCTAATGTCACTGTTGTACTTTATTTGATGCAAAATTTGATGACGAAAGCGGAGGTGAAAGCGACAACGCAAGAAACAGCCTCGAAGATTCGAATTTTTCAATGTCGCCTGGACTAGCACCTACCATTACAAATCACGCCAATAACCCATCAGTCCTACCGAAGCCATTAACTCAGCAGAAAGCAGCATTGCCTAAACCAAATCCACCCAAGAGAAAACTGGCACAAGAAAAGGGAAAAGAAAATGAATACGAAAAACAAAAGTTGACATTAAAAAAAAACATGAACACGAGGATGGAGTCACGTGATCGAGAGAAGGCAAAAAAGCCATTGCCCCAAAATGACGCAGAAGATCGATTCGTTGCTACAGTTGCAGATGACTTGCGTCAGCTTCCTCAACTGGAAAAATTGATGGCCAAGAATGAGATAAAAAACACTTTATTCAAACACCAAATGATGGTTCTGCAAAATCTGAATCAAAATATAAATCTGCGACAGGCATCAATGCAAAGGGAAATGCAAACTCATCACAATGTTTTACACTGGAAATGGACAGTACTCTAACTCGACTCCTTTAATAACTAACTTCAGAAACGCTGATGATGCTATATTTAACAACACAAATCCTGCTGTACCAAATGATTTTCAAACCGATGTTTCCTAATTTTCTTTCGTTTTTCTTCATCGATTAAAATATATGCAAGAATGGCTAAGTCGTTTGATTTCTTTTTGCTCGCAGTTTAAATTTTTCTCTTCTAATTTTTCAAAAACATCTGTTTTTTCATATTTCCATCGCTTGCTATCGCTTTCTATCGCTTTCATTCTGAGAAGTTATCGCTTTCTATCGCTTTCTATCGCACAGTGGGAACCAAGCTTTAATGAGTCATATTGGTACTTTAAAACCTTGGAAAGCTTCAGAGTCCGAAAAAAGAAATATACCAAAATTTCATTTTTAATATGGCTATTTTTTCTCTTCTTTTTTTTCTTCAAAAATTAGTTTCGGAAATCCCTTTTTTTTTTGGACTGAAACCTTCAAAAGTCAAACAAGATTTATAATTAAATTCTAAAAACTGGGTATATCTAGAAATTATAAACAGCTTCTTCCATGTAAGAAGTCATTGAAGCTTTGTATTTAGACTTGAAAATCATTCTCGCCTGGTTTGAACAAAACTCTCTTGTAGCGAACCCGGAGAAGTTTCAGATGTTATTTCCAGGTACAAAAAACGCAAATATATCTCTTGACATAGGAAATTTTAAACTTAAATCTTCTGAGAATGTTAAACTTCTTGGTGTGCTTTATCATTTTATCCTCATATTCAGGATCTATGTAACAAAGCCTCTCATAAAACTAAAACTATCCTCAAAATTAGATCATATCTGAACCAAGAGCAGGCAGACTTAATATTTAATAGTTTTATATTATCTACTTTTAAATATTGCCCTCTCATTTGGATGTTTTGCAGTCAGATGGCCCACAATCTTTTGACTGAAGCTCATTACAGAGCCCTTAGGGCTGCTAAGCAAAATCTTCTCCATCTTGATTATGATGAGCTTTTGGTCGAAGCAAATTGTGTGTCCATTCATACTCAAAATCTCCAACTCGTGCTAGTGGAAGTTTATAAGAGCGTCAACAATATTGGAAATAAATTAAGCTGAAACCATTTTGAAATCATCCAGCGTGATACTGAGAACGAGGATGAGGATGTGGATTCCCCACATGCTCCAAAACTCAGAAGAGGCGCTCAAATCAAACTTCCTCTACCAAAAAATGCAGTTTGCTTGAACTCCTTCAATTATCAGACATGACAGGCTTGAAATAGACTGCCAAATGAGATTAAAACATCAGACTCAGTAGAGAGCTTTAAAACCAAAATTTTGAAAACAAAAATATATTGTTCTTGCAAACTGTGTTCAATATTTTAATGATTTTATTATTTTAATTTTGATAATAAAATATTTACTATTCAGTAAATATTATATTGTCATGTTGGATTTAATTACACGCTTTTTTTTATAAGAATGGTGTAAATCCATTTCGTCATGGATATTCTTAACTTTTTTGGGAAAATCATCCTAAAATATTCTTACAGTATATTCTTAGGTTAGAATCCTAATTCAGACTAGATTTAACATTTAGTACATATGTCTCAAGCATAAAATGGCATTTTTGTGAAAGGAGTGAGCCTTACTTGGGGGTAATTGACAATTTATATGATTGAAAATGCTCTAAAAATGGCATTCTCAGCTTGAGTAGTAAAATTCCATGATGGTAATATTCTTAGCATATTCTTAATTTTTTGGCCATTTTCATCATGGACATTCTTATAAAGTGTATTCTTATAAAAAAAAAGCGTGTAGTCTTTTTGTACTATTTTGTTTCGTACTAACGATAAATAAAGAATAAATAAAATAAAAAAATTATACCAACAACTCAGTTTGTTCCAAGTTTTTCAGATAATTCGAAATATTTCACGAAAAATTTAACATTAGATAGAGACTACTAGTATTTTGCACGGGATTTTGCACTCAGCCAGGCTGTTATTTTATCGTGTTATTAATCCGAGACATGTTTAAGTAATGGTTTTTAAACAATTTCAATTTAATTGAATCGGTGGGGATTTTTTTGGTGATTCCTGACATATTCCTGGACCTCTGTGCAAAATTTCATCTCTACACCATTTTTGTCCGGGTAGTTATGCAATTTTACCTGAATAATTATTTGTTTTTTGACCCTTAGATAGACCTTTCCCGAGATGTTGCTATTTTTTATGGTTTTCAAATCTATTCATGGTCAAATGTCTAATAAAAATCGAAACATACAGCCCGGCCTCGTTTTCATTTAATTCTATTGTTTGAAATAAAAGTTTAATTCAAAATAACTCAAAAACCGGAAGAGCTTTTTAGATAATTCTTTTTTTGTTTGTTTTGTATTTTTTTACAGATTTTTATTTTACCAAAATGAAACACTCAAACATTGTAACAAAAAACTCGGGAAACGTCCGACAGAAAATTAATTAAAAAACAGGCCCACCTCTTTACTAACTTAGAAAGATCAAAGAAATTCGCGCCGCTAAAGCTTAAGAGACAACAAGTTTTTTTATAAGAGCATTCAAAAATTTTGAAGCCTTTGGATGTTCCTAACTTTTTGAGTTTTAAAGATTGTTCCAAATTAATCGAGGGTTTCAACACGTTGAAGATTGATGATTTTTAAAAGTAGTTTAATCGTTTGAAGAATCAAAAAAATCTTTTTGCACGTTGTTTTTTTATAAGAACAAACTATATAAGAACATAAGGCTTCGATGGCCAAAGTATTAAGAACAAGTTAAGAACATTTTAAGGCTTTGCGGACTTAAAAGCAGCCAACTTCTTAGGAAAAGAGGCAAAAATACAGACTAAATGGTGAAATCAAGAACATGTTAAGAACATTTTTAGGCAAATCGAAAAGTTAAGAGCATCCGAATTTTGGATGTTCTTTAAAAGAACACGTGTATTCGCTCAAAACGATTCATTTTTACCCAATTTTAGTCGCTATTTGTCTTTGTTTTTATTGGAGGCTTTTAACGCGGCGTTGAAGATTGATGATTTTTTAGCCTTTCTTGATCGCTTGAAGTGTTAAAAAAAGTAGTTTTGCGTTGTAAGTTGTTGATCAAAATTCTCTTTGCCAGCTTCATAAGATCAAAGAAATTCGCGCCGCTAAAGCTTACCAAATGCTCCCAAAAACCTAGTTTCTCAATATGGTCTGAACCCTTACTTTAGATGAATTAGCACTTTCGAGGGTGATTTTGATTGATTAATCGGAGTGTACTCACTCTTTACTAACTAAGCAAGATCAAAGAAATTCGCGCTGGTAAAGCTTTGAACATCATATTTTGAAGCATTCGGGTGTTCTTAACTTTTAGGGTCCATTAACCTTTAAAATGTTCTTGACTTGTTCTTAATATTTTGGCCATCTAAACCTTTTGTTCTTATATAAAAAACGTGTACACAAAAAAGTTATACTGCGGTAACAAAAGGTTTCATTGTTTTTTTTTCTCTCGGCAGTATAACTAAAGTCAATGTTAGATGAAAATAAGCA
Organism: Clytia hemisphaerica; assembly: GCF_902728285.1. NCBI lineage: Eukaryota > Metazoa > Cnidaria > Hydrozoa > Leptothecata > Clytiidae > Clytia > Clytia hemisphaerica. The sequence continues at coordinate 382,425 of NW_027103708.1, read as the reverse complement.
AAAAGAAAAGGTCTATTTTGCCATTGTCATTCATACAAGCCATAAAAGCCGATGCAGCTACGAATTCGTTAAATAATAAGATCTAAAGTATTCGAGGTCGTCAGTGTTCTAGGCTTTTTCATCACAAGAAGATACAGCTCGGTGTCTCCAAACATCTCCAGCGATGTCCAAAGAAACGGTGATAAAAAAATGCACTGAGCTTGGTATTTCTGTGCTAATTGTAATAGTCAATGCTGTCGAGATCTGTCTCATTAAACGTCGAAGAAACAAGAAAAATTTGGAAACAGTACTTTTGAGTTTGTCAGTAGCTGACATTCTTCATGGAATCTTGAACGGCGCATTTCAACTGGTTCAAATTTACGAGGTCTCAAAGTCGAGTTGGACAAGTGTTTTCATCATAATTGATGCCAAACTATTCTTCATGTTGGTTTCAATTTTCCATCTTCTTCTCATCGGAGCAGACCGATTATTCGCAGTTGCCAGGCCTTTTCAACATAATACGGTGGTCACAAAAGGAAAGTTATACCGGACACTCTTTCTGGTCTGGGTTTTGTCGTTTATTGGCTTGGGCTTGTTTAAAATTTACGACGAACAGCTCCCAAAAGTGCACGAGAAAAAGCCTTTTGGAGTGATTTCATATCAAAACGTATCTTGGAGAATTGAAAACACATCACAATACAACACAACACAGACGTCGAAGGAAGCTGATCGACTGCTTAATGAAACAACTCTCTATTCGTTGGTACAACCATTTGATGTCCACCAAGACCGGGAGAAAAGTGGAAGAAAAAGCACGTCACCTCCACCACCACTTCCACCACCAGGTAAAAAAGGTAGAAAAGACGGAAAACCTCCCCCACCACCACCACACATAATGAAAAGAATCACCACAAAAGAAAACATCCTTGCTTATTGTCTTATCGTTGCTGCCATCTCTCTGGTCATCATGTATTCCGCCATCATATACTTTGTCCGAAATGCTCAACAAGAGCATATCCGGCGAAGAGTCAGTTTGCTTAGTGTCCTCATCCCAGCTTGTTTCATCGCTTTCACGTTACACTATGCAGTAATGAGTTTGTCATCAGACAACAAAACATTCTTTTTACCCAATGTTCTCCTGCTGACAAACAGTGCTGCTAATTCCTTCCTGTATTTCTTCAAAGACATTTGTAAATGTAGAGAACAAAAAAGAAAGACAACACAAAAACAGGTGAAGGTTTCAAACGGTGAAAGCAAAAAATCAACATCAGACATGAAGGCAAATTCAACTGAACACATTGAACTACAAGTGACATCTCATTCAACCAAGAAAAAATGATATCTCTAAAGTTGTCTTGTTTTGTCTTCACTTGAATTAGTCTCTAATCATCAATATTGTTTCAAGGCTAAATAAATGCCCGACCCAACTTATCACGCCAACCGGATGAATTATCAACGGATTTGTGATGACATCATTTGTTTAAATTTTGTTTGAAATGCATGATATGCACGACTGGAATGACTTCACGAAATTATGCAACTTTTCTGTTTTTTGTTTAACCCAATACGTCTTTTTCTATTATTTAAGTGACGTATTGGGTGTAAAATTTTAAAAGTTCTCAAAAGACTCTCAAGTGGTGCATATCAGGAATTGCCATGAGCTCAAATTAGCACATTACATTATTCATCACATTCTAAATAACAAAAAAATTGCAATGCAATGTGCTAATTTGCCTTGAAACAATTTTAATGATTAGAGATTAATTCAAATGAAAACAAAATGACACAATGTCATTACAGAAAGACATGATGATTTATAATACACGGGTTTCGAATTAAATTTTTGCTTAGCTTTAGCTTTGATCCCATGTACATTTGCACGAAAAATATCAAGTAAACAGAACGAAAATTGGCCGTGTATCAAGCAATTTTAGCTCATTTTTCCATTTTGACAGACTTTATGGGTCATTATGAAAACAAAAAACATTAAAGTAAAAAGTCAATCGTTCAATCATATTTCTTTTATTGAATTTAAAATAGAAAAACATCTTTTGAATGAACACCTGGCTTTCAAAAGAGAAGAAAGGAAATCTATCAACCTTTTATAAGGCATTTCCCCTGATCGCTCCTTTTATTTACTTGATTTTTTCTCTCGCGCCAGATTTAATTTGAAACCCGTGTATTGAATTACTTTGAAAAATTAGTGCCCAGTAGTGTATACTATTCTACTATGGTTTAAATAAATAATAAGACATAGTTCTTTTTTTTCTGTCTAACTAAATAATTTGTAGATAGATAATTATGGGGACGATACACGTTTTTTTATAAGAACATTCAAAGTTTTTTAAGCCTTCGGATGTTCTTAACCTTTTGAGTTTTAAGCCATAAGATGTTAACATGTTCTTATTTTCTCCATTTAGTAATCATTTGTGTCCATTTTCCTAAGAAATCGGGTGTTTTAAAGTCTGCAAAGCCTTAAAATGTTCTTAACAACTTTTTAATATCATGACCATCGAAGACTTATGTTCTTATAAAGTTTGTTCTTATAAAAAAACGTGTACATGAACTATGGTATCCTTTTTTGTTTACAGTTTAGTCATTATATCTAATCATAATTGATGTTTGTAAGCTTGTAAATTGTTAACAATCACATTTGGTTATTAAAAAGATCATCCCGGGGGGGGGGGGGGGGGGGGGGCAGTCAGGAAAATTGACCGACGGGTATGTGCGGCGGTTAAGGGTATGTTTTTCAAAATATCAGAAATGTATTGTAAGGGTGGAAATTTCAGCAAATCTGGGAAAAATTGCAAATTTTTGCTCGAAAATTTTGATTTTTTTTGCTCGAAAATAGTTTAAAATTTGAAAAAATGCACTGTAAGGGTATGAATTTCACCGATTTTTTTCTGCACTGTAAGGGTGCGATTCTAAAAGCCAATTTTTTCGCCGCACATACCGTCAGTTGGTAAACCCACTGCCCCCCCCCGGGAAGATCATAGACTGTTTGACTGAATAAGATACAAAGTCTCTAAACATTGATGACGCTCCTTACTGATCTTGTAAACAGTGGCGTGGTGGGAAAATTATTCTGGGGTGGCCAAGCAGATTTTGAGAGATTTTTTGCTTCATTTAATTTCCTTAAGAATACAAACAATACAAACTAAGCACAAACATAAACACAAAGAAGAGTGCGAAATTTCCTTTGTGGTACCACCATTGAAAGCGAAAAACGTCAACTTATAACTTTATAACAACAGAAAAAGGCTGTTCCGTTGATTTTGAAAAACTTAATTTTGCGGAAAATCCTTGTCAAAATGCAATTCGAAATAGTGTCAACTGATGCAAAGGCTAAATAAAATAATAAATTAATTTCATAAGGATACATCTTTTTGGGTCGACATTTGAGAGTTTGATCACATTTTCTTTGAAAGTTTATTCTCTTAAAATCTTCACGTCTAAGTGGGCAGCGGTTCTCTTACTCTGACAAAACGATCGTAATCTTTTTTTAAATCTACCGATGGCTTTATGGGCAGTGACCCCTAGAACTTTGGGGTATTGTGCTTTCCATGACAAGGCAATTATCTTTTAAAATACTTGTTAAAAATGTAATATCTTTTCATTCGAATTCGATCATCTTAAATATTCCCACCAGTATATTAATCATCTTATTCCCAAAGCAACCAAACAGCTGTTTACTTCCGATGAGAAGTCAGAATAGAATAAAAGGTATTGACTCTCCATTTATTTTTGTCACGTTCATGGTTAACACACGCAATGTTTTCGCAAGCTCAACATTTTTTTTCATGACGATCGAGACCTCAATTCGAATAAATTGAACCTGGCTTTAACTCGTGACTTGAGATTTTTTCCTTACAAAGCATGATGTTACTGAACTTTAGAAAAAGCTAAAATTTTTACTTAGAATAGCAGGGAATTATGAAAACTAACCCCCCCCCCAAGAAAATCAAAGACTTAAGTTCACCAATGAGCTGAAATAGAAAGTTTACCTCGTTCGGGGAAACTTCTATATTCTGCGTTTGCAAATTTCTTTTAACAGCCGTAATTTCATCTTCAGCTAATTCTGGATGGTGCGTCTCTTGGGTTGACTGCAGCAGACGGTCTAGCTCTTTCTTCACTTCGTTGTTAAAAGACTGTAAAAAGTATAAGCGTTTATGGGAGGATTGGTTGACTCACTGCAGTAGCGTAGACAGGAGGAGCGCAAAATTTGTGTAGGAGAGCAGATTTTTATGGCACTATTATTATCTTTTTATATTACGAATGGATAATATAATGGTGTCATGAAATATGCTCCTCCTACTGAAATATGCTCCTCCTACACAAATTTTGCGCCCCTCTTGTCTACGCTACTGCACTGATCCTGTAGAGGCTGAAAGTTAAGATTTTGGGCCAAACATACAGGTGTTCTACACTTTTGTAATAGAGGTTCTTTGCCGTTTTATTTGTCTGTAGGTGTAGAACGGAATTCGACAGCTAAATTATTTGCTTTCAGTAGAACTCAAAAGTATTCTCAACGGATTTCCTGCAGAGACTAACTTTGAAGGTTTAGAATTTAGGCCAAATATACAGGTTTTCTACAATAGAGCCTTTTACGTTTTATTTGTCTGCAGACAGGAATTCATAATATTCAGGACGTAGTGTTTTATACGAAAGCACTCAAAATAGCCCGGACGCTTTCCAAGTTCAAAATTAGTGGCAAACACCCGGTCTTTTTCGGGTGCTTCTGTATTTTAGCCTATTTCATAGGATTCGTGCATCTGATACATGCTATTTTCTATTTAATTTATAGGGGAAAATGCACCAACCTGTGCAAATTCACCTTCAATAAACACGTAGAAAAAAATTGTTTGTCATTATTCATTTTGCCCTTTTTCCATTTTTGCTGCCTTTGTAAGTCTTATATCTCAATTGTAGCGAGAGTTCAACCATAAAAATTTGTTTTCTGCAGTAGTGTGACGTAGTAAAAAAGGAATCCTGTAAAATAGGCTAATAAAACTTTTCTTCATGAAGAACACAAATTCGAAAATTATTTCTTCTGCTTTTAATAGAATTCGAAAGAATCCTACCCGCAGAAATCTTATACAAAACACTAGATAGAGCTATCTGTCCCTAGCTGAAGCAAAACAATCCACCATTTTTGATAAGTAGGACCATAGTTCGGTGTCGGCAATTTGATCGATCAGCCTATTATTTCGCCACGTCGTTTCGCGTCATTCAGGTTTTTTTGCTTGGTTGAACGAATTGCCGGTACCGAACTGTGACCTACTTTGAACTAATTTCAGCAAAGATCAGTGGCGTTGTGGCAGGGGGCATGGCCCCCTCAGCGGAGCTTTTATGAAGGGGCACCGAAGAGCAAGGGGCGCCAAAAAAGATTTTTTAAACGCCCCAATCTTAAAAATCATACTTTATACGCCTTAAATTGCGCCCAGGACCAATTTAACTGAGATAATTTCAAAATACTTGCAATTTTTTTTGCTCACTTCGCTCGCAATACAGTTCATTGGTAACTTCTTTGCAATCTAGCTAATTTACAAGTTTTTTGTGTACAATATAGCATTATTAAGTGCGCCCTAAGACCAATTTGCTGACAACAATATTGAAATCATAAAACATCAATTTTTTCGCTCGCTTCACTCGCATTACACATTGTTTCTTTAAGTTTCTTTTCACTCTAGCAATTGTCAAATTTCTCTATTTTTATTTAGTGATTTGGGGTATCTTGGCGATTTTAAAAAAATTTCTAGTCAGCCCCAACCATGGTGGGGCCTGTTTTCCCTTTTCCATTCATCAAGGATATATCTACTCTTCTCTATTAAATATTTCCTTCCTCATTATCCCTAGGTAAATGCATTAGTAAAAGTTTAGAAACTGGTGGGTGGGGGCACCATATCGGAAAATTGGGGGGGGGCGCCAATTAAAAGAAATTGACTTTGGCCCGTCTAGAAAAATTTTCCCACAAGCCATTATATTTTGCTTCGCCTAACTTTGCTTGGGAAATACAGAGTAGGCTCTATCCAGTGTTTTATATGAGATATCTATGATCGTACCTGATCACTACTCCTGGATGACCAATACATCCATCTTTCTTTCCATCCAGGACCTATCAGTTTATTGAGGACGTTTTCCGATTTCTCCGATTCAAATTGAAGACTTTCTTCCATGAACTTAATGGCTTCGTCCCATTGTTCCTTACTTGGAACATTGCTGTCTTCCAAGGCTGTCCTTTGAATTACGCGCTGTTGGAATACAAGGGGAAGGATCTATTTCGTGAATCTAATAACCCGGAAACCTGGCGACGAAAATCCGTTTGCGGAATGCAATTTTTCTGATTTTCATGATAACAACAATGGTTTCAGTAACGGGTTTAGTCGCAAGGAAAGACCAAGCACATTATTATTTCTCACCAGACTTTCTTTGGCCAACGTTTACCACAAAGACGAGTTTGGTACAGGCTAGGGTTTTATATGAGAAGGTTCAAGATAACTGATCAATATTTCTTACCAGACTCTCTTTAGCCAACGTTTGCCAACTATGATTTTGTGTACATTCTTTGAATACTGTTTGTTTCAATTCCTCGAATAACGTTTTGTGTGCATCTTTCTTTCCACCGATTTCAATGCCTTGCTGCAAATTTAGAAAAAAAAAATTGTTTATGAAAATGATATAAAGGATTTCGAATTACCTTGTAATTATATATTTTCAAACCAACCAGTCTTCGTTCTTTGTCCTTGGTAAGAAGTTTCCCTTTTTCCACAAATCTACCACTTTTTGGTTAGGACAGTCCAAAAAACATCTAGGAGAAACCTGTTTGTCGTCTAGCAAGACCATGGAAATTTATAAATCGAAAGAAAAAATAAATTCTCAAAAAATAACAGTACCTCCATAGCATCGCTGAATTCAGTCAATAGCGTGTCAAAACCAATCTACGAAAATTGAAATAATCTAGTAATTTTGACTAAAATTTTATCAGCTTAGATCGAATCAAAACTCTCTGTATCTCGAATGAAGACTCCTTGTTCAGAATCCCTATGGAATTAGAAGAACATTATTGCTCCCAAGTCCGATGTATTCATTTGATTCACGATAGATAAGGTTACATAACGTAAACATAATCCTCACAAAGATTATAATTATGTATCTCTCAACAGCCTCGAAATAAATGTCTCTAAGTCACGAGGCACGGTCATAAAAATTTCATCATAAAGTCAATGCTCTCTTATTCGAACCTCTTTTATTCGAATCTTTCTATAATTCGAACTAAGATATTTGTCCGCTCAACTAGAAATTAGTATAAAATACTTTCTGTAAATCGAATCTTTCTCTAATTCAAAGAAAATTCTTGGTCCCTTAAAGCTCGAATCAGAGTGAATCAACTGTATCATCATAAAAAGTTGACCTTACCTTGACAGCGTAATGAGGTAATACCCTGTCCGCCCATTCTTTCAGCAAAATATCGACTTTGGTTTTGAATTCACGTGGATTCCCTATCTGAGCGGCTGGTAAGTAAATGTTTTCGATGGCATGCTCTTTGACTGATTCCCACAAGTTCTTGGATAAAATTTGTTCCCAGTCTTGTGGAGAGGTCTGGGAAAGACTGAGTACTTCGTCTAATATTTCACCACGTGCTTTGTCAAATAGCTCATCCTGAGAAAAGATACAAAAATAAAAAAATTGAAAAAATATTAGTTCAGTATGCTTTAAATTCAGGGACGAAAAGTTTAAAAAGAAAGAAATTGGTATATAATCCTGAGTCACATATCCTCCATAATCACGGAAAAGGTTCTACTTACGTGTGAAAAGTAATCCCTTGAATGTCAAACAATGCACAATGCAACCTGAAAGATGCTAGTCATGCCTTGTCATGCCCTGTCATACCTTGACAATCGAACGCCACAGCGAGATAGAAACTTTCTTTTTGAATGACAGTCTTAACACGAGTTTACCCAGGCGAAAGTACATTCATAGAGGTATAAAGAAAGACAGGAGATGAATTTGTCGGTAATTGGTCGTTAAAGTCTTTTGATTTCTTTTATGTAATAAACCAAAAGAAATTCTAGGCTCGCCCGACGAAATAGGACTTTTTAGTAGAACTCAAGTTTGCTGTGAACATTCTTACTATCAGCATCGAAGATTTCCAGCCTTCTAATATACGAGAAGAAAATAAAATTTAGCTCCACGAAATAAGTTTGCGTTCAATTTTGTCATCCATTAAATTTTGTTTTGAAAAGATATTTTCTCAAGCCAGAAAATGAAAAGTTCTTTATAAGCACACACAATTTCAGACCCAATTTGTAGACAAAAAGTCGCTGGAGAATTTTGGAGGAAAGTAATAAGCAATAGAGTTCACCTTGAAGAAAATGTTGATCGAAAAATCTTGTCATTTGATGAAGGATTGCAAAGTTTACAGGCCCTTTTTTAATCCAAATATTTTCTTACACCAATGTCAGAAACAATGAATCTCGTCCCATTTTATTTCCAACACTTAAGTTAGCCAATAAGATTTTTCCTATCAACAAAAGAGCTCATTAAAAATGCACGATATATGAGATTATGAGCATGCATACCTCGTAATATTTTTAATCGTAGGGCGAGCATGGTTACAATAGCATACTTCTCCTGTTTCTTTATACCTCCATGGTACATTGTAGTATGATGACAATCGAAGCTCGTATCTCCGAGATAAATCACCACAAATCACCACACATCACAAAATAAAATGAAAATTTCTTTTCCGTTTGTCAGAGATTTATCATCAACAATTTCTTACCCTGTCCAATTCCCTTAGTGTTGGATAATTGTTCTTCCACTCCGTTTCGAGGTTAAATTTCTTGGCTTTGAATGTATCATATTGTTGTTCTATAGATTCTCGTACCATTTGCCAGAAACAGTTGGCAACGGCAAAACTCAGGTTCTGTGTTGTCATCTGACTTGTTTTTAGAATACCAGACCTGTGTAGATTATCGAAATCGCAAGATATAATTAATACCTATAATAGTGCTGTAGCAACCTTTGCCTCTAATAATTTTTCAAAGATGGTTTCTTAAAGCTTTCGAAATACTCATTAATCCTTATTCATGTTATGCACCATTGCAGTGTCTTCCAAGGACCCAATAGCTGATTGGTTGCAAGTGACGTATTAACTGATATTACATTACTTACAAACAATCATCATCATCATCATCCTTCGATCTAGGTCTTTAAAGACCTCCCCCCCTTCGGGCGAAACCATGGTTGGCCCTCGCGGTGTCACTATACTTCAAAATGCTTCCTACGACGCGGCACTGTATAACGAATATAATTCTTTCTTTCTTTCAGTATGAGATACATGACGTCATGAAATTTGTCAAAACTGACAATCAGCGCTCTAGAGTAATGCCAATTGAATAAACCATAGCTGAATGAGCCAAAATTCTCACGATTTGTGGCCGATTTTGAATTTCGATGGAGAAAAAAATAATGTTGATTAAAAATCGATAGAATAACCAGGCGGGCGAAAACCTCTGCTGAAAATGGTGATACATTGTCAGTATTTTCCTTGAAAATAGAATGGGTACCTTATTTAGAAAAGAAAATCCATCCTATATTTTATGTATTTGTCAAGGGAAATCTAGCCTGTATTTTCCAAGGAATATTAATTTTGAATTTTCTGGAGATGAAGAAACCTCAGAGCAAAATGTCAATCTTCAGATTTTAAGGATAGAGTCTCCTTTGTAATCTTCGTACAAAGTAAAGAAAAATACACACAGGGAGGAAGGACTAGGAAAAGAGGAACCATACTTGAAAAGCTCTGATTGTCTGAAAAAGTCTTCTTCGTATTGCTTTATGTGATCGATACTCTCGTTTGTATTGCCTGCAAATAGAGAAATCTGATGTTGAGTGATGTACAACATAGACCTTTCCTTTCTTCATATTCAAGACACAGAGGCAAAGGTCAAATGAGAAAAATAACGGTCAAAAGAAAGGTAAAATTTTCAGATTTTGAGATAGAATGCATAAATTATTTTTTCCAAACTGAACCACCCGAAAATCCAAAATTGAACTGCCCTGGCTGACTGACTCTGTTAGAAAGAACATTTACCTGTGCCTGTGACAACAGCATAATATCCCATGGCTTTCATTGGGAACAATCGACCTCCTAAAATCTTCTTGATCTATGAGAAGGGAAAACAAACATGGGAAATTAAAATGTTCATACAAAAAGTTTAAGAAGAGCGCAACAAAGAATGTTCAAATAAGTTGAGCATTTCAAAATCATAATACTGACACAATACTTAATCTGGATCTGGAGAGAGAAACTTTCCCACTACCTTTTAGATGTCTATAGAAGTTTGTAAAAAGACTACTTCCTTGGACTCTAAGTAATTAGAACGGTCATTCTAGAGTTCCCTTCTCAACATACATACCCTATTCTGATCAATTTTATTCCTTTCTGCCAAGTCGACTTTTGTCATTACAAAAATTGTTCTTTTACCTTAAATGAGAAAAAACATTTTAGATGCGACCATAAAGAATCTGCCTGTACTATAATTTGCACATCAAGGTAAAGACAACATATACACCTTAATCCCATTTATGTGCGCCTTTTATTTTCAAGGGAGAGTGAAATGGGTCCTTTATTCAGAGAGTCAAATTCGTCATTTGTCAAGGAAAATATATCAATCCCGTATTTTCCAAGGAAAAGATATCCATCCCGTATTTTCCAAGGAAAAGATACCCATCCTGTATTTTTCATGGAAAATCTATCCATCCCGTATTTTTAAAGAAAAATATATCCATCCCGTATTTTCCAAGGAAAATAAATCCATCCCGTATTTTTCCAAGGAAAATATATCCATCCCGTATTTTCCAAGGAAAATATATCCATCCCGTATTTTCCAAGGAAAATATATCCCATATTTTCCAAGGAAAATATATCCCGTATTTTCCAACAAAAATATATCTATCCCGTATTTTTCATGGAAAATCTATCCTGTATTTTTCATGGAAAATCTATCTATCCCGTATTTTCCAAGGAAAATTTATCCATCCTGTATTTTCCAAGGAAAATCTACCCATTCTGTATTTTCCAATGAAAATTATTAATAATTATAACTCTTTCTTTTCCTAATATTTCCAGGAAAAATCCATCTTGTATTTTATTTATTTGTAAAGGAACTTTTTTCTATTTTTTTCAAGGAAAAACAATTCCACTCTTTCCAATGAAACTCAGCCTGTATTTGTCAAGTTAAATCAAGTTTGCGTTTCCGAGGAAAAACAAACTTGTGTTACCAAGAAAATTCAATCTTGTACTTTTTGTTTTTGACAAGGAAAGTATTTTCCAAGCAATATCTATTCTGCATTTTCCAAAGAAAGCCAAATTGTAATTGTTAAGTAAAATGAAACATCATTTTCAAGGAAAACGATTTTCAAATGAAAGCCAAAGAATTTTCCAGTATTTTTCAAGCAGAATTTTTCTTGTATTTTAAAAGTAAAATCAATTGTGCATTTTCCAATGTCAATCAAAGTTGTATTTCCAAAGAAATCAATTCTGTCTTTTCTCAGAATGATCTCAAATGATCAGTCTAATGAAAGTCAATCTTGTATTTTCCAAGGAAATCAATCATGTATCTTTCAATGAAGTCAATTTCCAAGGAAAATTAATTTGTATTTTGAAGAAATCTGAGGAAATCTAAGATTTTTAAGTCCAGACAGAAAATGTGCAATATCATTTGTTTACAAATGAAAATACAGCCTTTATCTTCTAAAAAAAAGTCAGCCTTTTGCAGGGATATATGTAATAAAACCAATGAATAATTTGTTTTTTCAAATTTAAAATTTTCCAAAAAAAATGAAACCTTGTCAAAAATCAATACTGTATTTTTATAGATGATATACGCTTCTTTCCTTATTCTGTGGTTCCTATTGTTTTACTTCTGTACTGTACTATTTTTATGGAAAATCAATGCCATATTTTAAAAGGAACCTGTCTAGGAAAATATCTGCCTTTCCCATTCTCTGAAAAATACCCCGTTTACATTTTCTGTGGAATATATTTTTTTCTCATACTCATGTTTTCCAAGAAAAATACAAGAGGAAATTATTTTCCTTGGAAAATAACCTTGTATTTTGAAAGGAAAACATCTTCCACATTGCCCCTTCGTAATTTCTAAGGAAAATAATTCCCCTTAGTATTTTTAAAAGAAAAACATCTTCCACTTTGTGTTTTCCACGAAAAATAATTTCTCCTCGTATTTTGAAAGAAAAACATCTTCCACTTTGTCCCTTCACATTTTCCAAGGGAAATAATTTCTCCTAGTATTTTAAAAGGAAAACATCTTTCACTTTGTCCCTTCGTATTTTCCAAGGAAAATAATTTCTCCTTGTATTTTGAAAGGAAAACATCTTTCACTTTGTCCCTTCGTATTTTCCAAGGAAAATAATTTCTCCTTGTATTTTGAAAGGAAAACATCTTCCACTTTGTCCCTTCACATTTTCCAAGGAAAATAATTTCCCCTCGTATTTTGAAAGGAAAACATCTTCCACTTTGTCCCTTCACATTTTCCAAGGAAAATAATTCCCCTCGTATTTTAAAAGGAAAACATCTTCCACTTTGTCCCTTCACATTTTCCAAGGAAAATAATTTCTCCTCGTATTTTGAAAGGAAAACATCTTCCATTTTGTCCCTTCACATTTTCCAAGGAAAATAATTTCTCCTAGTATTTTAAAAGGAAAACATCTTTCACTTTGTCCCTTCGTATTTTCCAAGGAAAATAATTTCTCCTTGTATTTTAAAAGGAAAATATCTTTCACTTTGTCCCTTTGTATTTTTCTAAGGAAAATAATTTCCCCTCGTATTTTGAAAGGAAAACATCTTCCACTTTGTATTTTCCACTTTATACTTACTGAGGGAAACATCTTCCACTTCATATTTTTGAGGAAAATATCTCCCTTTCGTATTTTGTAAGGAATATATCTTCCATTGTTTCCAAGGAAAATCTCTGCTTCGTATTTTCCAAGGGAAATATCTTCCTTCCATTTTGTATCTTGCAAGGGAAACATTTTCCACTTCGTACTTTCCGAAGGGAGTATTTTCTACTTAGTACTTTCCGAGAGAAATATCTTTCGCTTCATATTTTTGAGAAAAATATATCCTATTCGTATTTTGTGAGGATTATATCTTCAATAGTTTCCAAGGAAAATCTCTTCTTTGTATTCTCCAAGGAATATCTCTTCATATTTTCCAAGGAAAATATCTCCCCTTTAAATTTAGTAAGGAATTATTTTCCACTTTGTACTTTCTGAGGGAAAAATTTTCCATTTCATATTTTTGAGGAAAGTATATCCCTTTTATATTTTGTAAGGAGCATATCTTCCATAGTTTCCAAGGAAAACCTCTCCTTCGTATTTTTTAAGGAAAATATCTTCACTTCATATTTTCCAAGGAAACCATCTCTCTTTTGTATTTTTCAAGGAAAATACGATATCAGTTTATCAAGGAAAATATGATATCCATATTTTTCAAGGAAAATCTCTTCCATACTTTACAAGGAAAAAAGGATAATGTATTCCTTTCATATATTCCATCCTTTGTATTTCCCAAGAAAAGAAATCTCTTATCCTATCTGTATTTTTCAATGAAATTATCTTCCTTTTATATTTTCCCTTTTGTATGTTTCAAGTAAAATGTACCTTTCACTCAAATCTCATCAGGAAGGAAAAACCAACAACACATTTCCAAGCTATCAAGAAGAATACTGTACCTGAAGGGTCCATTTGACTTGCAAGATCTGTTACTATACTTCTTTCTGCATCAATTGATCCATCTAAAGAGAGACAAAATAGATTGTTTTAGCTATTAATTAGTCTCCAGTCATTCTTTAAACAGATTTTAGCATGATTCTAATGCAAATAATGCTGTCATTTAAGTTTTCATAGAATCGAATAAAACTTACATTTTGGATTATTTTCATAATTGTTGAAAAACTTTTAGCTTCTAAACCATGAAATTTTCTGGAAATTGTCACAACATGACTTGTCATATTCTATTCTAACCATAGAGAATAATTCTTAACTTGCAGACCAGAAAAGCCTGCTGATTTGAGTTTATGAAATTACCCTCAGTTTGATTTTATTCAAAAAAACTTAACTGTTTTTGAAAATGGGAGGTGAATCCTACCTTGTATACATAGAATAATTGCATTTGGATTTGACATGTAATGCCTGAAAAATGTGGAAGAGAAATAGGTTTAGGAATTTATCAAGATATAGTATAGTATATAGATTAGTCAAGATATTTTCATATTTTTTTAGATATGATAAAGCTTCAAAATTGATTTATAAGATTCAATAAGTCAACCATAAAATGGGAATAATATTTAGCCGAAATTCTGCAAGATTTTATCTCCCCAAACATATAAGGCCCCCTCAAAAGATGTGGATGAAACAGGTTTGAAGTAATATGTTAAATTTGTGATATTTGATACCTGCTTACGTTCATTATTGATTCTTTTGTATTTGTAGCCATTTCACTAGTCTCCGTCTAAAGATAAACAATGAAAAACATTAAAAAATAATATCTAGACAGGTTGATCGCATAAGGTAATACTTTTGGAATATTTCAAGATATTTTATCCTATAATTTTATTTTTTGAATTGACAAAAATATTTTTAATTCAAGTCCTCCTAATTATTTTTTTTTTCACCATGCAAAATGATGTTTTGACATAATTTTACCAATTATTAGAGAAGTTTACATACAATGTTAATTTTTAAGAGCATTCAAACTTTCAAATTTCCGAATAATACAAACAACTTACACTAATGATTCCAGGGAGATCAACCAACACCATCCTCGGTAGTCCTGGTCCTTTGACATGCATAGATAAAACCTTAAAATTTTTATTGAAAAATATTTGAGTGAACACTACCTGGTTACTTCCTTACAAATACCATATTACTTGATACATATGAAATACTATTTGAATTCGGGTAATTATTAAATAGATGGACCTATCTAAAAAATGACAGGTCATAGGGAAAAGTCTCTAAATTTGGTGTTAAAAGCTATCAGTTTACAATCGATCATTCGATCTTTCATCCTCTAATAAATTTTCTATTTTTTCTATCTTTTAATCTATTATGTACAAAATAACATAATAACTTACTTCAATAGGCCGAATAATGTTACTGTGTTTTATATTACTATGCAAAAAAAAGATAAAAAAAAAAGATACTGTTTAAATTACCTCCTGCGTAATTGTCTGACCACGCCGTAGTTTTGCAGTCATCCTTTCTTCAACTTCATTACGTAACTCCTTGAGCTGAAAAAATACAGAGACTCATAGGTTTTAGAAGATCCAATATAAATTACAGATCTTTTTCTGGAAACATTTTACTGGTACAATTGAGGTTTCCATAAATCAGCTTTTTGGGTTTGTCCTTGTATCCCTCATCAAATAAAAAAAGTACTAGTATTTGAAGTTACAAGCTACCATGAGTGAAATTTAATAAATAAAAGTATCAAACTCAGTTAACATTTAGCTAGAGCTTTCAAACCTATGAATAGATCCTAAAATCATCCGAGACAACAGTTAAAAGTTGCTAAATCATTTTTCTTCTTCATAATATAATATCCAAAAATGTTTTGTTTACTATTCTTACTATCGTAATAGGCTTTTTATAAATCATTTTGAGTACAACGACTGCCTCGTTTTCAAGCCATTACCAAGTTGATTAAATCCCTCAAATCTCCAAGTGTTACTTTGATAAATACAGTACACTTCTTGTTAACTCCTTTAGAAATCATTTACCATAGCAGTCTTTTGACTACGAGGTAAGCGTTGTTGTGACATAGTTTATAGTGAGGTCTGGTAGCACATAAAAACGTAAGAATACTTCAGATGGTGATAAAAGCATGAAATTTGGCACAGATGATCCTTAGAGGGTATAAAACTTAATTTTAAACAGTAACACCAAATTTTGCAACCTGGCCATCTGCCAGATGACTTCATCAGGTGGCTGGGCAAAAAATTATTAATTTGAAAATATTCAAAATCTGATTGTTCCAGCGGAAAGAGCATGAAATGCTGATGAAAATCGAGGTATAAAACATGCCTTGAAAATCTTCCTATCAAAAGCTATGGAGGTTGAAAGTTTTGTGATGACGTCATCACAGGCCTTTCCAGGCAAAACTTAAAAACCTCGTAATTTTGAAACAAATTGACCAAATTTGATGTTTTATACATGAATTCATATCAAAATTCATTGCTTTTTCTGATTCTGGTGTTCAAATTATATTAAAAGCTTTAAATCCTACAGAACACTAAAACTTAGATTTTGAGATTTACAAGGCAAATCAACGCAGTGTTAACTCCCCTTCAGGAACACAGTGTACAACTGACTATTTTTTTGGATGTTTTAAGCCTTCCAATGTCGTTTAGAACCAAGCAATCAGAAAGAACTTCAAATTTTGACATGGATTCATGTATAAAACACCAAATTTGGTCAACTAGTTCCATTATTACGGGATTTTTAGGTTTTGCCTGGAAAGGCTTATGATGACATCATCACAAAACTTTCAACCTTCATAACTGTTGATAGGAAGATTTTCAAGGCATTTTTTATACCTCGATTTTCATGCTCTCTCCGCTGGAACCATCAGATTCTGAATATTTTGAAAAAAATAAATTTTTGCCCAGCCACCTGATGACGTCATTTGGCAGGTGGCCAGGTGGCAAAATTTGGTGTTACTGTTTAAAATTAAGTTTTAGACCCTCTAAGGATCATGTGTGCCAAATTTCATGCTTTTATCACCATCTGAAGTATTTTTGTGCTAACAGACCTCACTATTATGAAAAGCTCTATTATAAAAGATTTAGTGTTACAAATTCATATCATGTTGATAAAAGTAAAAAAAATCATCAGTAAAAAGGTTAAAATATCATAAGAAAGTCGTCACATATGGATAAGATTCGCTTTAAGTGTTCACCAAGTGCAAATTATGTTAGCACGACTAGACTATTTCTCTTAAAAAGCGATTTCTACATGACAGAGCGAAAAGATACACACTTAAAGCGACTGGACTTTAGTATAATATGAAATTAAAGTATTAGTTTATCATTATCTTCAAAGTTTTGTTGTTACTCTTCATCCTCAGATATTAAATCGACCATGTCCTCGTTGCTTTCAGAAGCTTCACTTTCACTTTCACTTTCGCTTTCAGATTTGGTCTTAGTTTTCTTGCTCTTTTTATTATGAACTTGAAATTTATGTCTTGTGACTGAGCATTTTTGGTTGAAAGCCTTGCCACAGATGTCACATTTAAAGGGCTTCTCACCAGTGTGAACCAGCATGTGCCGTTCTAAAGTTTGTTTAATCTTGAATTTAGCATCACATTTATCGCAAGGGAAGTCCCGTTTATCACTGTGTACACGTGACATGTGTTGAAATAAATGATTTTTTGATTTAAATTTGCTACCACATTCTGCACACTCCAATGGGCGGGATTCAGAGTGAGACAATAAATGTGCTTTCAGAAGACCAGCATTTGTAAAAGCTTTACCACATTCAGGACATTTATGAAGGTTTTCCCCGGTATGTAGACGTTGGTGGTTCAGTAGAGTCTGGCGTCGCGTAAAGGACTTACCACATTCCTCACACTTAAGAGTTTTGCCTTTATGACTCTGAGCGTGCGATTTTAAAATTGTTGCCGTAGTAAAGTATTTCTCACAAACATTACACTTATATGGTCTCAATCCACTGTGTGTCTTTACATGTTTATTGAGTGCTGATTCAGTTTTGAATTTCAAGTCACAAAGATGACAACTGTGAGGTCGTTCATTGCTATGTGAGATCATATGACCCCTAACAGCTGATGCTGTTGCAAACACATTACCACATACATCACACTTGAACGGTTTCAGTCCCTTGTGTAGAAGGCGATGTTTCTGTAAATAGCGTCTTCTCATGAACATTTTTTGACATAGATCACATTGAAAAATCGGCTCTGGATTTTTGTGCTCCACAAAATGATGCGAGTGGAAAGTATAAATATCTTGGAAGACAGCTTTACAAACATGGCAATGTAAAGAACCAAATTTCATATCAGAATCGCTTATAACATGATAACGTATAGCTTCATTCATTTGTTTTTGAGAAACTGGCATGCCCGACTGCGGATGAATAACATCGTTGGAAGAAATACTCGCATAAGGACGTAATGGCGGTCTCGTGATGTGGTGTTCTTGATTGTGAAATGATGAA
Organism: Clytia hemisphaerica; assembly: GCF_902728285.1. Taxonomy (NCBI): domain Eukaryota; kingdom Metazoa; phylum Cnidaria; class Hydrozoa; order Leptothecata; family Clytiidae; genus Clytia; species Clytia hemisphaerica. The sequence goes on along the minus strand of NW_027103708.1, from coordinate 364,191 downwards.
TTGGTGTAAGCTGTTCCATCTAGATGTCGATACTGGGGGTGTCGAATAGATGTGTTATTGTTATTATTAGTAGCGTTTGATATCTCGGGGTGAGCGTTTTTCGAAGGTGAATTACTGGAGACGCCTTTGTTATTGGTTGGACCACACCCCTGTTGAGGTTCTGTAGAGGGTCCTGAAGTATCTGAATCTGCTCTACGATCTTGGTTCTTTGAAGATGGAATTGTGACGGTGTTGATCTGTCTGTTAGTTTGAGGTGAGTTATTCCCAGATGATGTAGATTGTTTTTCAACCTTCGTATCATTTTCACCAATAATATTGAAAGTATATTCACCATCTGGCTTTAGATGATTCAAAACGTCTTCTTTCAATTCAAAATGTTCCTTAGATTGCTGTTGTTCATCTTTTGGCCCATCATCTTGGTCAACACCACATCTTGGGATTCCACTTTCGTGTGGTTCAGTTTTACACTCTTTACCGTACGAATTACACTCAACTAATTCTTCAGTTTTGATTTGAAAAGAAAACATTTCTTGACATCGTCTATCAATGCTTTCATGTTCATCTTCAACCTTAATATTACCAAGATCAATATTCATTTTAATTGTTAATCTTTATATCTAGAGATAATAAAAAACACACGTAACAAAAACCGAAGGTTGTCTCCAGAAAAAAGAAGAGAATGATTTAGAAAAAGACGACACGTTTTCTTTAGAGTATCCAGAATTTTTGAAGCCTTCAGATGTTCTTAACTTTTTGAGTTTTAAGCCTAAAAATGTTCTGAGAGTGTTCTTAATTTCACCATTTGTGAGTATTTATGTGGTATTTGTAATAGTAATAATATGACATTGAGGGAACAAACCTCAGGTTTCTCAGGCACTCATTTAAAGGTTTTGTTTTTAAATAAGAGTGATATCGTTTGCTTACTCATCAATTTTAATTCACAAGCGCTTTCACATTGGATTGATACGGATGTGGAGAAACATTGGTCAGAAAGAGGAAAAGAAAAACATTTTTTTGCTTATATCAGCATAATATAACAAAAGGCAGACACTGTTTTGATATGAAATATGTGTCTGATATGAAAATGAAACACTTATGTAAAAATAAAACCTTCAAGCCTTCTACCTCTATGGAAGCGATATGACATGACAATATAAAAAGTTTCTGATCTATTCTTCTAAAAAAATCAAAAAGCAAACTGTATCTGATTTTGAAATTTTGAAAACCACTGTAAAAGCATACATAAAGTAACTCACTTAAAAGCATATTCTGTATGAAAAATCAAAGCATTGAGCATAATGACAGAATCGGAAACCCACTACAAAGCAGATGCAATCAAGTTTCATATTTCTGAAATACAATTTTTTTATAAGAGCTAATAAATTTTTGATTAGGCTCGATTATTCTTATTTGTTAGGCTCCAGTGTGAAATTTACTATACTACACGTTTTTTTATAAGAACAAACTATATAAGAACATAAGACCATCCGAAGGCTTTAAAAATTTTGGATGTTCTTATAAAAAAAACGTGTATGCGTTCTCCTATATTTTGTACTCCCACAGAAATGATCTAGGTCGTTAGACTCAAAACGTAAAAGTAACATGAATCCACTCTATCCAACACACATGCACGCTTTTTTTATAAGAACATACTCTATAAGAATATTTATGATGAAATTGGCCAAAAAATTAAGAATATGCTAAGAATACGGGACAAGCTGGAGTTTTACAAGCTCTTATGTGATTTGGCTGGTCGTTAAGATGTAATAAAAACAACTTTATTACTTTTTTTAAAGAACGCGTCATCTCTATTACTTCAAATGACCAATTAGTGAAGTATCTCTTATAAAAACTTCAGCTCATCTCAAGAATACCACCATCATGGAATTTGGCTCCTGAAGCTAAGGATTCCATTTTCAGAGCATATTCAATTATAAATTGCCAATTACAAGTAAGGCTCGCTCCTTTCAGAGAAATGCCATTTTATGCTTGAGACGTATGTACTAAATGTTAAATCTAGTCTGAATTAGGATCCAAACCTAAGAATACTGTCAGAATATTTTAGGATAATTATTTTCCCCAAAAGATTAAGAATATCCATCATGAAATGAAAAAACACCATTCTTATATAAAAAAAAGCGTGTACACACATATTGTACACATCATCAGCTAGTATGAGTTGTTTCGTATGCGCTTAACGATTTACTTAATTTCAACTATGTCAAAAGGTAATTATAATGTGATAAGTGATATGTATTTATGTCGAAATATAATAATGACATTATAATGACATCTCTCACCTTTTCGTGTGACGTCAATGAAATGCCGTGATTGGCCGATTTCAATTCAAATAGTAATTCTTAATACTGATTTTCTTAGTCTCTGATTTTGAACTCCAAAACGAATACGAAGACTAGCAGAAGCGTATCAGCTAGTATGAGTTGTTTCGTATGCGCTTAACGATTTACTTAATTTCAACTATGTCAAAAGGTAATTATAATGTGATAAGTGATATGTATTTATGTCGAAATATAATAATGACATTATAATGACATCTCTCACCTTTTCGTGTGACGTCAATGAAATGCCGTGATTGGCCGATTTCAATTCAAATAGTAATTCTTAATACTGATTTTCTTAGTCTCTGATTTTGAACTCCAAAACGAATACGAAGACTAGCAGAAGCGTATCAAGAAAGAAATTTCGCACAGGCAAATGATCCGGGGAAAAAAGATAAGTCTGCTACCCCCCCCCCAAAAAAGAAGATATTCTTTATATGATATAGAACAGAGGCGCCTTTATGCTGACGAGGCAGAATTAACTAAAGTTATGTTCGCTCAGCACGGATAGATGAGGAAGTTTTTTCTTTTGTTGAAATATATGGGATATATATTAAAAATAGTCCTTTAAGATGCATCACAATGACAATTTTACGCTGAATAGAAGTCTTTAACGCCTCTCGGTGTAAAAGTGGAGTTCAACATTATCTTCAGTCGAAATATATTTGAACGGAAATATATCTATTAGTACTAGTAATAGCATGGTTTAGAGGGTGATTTGGGATTAATAACCCCGAGGTTCATTGAAAACATTTCAAAATAGCCCAAACGTAGTGAGGGCTATTTTGAAGTGTTTTCAATGAAACGAGGGGTTATTAATCCAAAATCACCCGAGAATACCATGTTATTCCGCGTTAATTATATGGTCAAAAAAAGAATTGAAGAACACTCAATCACTATTCTTTTCGAAACTTATAAAAACATTCGAAACTATAAAAAAACATTCGACTGACACTTTTATTTATTTTGATTGGCTTAAAAATTTCGTACGATATTTTGTTAACCAATCAAAATATCGTACGATACTTTTCTTTCAACCAATAGAAATTTTTGTTTACATCAGTGCGATTACAAAAAAGCGGGGCTATTACGGATTTATCGCCCCGCTCGTCCTTTACAAATCCAAGCTAAATGTAATCAACCATATAATTACTTACACGAGTGAAACATAAAAGCCTTGTGATGTGCAACCAAATCAAAATAAAACAGAACACTTTTTTTTTCTTTACGATATTTCGACCACTTTACGTGTCTTTTTCAAGTATTACTTATATGATATTCCGATGGCTGATTAGCGGCCGCCTACACAAAAGCTCCAAAGGAAAAGTAGACTGAACTCGTTTATAATGCGTGTAATACAGTAGTATAGGCGTTATAATTTAATACGATTATTGTTACGGGATTTAGTTTGTATGAACTAAAGTAAAATTTGTTCCCTTCTATTACTTTTTGCTTTATTTGTATATGTCTGAAGTAAGGGGCCAATTTTCTATCGGAGAGGAATGATTGCCGTCGTACACATTTTACAATGGATTCTGCCAAAAGATTTTCTTCTGGTTCCGTTTATGTGTCATTTTTCTAATAATCGGATATTTTAAGGGGTTTCTCAATAAAAGATTTAGCAAAAGAATAATCCAAAAATATTCGCAGTCAAAGTAGAAGAGTTCCGGATTACCTTCCAGAGAAACATTGTGAAAAAGTTTGAAAAAATGACCTACCTCGTGCTCCTTGCTTAAATCGTATTCTTGGTTGGTGCCCTTGAAACTAGCGACATGCCTCGGCCCTTCTGTTAACGTCACCATAATGGGGCATCGAGTCATCATTTGGCCTGAGCCACGCGGAAAAATTCGAGCGCGAGCTATCATCTCTAGAACGCTTGTCTTCCCCGCGGATTGGTCACCGATTACAACCACCTTAAAAATGGAACAGAAAATCGACTGATATTCACGATTCGCATCATAACAATGTCTTCTGACATTACAACGCAGACCGTATCAGTTGATTATTTCCAAGTGACGTAAAATCAGTCAATACGTCACTTTCGACCAATCAGCTGTTGGGTCCGTGGAAGACATTGCAATTGACACATATCATAAATTGCCAAGCTTGGCCATTCCTTTAATAATGACATATCCTTATTTGTCAAGAAAGTAAAGACCCAAGCCTGAAGCAGGGGTATAATTAGGCCCGGCGAACGGCGACATCCGCCGGTCCAACTCACGAAAAAAATCCTTACTAAAAATTCAACTCACCGCCTCAAGTACAATATAAAGTATACGCTAATCTTTACACTGGGCTTACTAATAATTCACATAGAACTCGCCGGAGTTGGTTTTAGATTCGCCTGTCTATCAGAAGCAAAGCGAAACCCCTGCAGAGGGTAAGCATTTCTAAGTACAGGGACACTATTTGTGAAAAGATGTTTACTCATAGAGTTATCTTATGGTATTTTCAGACAAAAACGGGCTTACTCTGAAATTAGCTATAAATATAAATAACTCACCCTTGGTAAATGGTCTTGGATATCATAATTGTTGTCATATTCCGAAAGAAGGTCCAACACATCTGAATACATGTCAATTACTGTTTTCTGAAATCAAAAAAGTCAATACCGGTTGCGTAAATAAGCTCTAGTTTAGACAGCTGACTTTCTGCCCTGCCTATTCTAATTGTTAGAGTAGGCAGAAAGTAGGCACAAAGTTGGCAGTTAAAATCTTTGCTTGGAAAAGATTGAAAGAAGACTTGCATTGACGTCAAAAGAGGGCAATGACAACGGTAAAGTGACTGAAGCGATTTGGAATAACCCGCAGTTCTGCCCCGCAAAATCGAGGACGGTAAAAGTGCTGATTTTCCGTCGTTCTCAGCTGGTCAGGATTTGGCCAAATAAGGACCTTACCGCCTCCGTCGCAGTAAAACACACATACATCGGTAATATCGCCAGTGTGGTTACGGCCAAAATTTCATCATAAAGATGTGACGCCACTATGTATTTATCACGGCGGATAAAACTAAGCTCTAGTATATATAAATAATGCCCAAAATAATGGGCATAACAACTATAATTACTTGCACGTCAAAAAACAGAGATTTAAAATTACCTTGACTTTCCTATGATGTGTATGGCCTTTACTTTTATCCATCAAAATTTCTTTTCTCAATTCACGATTTTCGTGCTCCAGCTTATCAAGCTCCTTTTGAAATTTATGCTGTGAATTAAAGAAATTATAGTTAATAGACAATACAGTATTAAGTTTTTTGATTGGTTATATCAAAGTTTCTAGGGAAATTAATGTTCCACCAAATGAGAGGGCAAAAGGGTGATCTATAGTAGTCCCATTCCTCACAATAAGCCTTGCTAATGCTATAGACTTGTTCAACTATTTTACCTTTTGTAATCCTATAATGAAAAGTGACACAGGTCTTTGAGGCGCGATACCTGCTAAAACGATCTTTTCGCATGAGTGCTGTACCAATCCTTTTCACGAAGACGACGTAAATTTCCCCGATTTTTCATCGCCGATCAAAGTTTATCCGAACTTCTTATTTTCTGCATTTTCTCTTTGGATATAAAATGAGGTAGGACAAAAAGGACATATTGGGGGGAGGGGGTACAAACGTGATCTTTTCATCGAGGGAACAACATGCCCGGGGGAGGGGTACTAGGGTTGGCGGATGAGGGGTATGTGTGGATAGCTCGACCCTTAGAGCCTGATTTTTGCTTTCAGAAGGAGACTTTTTTGAAAAATTTTCTTCGATTTTTGAAAATTTCCCTCCCCTCCCCTGGGTGAGTTTCAGAAATTTTTGGTTGAAAATTGTGGCTCGAGTGAGGTGTGAACGGACCCAACGAAATGGATGAATAAAATTTCTACCCATAACAGGAAAGAAGACGTTCTCGGGGATACTCTATTTCTTGGAATAATTTATAAAAGAAAACCAATGCGATAAGACAAAAATAAAATTTTCCTGGAATTACAAAACACCCATTTTAAACGCTTTATCACTGAAAGGTATTTGGCACATTTTTGTGATCAAAAGATAACATAGATAAAGTGCGAGGCATCAAACCATTTGTTGGGTAATATCGAATATACTTCATTCTAATCTCCGACGAGATTCTGATTACATCACGTTGGCTCGTATGTACTTTAAAGGCTATAACTCCATAAGAAAATCATCCTGGTTTACAGACCACTTTGAGAGACCCAGATTTGGGATAAGAATTATTTTGCCTGAACGACCAGGTCACATCGTTATAATCGCCATATCCCTTTAGAGCAGAGCGTAGTATGCGCGGAATGGATGATCTGCTATGAGATTAATTTCATTCTGTCAAAGCTGATTCTTACCTGCATCTCGAGCAGTTCTTGTTGCGCTCTCGTTAAAAGTTCACGAAGCTAAAGAAAAAAGTAACACTTCTTTTTAACGATTTGTCTTATTCATCTCTAAGTACGAAAGCATGCCTACTAGTCTATCGTGTTTTTATTCCTGGTTGACAAATACGGGATCTGAATTTTTAGAAATATTGTAGACTCTCGTTTAATCGAACTTCATTTATTCGAATTAATTGCCAGTCCCCATCAAGGAGAAACCCTCTTAAAAATTTCTTTAGCTCGAATATCACTACAATTTGAAAAAATAAGATTCCCTGTTCGAGTTCGAAATACAGCAAGGATTTTTTTCTAAAGGGACGTCTATATCAATAAATTTGATTAATTTTAATTAACATTCGAAGAGAAAACAAGTCAGACCTTTTGTTCTTCAGAAGTCAGTAGATCAGAATCGTCGTCATCGCCTGCACCAGCACTGGCTTTCCCTTCTTGATCGTCCGCTTCGTTTGACGTGAAGAAACTAGCGTTAACGATAGGTGGTTGCACTTCTATGATGAATAGTTGGTGTTTCGATGTGTTTTCAAGGATAGAGAAACACAAAAAGGTGCACCAAAGAAAAAAAGGAAATAAAAATAAGAAAACGAAAAAAACTTAACGCGTGTACAATTGTGCATGTGCGTGGTTGAAAGAGTAAGGAGTGAGTGGCATTCAAAACTGCCCAAAGACCATACCCCCAAGTAAACAGGAATTTCAGATATGCAACAACCTGCTGTATGAAACTGACATTTAGAGAAACTAAAGTGAAAACAAGATTTTGAGCAACTCTTGAAGACACAACAACGGTAAAAAAGTTACCCTAAAAGAAACGGTTTTTGCTAAATTCACTCACTTAAGAGACATTGTGCTATTACTTTATGTGTTTTCGTATAACTGGTGTTATGAATGAAAAATAATTTCATGAATTCACCTGTTTCTGCAACATCTCCTGCGACGCCAAAGAACAGCTTTTTCATGGCTTCTAAACCTTCCAACATTTGTTCGTTGCCTGTAATAAAACGAGAAGGCATGATTTATTAGAGAAGAGAGAGAAAAGCTGACCCTCCGATATCATCGGACCGGGCCCACACGAACATTAATGACCAAGTTATAAGCCAACTTAAAATTACCAGATCGATGAAATTGATCATTATTTGATGGATAAGATATCGATTAAAATCGATAACCGGTAGCTTTTATCGAGGTAAAAAAATAGACCTTTTCATAAATTAGGGCACAAACAACTCTTACCTTTTCAAAATATTGCTATAGTGATCGATTCGCGAAGGAGTTTAGAACAAGTCTACTTGTTCTCAAGAGATTTAATCACGTAGTACTCAAAATAATTTATGAGAAGGCCTATCGCATTCGAATATTATCGATTATGTTCAATTGGTTGACATTATTATCGTACGATTTTTGTTTAAAAGCGACCGAGATCGATTCGACATCGATATATCGTAGTAATCGATAAGATAACTAATTGCGTACTAAAAAATTCTAAACGGTTTGAAATTACTCGTTTCTTTTGTAAAAGTTGAATATGGGCGGAATCTAATAATGTCTGGATTTTGACGACGATTTTCTACTAGCACATGAAAACCAACACCTAAATATTAACAAATAGTTTATTATCCCATCTGGCTTCAATAAAAATCAACCTTTCAGACGTCATTTTAGTGCTTCATCCGATCAGACGTCCCCATTAATAGAGTAAAGGAGACAATCTGTTTTACTTTTTTTTTCGTCTAAAATTTCGTCAGTACAAAAACATGTTAAAACGTTTTAATAACAGAGTTAGGTGCTAGTTATAATAGACTACATCAATATAAAATTACTCGCAAATATAATGTTGGTTTTAAAGGGGTTCTTTTAGCATCTGTACTTGGTGGAAAATAGTAGTCATTGGTGGATGATTATCATACTGTGGATTATTGACAAGTATTGACCCATAGATTGCCACTGGCATTAAATTATACCGCCCGGTTTGTACGATTCTGTACCGGTAGATCTGGACCTAAAACACCTTTACTTATGCCACTTTGACGAATTTTAACCCCGTTTACATTATATCAATCACCCGGTTTGAACTGTTCTTCACCAGTAGATCCGGGCGGTAGATCTGAACCTAGAACACCGTCACTTATGCGACCATGTTTGTACATTTTTAAAGTAGATTTTAAAATGTTGAAAACCACAAGGATTCGTAGTCAAGTTAGGTAGAAAATAACTTGTGTTGAGTCTTAGATAGAAAATGATATACTAGCTTTTCAGGCCTATACTTAATTAATCTGTCTGCTTGGCTAAGTTCAATGCTCTAAATATTCTACAGTGTCGGTAATTTGTTAGAAAATGTCTGGGTATGATTTTAGGCTTTGTTTACAAACGAAAAGAACATCTACCTTTATTGAAATTTTGCTGTAGCTCATCAATGAACTCGTTAGGGTAATATTGAGAGATCCAGCCGAGTTGTGGTACTTGTTCCTGTAGTTCTAACCATTTGTCACGCCATTTGTTATATGTCTACAAAGAAAGTAGAATTGAGATGATTGAATACATACTTGCAATCGAGTAAGCACCGGTACTTGATTTTAAAGAGATACCGTAAGTCGGTCAAATGTTGACATCCCTATCTAATACCGTCACCATTCTGTAGAGATAGGAATAATACACCCCCTTCTCAAAGACCCACTGGAACCCCTTCCCGCTGGGAAAATTCGCAAGAACATCATCCCCAGTAGTCTAGCAAGCCAGACGACTAATTTATACCATGTTTATACATAGTAGAAATAAAGCAAAAAGTAATGAATGGAACAATTTTAGTCGTCTAGAAACCTTTGTGCACTGACTAACTCCAAACAAAAGAAAAGTGTCAATATTGTAATTATAATTTTTTCCTGCTCAAAATAATTCTTGAGAAAAAAAATATGTGTGGATTTGTGTATTGAAAGTTTTTCATTTGAGTTGATTTCGATTTGAGAGTTTGTTGTTGCTTGATAAATTGTTTTCTCGCTACGCAAGTTTCTGCGTAGCTAGCCCTTTTATCTATAAGGCTGGAACACCGGATTCTTCCAGTCGTTTATACAAACTAAATCCCGTATTATTATTATTAGTATTGCTATTATTAGTAGATAGATAGATAGATATGCCCTCCGATGCATCGGAATGGGTCCTACCCACGGTGGAGTAGGAATCACAGCGCAAGCAGACATTGCAACCCTGCAGATGCGAGCTGCCGAGCCATGGTGTATACCACGACACTCGAACTACACGGGAGAACGGATGTCCTCGCAGGTGAAGAACCTCCTGAGTGTCACGGCACACCACAATGTCTGCTATTATTAGTATTACACGCATTATAAACGACTCCAGTCTACATCCCCAGTGGAAAGCTATACGCCAATCTCTGTCCCCCCTGAAATTAACCAAATAAACCAATCCTCACTGCAAAATATTTTACTATTTTTCCCATCTCCACTGAATTTTCTGACTTGAATTTAAATTCCCAGCCATAAAAAATATTGGAATATCAATCCCCATCAAGTTTCAGTCTGTTATTTTTACCCCCTCTGGCTGAAAAAAATTCTACCAGGTCCGTAAGAAGAGGTGTAATAATAGGAAAGAAAAATTACTGATTGTATTGTACAAAGAAATATAGTTTTATTTTTCCTGCGGGCTGGTTTTCAGGTTTGGAAAGAGTGAGGTTTCGAAATCTGTATCATCCTGATAAGAGTTCGTTATACGAATTACAAAATGAAAGTGATTTGATTTCTTCAGCACGCTATTGTTTACATATCATCTTAAATATCCTCTATTCAAAAATGTTAACTTTAGATCTAGGCTTTAAATATTAAAAAGTTAAAAATTGGCATTAGATTGGCACTTTTAAAGAAAATCAAAAGACATATAGCTCAATTCTATAGAGATTAAATTGAGACTACCATACGAATTAGAAAAAAAATATCATATAGAAATAAGTAAATAAATCAATACCAGCTTCGCTCCAACTCCAGCTGTACCGGCAGCACCGAGAAAAATATATCTGATTTTAGTAGCAGCCCTTAAGATCCTCAAAATCATTAGGTGACGTCTCTGTTGGTACGTAGGCGTTGAGAACCTTTGGTGCGCTTTCAATAGGTTCTGGTGATGGCCGGGGAATCCGGGGTAGCATCTGTGTAAAGGTTTTGTGGTGATTAAAAAGAAGTTCTGGTGATATTGCCGAAGATGTTGGTATCTTTGGAGACGTTGAGGATGTGTACTTTGATGATGGCAACATGTTGTTCCTGGTGGTGGATGCTTGGCTTGCCGAATCACTCTGACTACCACCCTCCTAGAACGAGTAAAAAAGAGAAAAGATTACAAAAGGTTAGCGGTCAATAAGGACTAGCGTAAAAAGGGCCGACAATGTATAATGAGATGCCTAACAACCCAGCACAATCTCTTTTTAAAACATATTCAAATCATGTCAAAGAGTCGTTAGCAGCCGAAATAATTTACTTTTGGTTTGCAATAAAAGGTAATTTGTAAAACCTCAAAATCACATACCAAGAAACTGTTTAGTCTTAAGAAAATCTTCATATCGAAGACTAAGATAATTAACCTAGCTCTAGAATATAATACTTAAATTCCAGATAATTTTATTTTTGTTTTAACTGTTTCAATATTTTTTATCCATAAGAAAAAATGAAAATTCTCTCTTCTTTGAGTAGTCGAGGCTTATGTGATGAAAATCATACAATGTTCTTGTTATAAAAAGAATAATACAAAAATTACAATCCTGAGCAATTAATATTTTTATAGCGAATCAAATTTAATAACATTGGTTTCTTTGGGAGCATTCTAAAGCTGATGCTGAATATTGATGCAGTTGGGTTGTTTTGATTACAAGGCACGTGAAAAAAAACGGCGAAAAACACAGTGTTGTTTCGGTAGAGTTAACGGTGTGAAACCGTTACCATTTTTGCTCTATTCTTACGGTGATTTTTTTAGATTTTCTTTTTGTATAATGGAGACTCGTTGCGTAATTTTCTGAGCTCGCAGAGAGCTCGAAAAAAACTTTAAATCTGCAGAGATAAAAATGTATATCCTCTCTGCCTCTTTGTGTTTCGCCCATCTTAATTTATAAAGTTATTTGTTCTTCAATAAGAGAAAAATGAAGGATAAAGATCAATCTTCCGCTTGTAATGGTATTGAGAGTATATTGTATTTCAAATGTGTAAGTAAGTCACCCAATATAATAATAGCAATCCGTAGTAGGCACAAGTTGGGAGAAGTTGAAATTTTTTGAAGTTAGAATTTTTCAAGGTTTGAAATTCAGTTTTTATTTGTCAGTAGAACGTCTTAGTTAAAAACCCAGGTATGTGAGAGCGATAAGGGTACCTTTTCATCTTGCTAAATTTAAATTGTTCATTTATTCTATATTTTAATTGTTCATCTATATGAAATAACCTATTACATGCATACATCACAACTCGAAAATCTTTCTAAAAGTGCTACAAAAAAAAAGTCTACCCTCTGAGAAGTGGCTTAAAAATCACAAAAATTGAAGATTTCCTTTCCCTCAAAGGGTTAAGATTTAAATAAATTTAGACCAAACCTGCAAGGGTGCCAGAAACGTCATTTTTATTTTTGGCTTAGATATACAAGTCCCCTTGCTAACCTGGTGAACTTCCGAAGTAAGGAGTACAAAATTGCGGATAAGCTGTCAAAAATGAATGAAATTTTAGACATAGCTAATCAATTTTTTTGAAGACAGGATAGGCTAGGATATGATATCAGTAGGCCACACCTTGAGCTCAGAAAACGGAAGGATAGAAACATTTAGGATATCATCTGATGAAATTTTAAAGAAGGAAGTAACACCCTTCAATATTGTGAAAGTTTTATCTTCAATTTCCAGGAAATCAGGCTAAGTATTTTTATTCCGAAAAACATCTTACAACATGTATCCATATATACACACTTTACACAAGGATATCGTGCTCCTGCTGATGGGGGGATTCTTATAGTATTATTAAGATTTAACCAAAACTAATGGTGGAATGTTTTAGAATGGATTCCTAAACATTGTCATACTAAATAAATTGAGAATGATATTGTGCTCAATATAAACTTAAATTTCCGTTATTCAAGCTTGGGATCCAGCTTTCTTAGCAGCAAAGAATTAATAAAAACTTTCGAGAAGCCCAGAAAAGCGAGCAAGACTTCGATTTTGCTGGTGCATGTAGAACTTCCCTTATTTTGTAGACTTATTTTTCTGTTTTGTTTCAAATTTCTTTAAAAGATTATTTCCAAACCCGTATAGTTATACAGGGTGTCCGGAAAAAAAGTATCGAGTCGTAACACTTCTATAGAAAGAAAGTTCTTGTGTGTGTTTCACTAAATTTGCAATGTCTATCAAAGTTTTTCTGTGTGTCATATTATAGTCATGAGACATCTTTTATGAACAACTTTTACAAAAAACAATTCTCACTAACTTTAACGTCATGAAAAAGAAATTCTTTTTAATCATAATGATGACTGTTGTAAAAACTATTAATGTGTTGGTATATATTTTCTTACATTTTGTTAAACACACGCAACAACCACCTACTCAGAATCATGTTCGAACTCAATATTTTTTTTCGGACACCCTGTATAAGAATCACGAGATGAGAGATCTGAAGATAATAAAATACAAAAACCAGGGAGAGAAAATTGAAACAAACAACATCAATTTGTTAACAAAAACAATTTCTATGAAGAAATTTTTGTTTTGCAAGAAAGAAGAAGAATATTTTTCTTTACGTCTATTTCAGGGATGTTTTCATAACAAAAAAAAATCATCATTTGAAAAATGGATGGTGGCAGTTCTACTCTTCTTTTAAAGTTGTGGGTTATTAACCTTCATTTAGTCGAGAGGAAGAATAAAATTTTGTTGGGTACAAGTGCCATGTGGTGGCAAAACAAATTTGAAAAGGCTAACGATGAAGAATATTACGTATCTAAACAATCTTTTTCGAAAGATATGAAATTATCATATAAATTAGGACATTGGCAAGCAATGATGCTCATAAAAAATATACTTAAAATTTGTTTTCCAAACCCCCCCCCCCCCTTTAGTCCGGCTATTTCGAAAATAGATCATTTTTAGTGCAACTGCTACTGAAAGAAAGGGGATTTTAAAGCAGAAAATATTTTGTGGGAAGAAAAACTAAAGGTTTAATCCAGAAAAAAAGGGTATGGAGTCCAGCCCCCGCGTAGAAGGAATCTTTTAAAAGATATATTTATAATCTTCACTGCTTTCACTTTCAGCACTTTTTGACCTCATTGTTCTTACAAAAGAAAAAGAGTGTTTTTAAGAGTTTTGCAGTTTAAGGTTTTTGAATAAAATTAAAAATAGACTTTCCGCAGCAGTATACCAGTGACCTGGAAAAAAATTCATACCTTTGTTGTTTTTTTAGCTCGTCGAAGAGTAAACAGTTTACAACTATTATATATTAATATTCTTAATCTCAAAAATTTAAACAGCTATTTCCTGACAATAATGAAGAAGGAATGAGAAGAAGAAAGAAACAGGAAGTTTTAGAGGCCAACCTTTTTGGAAAAAATGAAAAAGAAAATGTCAAAACGAAGTTTTATTCCGTTGTTGAAATTTTATCCACCAGATGGAATAAACGCTTTTCAAAAAAAAGGGACAAAAAAAAACAGAACAAAAGACAAGAGTTTAACATGAATCCTATTTCGGTTGTTAAAAGTAACATTTTCCTGGTTTTTGATATCAATCTTTACTTCCTAGCTTCTTGGATAAGGTTGTCACAAAAAGAATATCTATAAAGTGTATAATTGAGAGGGGAGTTTCGGTATTAGATTATAGTAGAAAGAAGCTTACTAAGGCGAGAAATTTTATGATTTCATCAAAAAAGACTACGCATTTTTTATAAGAATAGTGTACTTTTGATGAGGGTCAAGTATTCTTAAGAAAGTGCCAAAATTGAGGGTGAAATATTCTTAATGTATTCTTACTTTTTTAGACTTGACTTTTTTACAAACATGAGAAATGATTAATTTGAGAGTTTTGAACTTTTGAGTGGACATTTGGGTTAAAATTACATTTCTTCCTCAAAGCTTCAATTGATCTCTAACAAAGGAAGCAGTTTTTTCTGTTAACCAAATACAAAATGACTGTATTCTTATCAAATTCTGTGAAATTCACCCTAGAGGGTATTCTTAGGATATTCTTACGATTTGGCCAATTTTCACCCTGATATTCTTATAGATGATATTCTTATTAAAAAAAGCGTATATATTTATATTGACTCTTTACAGACTAAAGATCAGATTAGAATTCTCTCTTATTATTATGATAGCAACAAATCTTTTTAAAAATCATTTTCGAAATCAAGAGTTTCAAGATAAAAAGAAAGTGTATAAGAATATATCTTAATTTAAAGTTTCTCTGATAAATGTATAACGAAACATTCGGCCTGGTAAAAAAAAGATAGACACACATAGGTAAGTTCAAAAGTACCGGGTCATACACATAGGTAAAGATAGTCGATATTTTATGAGGATGGCCCAGTAATCTAAGACCTGAGACAGTATTTCGATTGTTTAAAGCCATCAAGTAAACGGCCCGATTAGTCAGTCACACTGCCTGACTTTGAAAATGTTACTTTTTTCGGCTTAGTGCCCGGGGGGGGGGGGGGGGGGTACTTAGGCAAATGGAGGGTACGGTATGTGCTGCCCTTTTTTGGATTTCCAAAGTCTCGCTAACGGTCGGAAAAATCAGAAAATCAAACTTCAATCCCCCTAGGGTCGGAAAAATAAACTTTATATCCCCTGAAAGATCAAAATTTGGTCAAATTTGTCCCGCTAAGGATCGTAAAATTCCCAAAATTTTCCTTTGATTTCTTCTTTTTAGTCCCGGTAAGGGTCCAAAGCTCGAAAGTCGGGCGGCACCCCCCCGTCAACTCGCAACCCTAGTACCCCCCCTCGGGGCTTAGTGCTAGACAATAATAGCCGTTGGGGGTCACTTCAAACTACCGTCACAAAAGACTGCTACTACTATGATAAAATAAAACAGAAGGGTGGGAATGGTTCCCTCCAATGATTCCTTCAAAAGGTTAGGTAGATTAAGTAGTGCAAATGTTTGATAAAAAAACCCTGTTTGAGAGGGGGGAGGTTGATTTTGAAAGTAGGTGTAAAGGGGAGAAATCACCTTCCGAATGTCAACCCTTATGCCTGTCTGAGAGAAAACAAAACATCGACTTCTTTTATCCTTACATTAAAAAAAATAGCCCCAAAGGCTTAGGGGAAGTTTTTTTGGAATACAGACGAAAAATAACAATATAATTTAGCTAATTTATTTTTAGTCATGTTTTTAGTCATGTTTTTAGTCATTTGGTTAAAACCAAATGTCACTGGCACCATAGTGAGACTGGTCGATTTTTATGTCAAGTGTTGCGACATATACCAGCCGAATAAAGAAACAACAAATTATTCTTAGTTAGAGTGTAGTTACACGTCCAGTTTATGTTTAGTTTCAGTGATGGTCTTTTATAAACTAAAGAAATATTAAAATCAATGAAATGGTCACACTCAAAAAAGCAATTTAGGCTTTAGAAAAACACTGAAGACATGAGGACGCGAGGGACTATTTCCCAACTTTTTCCCTACCCCACTTATACATATATTTTCTCCTACATATTCTATATTTAGTGCTTTTTAGTAAACAGTTACTGTGCATTGTGGTCGTCGAGAGATCTCAGTTGATTAGTGGGAAAAAATAAAGAAGATCTTTGTAAAAAGAAAACAGATAAGTTTAGAAGAGTTAAAACTTTCTTCATAGTCAATATCAGTCAACAGTGAAATTCAAATGTATCAAGAAGTTGTGCTAAAGATTTTTATTTCGTTAAAATCAAAGAAATTGACGAGTTTCTGCATTAGTTCAACTAGATGGGAAGAAATGATGTTTGCTGACGTATTATTCCATAGAGTAAGATAAGGTCATAGGGTCAGGTACCCCCAAAAAAATTTACGTTCCCCAATCATTTTGATACCTCCAAAATTTTTAGATATCTATGGTTCGATTCAAAATTGAAAAAGTTCGATTCAAAATTGGAAAATTGGGTTAGTCAAGGAAAATACTACATATAAAAACAACAGCCCCCGTCCCCACTAATAAAAACGCTGGTACCCCTAAACATATCAAATACCCCTAAATTTAAGAATACTGCCAGGTACCTGGCTTTTTGAACACTTTTTTTAGGTCCCCCAAATTTCTGGGGCGGGGGTGGACCCTATGTAAGGTGCTTATGACGAAAAGGTTAGGGAAGTGGTTATGATTTTGAGAAAGCGGATTGAAGAAGAAGGCGAAAGTGCTTCGAAATAAATGCTTGAGAATACTTTTTGTAACCTATACAACGTCTCTATAACTCGCAAACGCACGGGAAACACAAATTTTTTCAAGTTAAGGAAATTTTGAGTTATGGAGTAAGGTTTATGAGACATTGTTACTGAAAGGTCGAGAAAACTTCTTTGAGCTTTTAAGGAGACATTCGAATTAGAGAGGTTCGAGATAAAGAAACTCCACTGTATAATTAAGATGTTAGAAGGTCTGATTGTATCATTAACATTCACGCTTAAAATGTATGGGTTACATGGCTTCAATTCCATCATATCTTTAAATAACGTCTTTTTATTTTTACAGTCACAAAATAGAGAATGAAAAGTATATGGAAATCTGCTGTCAAATCACAATTCTGCTTTCTCTATATCGTATCGTTTTACGGTCAAATCGTGTTCAGCCAGACATTAACAGTTTCTAATCAAGAATTTCTCAATTGCCGAGAAAGCAACCTGACACATATAACGATGTACACAACACTAAAAAAGATGTCTAAAGTGAACTTCACTTATCATATAGAATGTGCAAGTGTTATAGACATGAAGAGACACTGGTTCGAATGTCAAAGCTGGGACAATCAAAGAAACTTAGACCAAGTAGAAGTGGAATGTGACGTTCCCCATATACTTTACCCCTTCACATCAATTGCACTATTCAAAGAGGGTAATACAAAAACAACAGGCAATAATTCAAAACAATTAGTTGTTAAAAACCAAAATATTCTCAATGAAAAATGTTCACGTATGCATGGAGTCCATCATATGAGATTGCATACACAGCTAAAAAACAATTTGATTGAAATTGATGTCAAATTATACAACTGGGATTTGTTATTTATTGACAAGCTATACGCATTTACAAACCGATCGACAGACTTTATTAATAGACATGGGGTAGAAGTTAATTACCTTACAACAGAAAGGACCTTGAATCAAACTATACGTCTCAGAGATTCGAAAATCAATCACATTTGCCAAGTCTGTGTCACCGTTATGTTCGCTTTAGACATTGTACATACTAATCAGAAATACACCACATGTCAAGAAAAACAATGTGGAAAACCACCAAAAATGAACGTTCCTCAAACATCATCAATGAAAATCAAACCGATATTTCCAGTACTTGTGATTTCAATAATCATTTTTATCATAATTTTATTGGTTTATAAGATTAAAGGAAGCACGTATTGTATTCAAAGACAACCAAACCGTCAACTTCAACAAAGGCCACAACAAATTGCAGTAGTGGATATTGGACTATTAATAGCAAGTCAAGATCCATCGGTGGATGATAACAAACCAGCTTTACCAATGTATGTTTATAAAGTGGAGGATAATTATACGCCATTAGAATTGATAGAACGATAATGTTCATGATAAGATAATGATTATATATAATAATAATATGATTACGTTAGATAATGACAGATTATTCTTAGAACGGAAAATACTCAAAAATCTAATTTTTTTTTTAGGTTTTATATTCATTCTTAAAATAATCAGAAAGAAAAGTTACATTTTAAAACTGAGAATAACACAAGATACTGCAAGACAAGAGGTTTATGAGCGTGAAACTCCCCTTATTTTTATTGACACGTTGAAAAACTCATTCCCGAGCTAAGTTAAGGTTCCTTATAAAAAAACGTGTAATCATTCAGTGTTGGATCTAAGTAAATTTATGATGGAGTCTTTTTAGCCATGAAACGAAGAATCTTTGTCCCAGGGGGAGGGGGTAATTGGGCAAAAAGAGGTACAGGGATGTGCTGCTGGTCGATGTACCTTTTTCAACTCCATGAGTCCCAGGTAGGGTTGCAAAAACAACAAAATAGAAAAATCAGTCCCTCATAGGGTACTACTTTTTGTTTGGGAGGCTTTGGAATATAAAAATATGGAAAATTTTGAGAAAATTTTGGAATTTCAGTCCCATTAAGGGGTCACTTTTTTCAAAAAAAAACGAGTCCCATATGTAGGGTCTATTTTTCATACTTCAGCGGCACACCCCCGTCGGTCAGCAAGGGTCGTACCCCTGGAATCTTTGTCATAAATTTTGATCCCAGCAGATCCAGAGAATTTCAAACTCAACGTTCCTTATCGAGTTCTTTATTCACTTAGCTGCTAAGTTTTGACTGATTTGATGTTGTGCTAAAGGATTGATATTATACAGAAAAAGACGTTTATTGAATGTTGTTTTATCAATATTTTGATGATAATTCGAACTTTTTGTTTAGGTTTTTGTGAATATGTACAAGTTCAAGTTTAACTCTTACTTTTCCTCAACTTGTTTTCTTATTCTCAGCCTGAGCACTTCCTTAACAATTCCTTATTTTTCAGACCTTTTTCAGCCTGAAGTTCCTTATAAACGTGTTCCTTATAAAAGAAAAAACGTGTAGATAAAGACACTAAGATTGATTGGCACTATCGAAGGTATTGTAGGCCAAAAAAACTTCTTTGTCTGTCCTAGTTGTTCTTTTAAGACAAGACCTCTATACTAAATCCTGTTAGCATGACCACAAACTCTTATATACAAGATATTTAGAAAATTAAGAAAGGGAAAGAATTCTTACCCAAAATCACCTCTCAACATGATGATATCTAAAAACAAGACAAAAAAATCATCATTATAATCGAGGAAATGTAAAACTGGGGTTGACCCATCTATAGAAATTCATAAAATACCCTGCTCCTTTAAGTTATTGGGGGAGGGGTTAAATCTTTTTTTCTTGTTTGGGGGCTTTTTATTGTTAGGGGCTACCTCAAAAAGAGGGTGCTATGTTTTAAGTAATCCAACTGGGGGCTGGGCTGGTAATTCATACAATTTCCAATTTTTATTTGAAAAATCAATTTTATTTACAATATATGTCCATAACATTTTGCATATTTTGTCTTTGAGTCTTTATAATATGCTGTACCCTGCCCTAAGTGTGCATTAATATGGCTTTTGCAACTTTCAAGCACAGCCCTAAGGAGCTATAATAAATAGCCCCTAATAAGGAGTTACTTTAATGAGGAGTAATGAATAGCGAAAGGAAGTTAAATTTAAAACAGATCAAGGAGGCCCCTTTTCACCTGATCATAGTTTATTGAGGGGTCCCTTAAGTAGGGAGACCCCCTTTAAGTGATCTCCTCTCTTAAGAAAGTTCAATTGAAATTATAGTGCAGGAGAAGGAATTATTTTTCTTCAAGATGAAAATTTCATTTTCATAAAATACTACTACCCATGTCTTAGGTTAAAGCTAAAACCTTTAACAAAAATACTTGAATCTTAGACCCCCTCCCCTTAGGCTAGTGGGGAGTAGAAACTATGCAAACACCACAGATTGAAGTATAAATCAGCCTTTCTAATTCAGATTTATTTGCGTCGGCAAAAAATTCTGGATTCTAAAGTACAGTAAGCACTATTACGTCGGCATTTGCGTCGACAATAGCCGAATGCTGACAAAAATAAGAATGGCTGTAAATTGATCATAACATCAAAATCTGCCAGAGATTGTCTGTTTCTGAGAACACCGACAAATCCAAATAACATCGTAAAAAGATTGAAACATACCTTGCCATAAAATTATATCAATTGCTAGTAAACAAGTATCTTCTTTTTATGCTTTCTGCTTTCATTCAAATATTTTTTCAATAACTATAATAAAAAATGATAGTGTTTCTGTAAAAAGATCTCTTGATAAAAATTAGAAATCTGCTGAACAGTGAAAAAGAATGCGGCTATTATGATTTGATTTTTCCAGACATATTTCAGACTTGGTCCATTCTCAAGGGAATCTAGAATCTTTAAAATATAAATTAAATTTCCCAAAATGCACTCATCAAGATACTCCAAACTTCATCCAAAATTGTAATAATAAACTGTTTGGCTGAAATTAAAAAAACAACAGATTTTTGATGATGCCAGCATAAAATTACAAAATAAATAGAAAATTTGGACTTTTTGATGACGTCATCAAGAGTTTTGAATTTCTTTTTATTTCAACCCAAACTGTATTATTTTTGCCAAGCTGATTGTAACTGCAAAATTGCCTACTTACATCCTAGGAAGCTAAAATCACGTAATTAAGAGGATTTCTTAATTGATTCACTACTTTAATGGGATAAATTTTCGCGGGGATTAAATTTCGCGGTTGAGCTCATCCGCGAAATTTTAAGATTTCGCGGGGATTAATTTTCGCAGATGAGGGATTTTCTGATTTTTCTCGGGGATTTAATTTCGCAGATTGGGGTAGAAATTAAAATTTTTGAAAAGGGTCAAAACATTGAAATAAAATTTTTCCAGGAAAATTAGGAATTTATTTTTCAAGTAATAAGAGGGTGTTTTGGAATAGGGCGAAAAGATATGTATTAAAGCTATCAAAAGTTGATAAAAATAGAAATTTCGCGGATTGCAAAAAAAATTAAATTTTTTCGCGGAAACTAATTTTCGCGGATGGGCCTTTTCCAAATTTCCAATGGGACTTATTTTCGCGGATGACACCCAAATCCGCGAAATCCGCGAAAATTAATCCCCGCGAAAATTTATCCCATTAAAGTATCATTACGTAAGTAATGTTTTTATTAAAAAAGAAGAGTCATCGAGGGATAATAAAAAGAAGCACACTGTTTGACACATAGGATTATTCCAAAATAATAAAGATATGTATGAGTCATCCATTGGATGCATTTGGAACATTCAATAGCAGGGGTTTTTCCAGGGTTATGTGGTTTTTTATGTGGTATTCTGCAATTCAGGGTTAGTACCCTGCAGCTGTACGCCCGCCAATTAGACCTTTTGCTAGCCACGGTACTATTTTGACTCCATAATAAATTACCGGTGAAATAAATACATAATAATGACTCCATTGATAGACCTATTGCTTGGCACAATGTCTGATTGAAAAAACTCTAGCATCACAACAATTACATATGAAAGCATATCACTTCACTAGTAAACTAAATATTTACGTATTTCATTGTGCTGGAGTTTTTAACTATTCAACATGACATTGCACCTAGTAAAAGGTCTATAGTAGATCAATTTCCAGCCATTTAATCTCAATGCGTTTCTTGAAAAGAGTGTCTGCACATCGTGCCTAAAAGTACACATGCAATCATAAGGTTGCAAAGTCTGTGAATGTCAACAAGCCTAATGACTGTGTTTTTATTTTCTAGTTTAGCCTGCAGACACTTGTATATATAGCAAAATCAATCAAGTGATTAAATTCTTTTTTCAAACACTTAATTCTTATCTTTATTGATTTTGCTACACCAGTGTCTGAAATTCTCCAGAGCAGAGGTTTGTTTTCGTATGACTTGTCTGGGCTAAAAAACATTCGGTTGCAAACTAGACTGGTCGCCAATTGGGCAGGTAGTATAGTTGTTTTGCCGAACAACGATCTTTTGAATAACTAATTACTCCACAGCAGTTTACCTAGAGACAAGATAATTTATCATGTTTTTATTGGCTGAGGGAAAGTAATGTATGTGGAGTAATTAGTCATTTGAAAGACTGCCGCGTTTGCCAAAACATCTATAGCCCTAATTCTTCATATAAAATTTACAGGAAACACATTTTTGGACTTTGTACCCTATGCTGCACGCAAGCATTTAAAGCTTAAGTCCCGTACTCTTCCCAAAAATCAGTTTTTTGAAGTTTGCAAAAGAAATGCCACATAGAAGGTTTTTCAAATTCAGTATGTGAATAGAGCAGTAAAAAATACAAATTTTCTATTTTTCCTTTTGTTGCAAAAGTTCCAGAAATGAAAATAAAGGGATAATGATAATTGAATACTGTCCACTGATGATCCGCGGCACTATCGTAAAGCTAGAATCACTTCGCGTACTCTTTGTTTGTGAAAATGATTGATAAATTAAAGTTTTTCACCTCGGACCGCTCTTAAAATGGTAGACTGAGCTGTGATAGATCATTTCGATGGAAGTTGTTGGAATGTTTACAAGGCTTATGACAGAAAATCGTTTGTTTTATTGTCAATGATGACAGTGCGGTTATTAATTTTGTTAGATCTGACAAATTGATGTTTGTAAGTGCACTTTATAGTTTTGATTGCCATTGAAGAATGGTTTTCATGTTATTAGATGCTGTTTTAGAGCTTTAGGTCTACACTGTAAAGTGTCAGAATGACGCTAAGCGTTGAAAAAATCTAAATGTGAGTGGCCCCTAACGTGAGATTGGGTAACTTGCATCAGTGGAGGCTAACATGCATAGCCCTCAAATGAATGACCTGTTTGGTCATTAAAATACAACTACGCAGCTCCGCTCACAGCTCTACCCTACCATTTTTGTTTTGATTTAACTTTGTATTTTAATGACCAGCCAGGTCTTTCATTTGAGGGCTATGCACGTTAGCCTCCACTGATGCAAGTTACCCAATCTCACGGTAATACGTAGCAAGAAATAGAACAAATTTTCTATGTATTTTCCGATGAAGATGACCAAATAACTAGGAAAATCCTACATTTTCCAGAACCTTTTTGAAAAATTTCTCAGAATTTCCTAGTGAAAAAAAATTTCAAAAAAAACCTGTCCTCAGGGGGGTTGTATATGGTTTTTTTCTGGAACTGCCCATTACTTTTTGGATCAGAGTCATTACGAGAATGTTTTCAACGTAAATTTATGGAGTCAAAATGGGACGGTGTCTAACTAAGAATAAACCAGACCCGATCAATCGAACTTGTGAACCAATCGAACAATCGAACTAATCAAACTCCATCGAACGATTAAAGTTCGATTAAAAAAATTAATTAATCGAACCTAATCGAACACTCACAATTTTTTAAGCAATAGCAGTTCGATTAGTTCGATCAGTAAAAAGTTCGATTAGTTTGATGGTATTAAATCCTCATATATCTTCCCTTCCCAAAAACTTTGTCCTGGCAAACGATTGCAAATTTCGACAGTTCCCACACTTAACAGCTTGACGTTTATTGTACCCGGATATTTTGTCTATCCGGAATAAAGTCTGCAGCCCCTCTGTTGCGATTTCTCGCGCGGCCGAGAGGCGGAATACTACGCCCACCCCTCAACAAACCACCTCTGGCGGTAAAAGGATATATGAAAAGTGTGTAATCTGTTATCGGAAGTAATTTCCCGATTTACATTCCAAATTTGGCTTTGAAAAGAAGCTAAGTAATATACGGTGGCGGAGCAGCACAAACTTGTCAAACAAAATTGGTTTATCGAACTGATCAAACCGAACGAAACCCATTGGCATTGATCAAACTTAATCGAACACTCACAATCTTTAAAAAAATCTTAGAGTTCGATTAATTTTTTCAATCAAACTTTAATCGTTCGATGGAGTTTGATCAGTTTGATTGTTCGATTGGTTCGACAAGTTCGATTGATCGGGTCTGGAATAATTATAAAAGAATAGACCTTTTTTCAAAGAGGCCACCCTGTTGAATAATTATGTAGTCCAGCAGAAAAAAAATGATAAAACCATGCATAATTATTACAATATGCATGATACAGTAATTATGCATAGCTCTATCATTGTTTTTATGGCTGGACTACATAATTATTCAACAGGACGTCCTCTTTGAAAAAAGGTCTATAGGCTGACTCTGTTCAATTTTGGATTAAGCTCGTCAATGCTTTCTACAAAATGGTTTTGATCAGACTTACAATACTTACATCAACATACAGTCAGTTGTGTTTTCAGAAACTCCTTCTCAAAATTATTATGGGTGATACTGTGGTATGGATATATATATATGACCAAAAAGTTGAAAATGTGCCGATGGAAAAAATAAGCTGAGTGAAATTACCGTACCTTGAACCGTTTGACCTAATGATTAGTATTATCCTTAGTATCACACCGCGCGTATCAAGTGCGACTGTAGGTCAAAAACCGTCTCTCTTGAGATCGTCACTCTTCCTCTTCGGGCACTCTTACGACTCTTCATCTCACTTTTTAACCTGAACAGTACGAAAGCAAAATTTTCTCAATTGATTGTTCTAATTTTTCAAATTTTTTGAATTATTTAAACAAAACTTTGTCTTAACATTTGTAAAAATACAAAAATCAGTGACACACCGGGAAACGCCAAAAAATACTTGATGACATCGCGCGAACGCCCGGTGACTTTGTTTATATTCTCTCTAACAGCCTAACCCTTTGAGATGTATAAGAATCTCGGATGTTTGTACCGAGTCGATCTATAAGGAAGTAGGAGTTGTCGACAAGACGAGACCTCAAGATTACACTCCAGTTCGATTTCACTTTTCACTTTTGAAGCTGTGTCTTTCTGGTATCGACTACACTAAAAAAGATGCCTGTCTTTCATACAAAGACGATAGAATCTATCCTTGAACCAGTTGCCAATCAGGTATACACTAGGAATATTTATTTTTTATCAAATGTTTTTATTTATACAATAAAATTCCTGTTGGTTTGTTTTTCTCCTTTTTTATCCCACTTTTTGCTTCAATCCACTCCACCTGTCAAAGTAGTACCCTCTTTTTTTTTAATGTAGAAGTTTAAGAAGGGAAGAAATGGAAATATTATTATCTCAATTTTATCATCCATTCATTATTTCCTGTGAATGAAATTTTTTTTTGTTTCAAAAAATCTGGTTAAAAAAGGTTTTTTTAGTAGAACCCCTTATTTATCAAATTTAAAGCTCCTTTATGAATATTTTAAGCCAGGCAAATTCTAGAAAGGCATAGCAGCATCTGCTAGAGACAGAAAAGGGCACTTTTCAAAAATTTGGGTCCATGTCTATTTCCATTTTAGAGATTTTTTCTCTTCAAATTTGGGTTTTTGCCTGATCTGAAAGATAACTCTTAGCAGGGATTTCATTTCCATAATGGCTAACATAGATGTATCCATGGTCCGAATGATTTTGATTTCCTTGGAGTATCTCCAGAATACTAATACAAAAAGAATTTCAGTCAACATTTAAACTCATTTTGTAGAAGCTTGCTTTGAAGAACTGAGCTATTTTTTATGAAAATGATTTTTTATTGCTAAAAAGAGATTTTTAAAGACATTATGAATTTTTGAAAAAAGTGTTAAACTGGAAATTTATTGAGGACTTCTATTTCTGAAAATTTCAGTCTATTTCTGAAAATTTCAGACATATGAGTTGATCAGTTTTGCGCGCGGCCGGGTGGCGGAATACTACAACCCCAACAAACCCCGCCTCTGGCACTAAAAGGATACAGGAAAAGTGTGTAATCCGTTATCTGAAGTTATTTCCTGATATAATTCCGAATTTGGGTTTGAAAAGAAGCTAATATACGATGACGGAGTCAGCACAAACTTGTCGAACATAATTGGTTTATCGAACTGAACCAGCCGAAACTCATTGATTGAGCTTAATCGAACACTCACAATCTTTAAAAAAATCTTACAGTAGAGTTCGATTAATTTTTTGAATCGAACTTTAATCGTTCGATGCAGTTCGAGTAGTTCGATTGTTCAATTGGTTCAATAAGTTTGATTGATCAGGTCTGGTTTAAAAATGGGGAACAATTTTCAGCCGAAAATGATTATTTTGTTGTTTCTTCATAAAATCTAGTATATACAACAAATGAAAAAAAATATCATTCGTAAATAATTTTGACATATTTACAGACCTGAAAAATCCAAAAATGCCATTTTTTCTAGTTTTTGCCTGTAGTGCCCCTAGGGGGGTTCAGCCAATTTTGGATTTCTGACCTTAAAAATTGCACAGTTAATTTTTGTATTTTATTACTTTTTTAAAAAGATAACTCTTTTATCCAAAAGATTTATCATAAAAAAAAAGTATTTGCCGAGACGGCAAATTTCATTGAATTTCTTTTTGGAAAATGAATTACTAATAAACAAAAATTCCTTGTTCAGTTTGATTAGGAAGGTTGATTAAAAAGAATCAATCCAGGGCTTGAAATTAAAGATTCTATGATCTTTGCGAAGAATATGAGCGAACACTGCAATCTTTGTGAAGTTTCAAAAATTCATATTATTTTGTTTCAGGTTTCTCAATTGATTGTCATTCATGATCAACTTGGTGAAGGTCAATATATCATCGCTCACAACCTTGCAGATAATGTGAAGAATGTCAGTGCAGCTGTTAATAACCTAGTACAGGTAAATATACTTCCTTTTCCTTGCATTTGCCTGATCACTTTCTAATGGGTTCATGATTGTTTCCATATCTATTTTCTTATTTGGTGATTTAAAAACCAGCACAATTAAAATTGAAGTCATAAACTTCTTGTAAATAATGTAAATTTTTGTATCTAAGCTAGCAGCATTGTTTGGAATAATAAAACTGGAGGAGTTCAAGAGGTTTTTTTAAAAGATGCATAATCATTTACAGAAAGGTTTACTGAAAATTAAATTAATTGGTGCCAATGCTCAGAGAAAAGTCAATTAAACGTTTATCCATTTACACGCTTATAATTTGTAATTTGGCCATAGAACTTTTGAATAGAGGAAAAGAAAATCTATTCTAGCATTTACTTTATAAATTTGAATTGTCCAAATTGACACTGACGTATGACAAAAAATGATTACACTAATTGAAACTTTTTAAATTCCTTTTTAAGATAGCATCTCATTTTTTAAATTACCTCATGATACTTACAAAGAGAAATAATTTCCCATATATGGCAAAAAGCTAGTGAGAGAGGAAAAACAATGATGTTGTTTGAGATTTCATTCATACATGGAATGAAACGACAAATAAAACTGTAAAACAGTCTTTTTTTTATTGAGGTACTCATGTTACATCATGACATACGTCTAGTTTTTGATTTAAAAAAAGACTAGACTGTGTTTTTTTTTCTATAATAATTCCACGCTATCTATATTTTATTCAATGTTTATAAGAGTAAAAACAGTGGGCAAACAGTGCTGTTCAATATGTGTTTCCCACCCTTCCTTTTTGCCATTCCTTTCAGGATCTGGAAAACTTTCAGGATTTAAAAATAAAAAATGTGTGAACATTTAGATGTAACATAGTCTTACAATAAGCTTTTCTTGTGATTCTCAAGAAATACTGTATCTCATTGCAAACTTTTTTTTGAAAATTGGAAATACTTTAAATTGAAAAAGTACTATCATAAAACTATTATGAAACAGTCATTGATTGATATTTGACACATTTTTTGACAGTTAAGTGACAGTATCGTTTTAGTCATAACACTTAAAAAGGATGATTAAAACCATGATTTAAATATTTCACAATAATATATCAAATGTGTTATTTTTGAAAACTTGTTATTTGTATGCAATTATGATTTCAAAGCCAAACTAATTTGGTTTTATCCAACCTTCAATCAATTCTGTTTTAGCCTGAGAGTAAAGTTTACTCTGATAACATCTCAATTTTGTACAAGCTTTCCCCTAGAACGTTATGAATAACCTCCCCTCAACAAAGTTCTCTGAAACATTATTGTACAGAATTTCTTTTAAAACCATGTAAGACTTTATTCATATAAATCATGAAATAAGATTATAGTAAACCTATATCATTTTGATTTTCTCACAATAAGTGTCATTGTTAGAAAAACTACTTAAAATACACAGGATATGAAGTTTTTAAAAGTTAACTCCTGGAGTACAAATTTTTCAACAGCATCAAAGATTTATTCCCTCAGATTCCCTTTAAAGTTTTCCATAGTTTTCTGGCCTGACAAATGCTACAATTATGTAGGATTTCCTTTTTTCAGTACTTTTTAACAAATAACTTCCACATTTTACAAGCAAAATCTGCAATACACATCAGTAATAAGTTACAGTATCAGCAGGCTATTTTTTATGCTCTTTTAGCGCCCGGTTATTGAATGCTGCCCCTCCTAAAATCACTAAAATTTTGGTAAAAATAGCCTTTTTAGTGGAAAAACACTTAGAAAAAGTGTCCGTTTTGGCTACCAACGGGCACTGCCCTGATTTTCTAAAATATGGCCTGATCAGTTAAGTCTTGTCGACAAATGTATAACATAATTCTCTTTTAGGCAGGAAAAGACACAGTAGCAAAAGCCAATGATGATATCTTCCGACGTGAAATGCCACCAACTTTTGTTAAAGTTGAACAAGCTTCAAGTGCATTGGTTGAATCGACACAACTCTTAACACAAGATGTACAATCCAAACGAGGGCAAGCACTATTAATCAGTGGAGCTAGAGGTGAGAGACTTCATTCTGTTTGATCATGCCCAAGATTTTGTTTTGAAGTCATTATCAATAAAATTTTGTACTTACAGCTCTTGTAACCAAAATTACTGAAAAGTATTAGATTGTTTGAACTTTCCTTTTTATCTGTGTTTTTCAATTAATTTAAGGTATCTTGAATGGTACATCTGCACTTTTGCTAACATTCGATGATCATGAAGTCCGCAAAATCTTAAAGAAATGCAGGAACGTCTTAGACTACATTCCGGTTGCAGAAGTTGTTGAATCCTTACCAGATACTGTCACGTATATCAAAAACTTGTCACCTGGACTTTTACAAATGGCAAAAGCTGTTGATAACCGTATTCCAGACTTGACACATGTTACACACGCAGAACTATTACAAAAACACGTTGCCAGTGTCAAAGAGCTTGCTACTAACTTGCCAAACTCAATGAGGGCCTATATTGCAGCCTCACAAAAGAATGGTAAGGGACTATTTCATTTTTCTAACATTGTCTTTGATTGGCCCATACCAACCTTCCTTTTATTGTCTAAATTAGAATTTGAGTTTTGAATTATAAAAAAATACCTTCCTCGTATTCTAATCACGCCGCTCAAAGTCCTCAATCTTAACCAAATTCAACTTTAGAACTTGTCTCAAAACTCTTTTCAAATGCTTCAAATAATTCTATTTTGGACATCTAAAGGCGTAAATTAAATTAGGGGAAATTGATTATTTGGCAACCAACACAGAATTTTCCTGGTAACCTTTACGGGGGTGGCGACTAAGTTTTAGTGCAAAGCTTTCTGTGACAAAGGCTTTACTCAACGAATCAAGATATATTTGTCCATGGAACCTCTTAAAAAAACAAACTCTTTTAAATCATTTTAAAGTTGGACGTGCTGAAGCTCAAGAGAACCGCAATTTTATTGTTGGTAAAATGTGTGATGACATTATTGAAATCATGAGAGTGTTACAATTGAAAGTTGATGATGAGTATGACCTAGAAGATCCAACAAACTTGATGAGAAAAGCACAGCATCGCATGGTCGAGAAAATGAAGCTGGCTAAAGAATGGTTGGCAAACCCTGATGGTGAAGCGAATGGTCTGGGTAGGTAGCTTTTATATTTAGTAGTTAATGTGGTATTTATCCCTCAACTAAAACCCACCAACCAATACTAGCCTCTCTTTGATTAGATTAACTATTTCATAATAGCTGCCGTTTTAGAGGGCTCCTGCCTAACATTTATTTTTCTACTAGAACCAGAAAGACATATTTATCTTATTCCTCACTAAGCATAATATATTATACAGCACAAGCTTTTTAAGTGTTGAGGGTATAATTTCCATATTTAATAGGTGAAAGAGCTATCAGAGATATTATCAAGCAAGCCAGGCAAGTTGGTATGCTTGCAAACGATCAGAAGATCAAAGATTTGTGCGATGACCTTGATGGTTTGGTTGATAAATTGAGTGCGCTTAGAGCCAAAGGAATGGTAAGATAAAAAATGTTAATTTTGATCTGAAATATAATTGTTTGAGAGGCTTTTTTCAATGATTAAAAGGGACCTCAACACACAACTGGGCAAAACGAATAGTTACTATTTCTCAGACTGATCAAGTTGATTGATTCTAAATTATG
The DNA here is from genome assembly GCF_902728285.1 of Clytia hemisphaerica. Lineage (NCBI taxonomy): Eukaryota > Metazoa > Cnidaria > Hydrozoa > Leptothecata > Clytiidae > Clytia > Clytia hemisphaerica. Next base: position 333,354 of record NW_027103708.1, on the reverse strand, counting down.
GACTCTTGCGGTACCTAATAAAGTCAAGTATTTTTCTTTTGAAATAGGGCAACACTCCAGAGGCTCTGGCTCTAGCTAAAGAAATCGATGGTAAGTTAGAAATTCTTGCAAAACTGGTTGATGATGCCATCAAAAGAGAGGTAGCTGCTGGAAACCGTCTTCCAGCTGCAACTACCTCTGGTCAATTCGAGCAAGCATTGAACTGGATTGATGACCCAAGATATAATCCAAACTCAGTTGGCAAACGAGCCATTGATGCTCTTCTGGCTGATGGCAGAAGACTTGCTGAGAATCTGTCAGGACCAGAGAAACAAGAACTTTTGGATACCATGGCTAATATTGAACGATTGACAAAACAATTAGAGGACCTCAAACGAGCTGGAAAAGTATACCCTTTTGTTTTTTATTTATTTATCCCTTTGTTAGTTAATAGCCAGGGCCTTAAATTGTTTTTACGGAATAATGTATGACAACTTTACTCGGTTATGATCTGTATACAGGTTTTTGAAGCGGGTTTCTTTTTTATACGTGGTACCTTTGTTTTCGTGACAATTTAAAACCGTCGTAATCAATTATCAACTATTTGATCGTCAATCATAGGGCAACACACCAGAAGCACAAAGAATTGCTGCAGAACTAAAAAGAGAATTGGAGAAATTAAAAGGCATTCTCCAACGCGGAGCTGTACGCGGTGTTGTTGATAATTTTAAAGATATCTTGTCACCCATCAAGCAACTTGCTAAAGCCGCCAAGGCCCCTGTCGGTAAGACTTTCTGATTCATGGTCTCATGTATAGACAGTTTTCTACTAAGTTTTTGAAGTTTTTGAAAGAAACCCTTTTTGGAGGTATGGGTCGCGCGAGAAAATAACCCTTTTGAAAGCAAAAGTTTAGTTTTGGAGGAGAGAAAATACGGGGCAGTTAAATTCTAAAAAAATATCAGACGTATATCCTTGAAAATTAGGATCATGGTTAAACAAATGACTTGTCTTTTAATAAACACTTGGAAATTCCTTTTTAAATTTTGATACGAATTGGCACTGAAAGTTTTCTAACAGACTTATAAAATGTCTTTTTTGCATCTCAGACACACCGAATCGTGAACAAGACTTTGAAGAGAAGGCTGGTGCATTTGAATACCATACAAGCAAAATGGTTGACAGCGCTGAGCAAACAGCCATTCACGGCAAACATGCTACGAAACAACTCGTCGATAATATTCATACTGCCACTAAAGAGGTTTTTTATTGTTTTGAGAGTTCTTCAGAATGAAATGAAAAACTTCTTTTATTCGCTGAAAATGACTTTATTGTTTTCAGGGTTCTTCTTTTCAGAAATGAAATGAGATTTGCTGAAAGAACTCTGCAAATAATCCGATGAAACATTTTTAAGTAATGACTATAACCACTGTGATAAAAGAACCTTTTTTACTTTCACTTGTGTGAATCCTACCTCTTTTTCAACTATGACAACGTTTCCAAAAGATCCAAAATGCCAAACTTTTCGCGTTTTTTTAATAATTGTTTGGTACTTTTTGTTAGTTGTAATACCGTTATAACTAAAAATCCTTGTCTTCGTTTTTCAGCTTGCTGAACTGACACCTCAAGTTTCACACGCTGGTAAACTCCTCTTGTTGAACCCAGGGGACAAAGTCATCGAAGCTAATTTTGATATGTTAAAACAAAAATGGGAGAACAAAGCTGAGGAAGTGATGGGGCTCGTTGACGCCGCCACCGACGCTGCTGATTTCGTTAAGGCCACTGAAGATGCAATGCGAGCTGAACAGAAAGTTGCTTTTGACGGACTTCAGAAAGAAAACCCAGCTGTAAATCCATATTATAATATCTTTAGGTCCAAATATTTTCCTTCAAAAGTTAGGATTCCATAATGACTTTTTAAGAAATGTGACAAAACTCTTTTCTAATCTCGAAGATACAGTCCGAGCAGAAAAGGTGATGGGGACATGCCACGCATGTCACGAGTTTGAAGGCCAAGTTTCAAACTAACAATCAAATCTGTCAATTTATGCCTGATTCTAAGCAAATATCTGATTGTTGGACTTATTACTTAATATTTTGTCACGGAATAAAATACAGCTGTTTAGACCACCTCCTTATGTTTGTCAAACACAGGTTGTAGTAGCGAAAGGAGGGAACATGGCACGCATGGGAAATCGTGTTGCACAAGTGGCCAATGCGGAAGCTGAAAACTCGGAAGATCCTGAATTCAAACATGCTGTGTCTTCTGCCGCCGTTGGTGTTTCTGATAGTAAGTCTGTAGAAAAAAACCTTTTTATAGAGGTGTGATTATTGTTAGAAGATCGACAAAAAGTCGGACAGAATCCTTCTTTTTCCTGGAAAAAATGACTGGACTGAAAGGATGTATTTTTGTGCATTTTTTCGTCTTAGAAGCAAAGCTATCATCTTTGCGTTATTTATGCCTTGCTTCCCAGTTGGCCAAGAAAGCTGTTTATATCCTGCTCCTCATCAGCTAGTAATCTCTTCATATTGTGGCTATTTCTCAAGATATTTAATTATTTCGTTTTCAGGCATCAAACCTTTGGTAGCATCAACAAAGAACGTCGCGTTGAACCCAAGACATCAGCCTATTCAAATTGAATTTAAGCAAACTAGCGAAGGTGTAAGTACTTTATTTTTGCTAGACATAAGTATCATCTGGGTAATTGGTCAGATTCCATTTAAATGAATATTTAAAAAATGATTTTTGCTACATTGTAATATCAGAACCCTGTATTCACTTTCAATTATTTCCTTCAAAACTCTAGTTAATCGGTCGTGTCGTTGATGTTCGCAACGCCCTAGAGCCGCCACCACCACGTGAACCCACCCCGCCTCCACCACCACCACCCGCACCAGAACTTGATTTTGAAGTACCTGATATTTCTGATATCAAATTACAGGATGGTAAGTGTTTTAGAGAATTGTATTTCGAGCTTATAATTTTCACCTTTCTCTTATCGGCTAAGTTCAGCAATCTTGAATTGACGTTTTCTCATTGGTAACTCATCAATAACTGCATTTTAGTAGCTCTTGTCTGTCTTTTTTACCCATATATTCGAGTATGTACAGTATATTTACAACCGCCAAATCGGGAGTCTTCGTCAAACCGGGAGTCTTCGTCAAATCGGGAGTCTTCGTCAAATCGGGAGTCTTCGTCAAATCGGGAGTCTTCGTCAAATCAGGATTTTCTTTTATTCAGCAAGTTACTAAAATTCCTTTGAACAGGAACCTGTGAACGTCCCAGATTTTTTTGTTAGGAAGAGGGGCGTTAATTTGATGGTTGTTATAAACGGGAGTGTTTAAGTGGCACTCTAAAGAAAGGGTTTGGGTGTTTATTCAAAGTAATACGTTAAAAAATTCTTTAGCTAAAAAGTTCCTCCACGAGCGATCTTTTCGTCACATTACCGTGATAATTTATTTACCGCTAAGATATTTTTAAAGAAATGATTTGTTCTTTCTCTTTCTTGTGTAGAGGGCCCAGCACGTCCACCACCACCTGTTGTCGAAGGGATCATCAATGCTGACGAATCCAGGGAATTACATTCTATGCTCGAAAGTGCTCCTGATGCTGACAACCGAATGGCAGTAAGTATGCCACTGATTATGCACTATTGCAATGTCTTCCGCGAACCCAACAGCTGATTGGTTGAAAGTGACGTATTCACTCATTTAACGTCAATTACAACCAATCAGGTATTGGGTCCATGATGTAATGTCAGAAGACATTTCAATGTTGCATATCATGAATACCATAGTGGTGATATTTGTTCATGGAAATATACAAGAATCTCTTCATGCATACCTTTTTATAAATTGTTAGAATGTATGTTTTAATTGTTTGGAGAAAATGAACTTTGATTCAATTTTTTCATTTGTAAGTGTTCGAGTGTGTTATCTTCAAAACAGGGATGTTTCCTTGGCAGTAACTGTACGTAGTGCATTTTTTCATATCTTTTTAGTTTGCTGCTCATCAGCTACACGTTGAAGCCAACAAGTGGGAGGAAGATGGAAATGAACTTATCCAATTGGCACGACAAATGGCTCTCTTGTTCGCCAAAATGTCTAAATTTATCACGTAAGTAACCTCTTTCTCATTTTTCAAATGTTCTGAAAAGTTCACATTGTTTTTCTTCGGTAAAAATTGTTAGATTTGTTAGCAGCTGAACTCTCTTTTGTGCTGTTAAAAAGTTATCACACTGTGTATTATAAGCTCCTCTTCATGTCCTAAAAAGCGAAATATTTCGGTTCCAAGAGGTAAATTCGGTATTTGCAACATATTAATTTACAACGGACTAGAAGCACGTCGAACAAAGGTTGCGCGTGTGATTTGTTTTTGTGTAATTTTTGATAGTGTCGATTGCCTCAATGTGACATATGGGTTTTATTTTACAAAAATTAAAACGAAACGGGTACACGACTGTGGACTGTTGGAGATTAAAAGTTGAGTGCAGAAAATGACTGTGGGCTGTTGGAGCTTAAAAGTTGAGTGCAGAAAAATGTCAAGAATTGTTACAAGATTTACAAGTTTTACGAAAATTAGATTTGCAGAAAGCTTCATGGAAAAGGTCAGTAGATTCTTATTTTACCAGAATGAATTAGATTATTCCAAATGGTTCAGTTTTTCTAGATTACTTTTCTTAATAACATATAGGAAAGTAGGACAAAGATAGCAAGTCAGGAAATACTTTATGAGGAGAGTCGTTATTTATCGAGATAATAATAATTATGTCCAAAGGTTTTGATAACGGTCCTTTCTTTTTGTTACAGAGATGAAGAATATTTTCTCACGCAACCCAAAAAGATGTTGATCGACACAGCAAAACAAATCGCAAAAGTCAGTTCCGAATTCAGCAAGAAAGCAAGAGAAATCAGTCATCAATGTCCTGATAAACGAATGAAACATGTAAGTAATGAATGCCAAAATAAAAATTCATGAGTTTTTTTAAGCTAAAGAATGCTTAAAATTCCTTTGCTAGTTCTGTTGTGTGTCAGCATAAATTCTGCCCCGGTGTATATCTTAATGAAAATGGAAATAATACCTTTATAATACACTGGTATCAGATCTAATTTGTCCTGTTACATATCGTATTAGGTCCCGTTGATCGGGTGGAAGATTTACTCATAAAATCAAAAAAATGTCTCAGGGACATACTGAAATTTAGTTAGTTGTAATGTGTCAGTTGTACTGGCTCTATACCTCAATAAAAACAATGCCTCCAAGGACTAACGCCACTGAAACTTTTGTCGAAATTTTATTTTTTAGGACTTGAACTTGACGATTGATCGTATTCCAACCATTTCAACTCAATTGAAGATCTTAGCTACCGTCAAAGCTACTATGTTTGGAGCCAATGGTATGTAAATCGTGCACCAACGTACTGTTACTAGCAGTTCCGTGATCTCAGGATCTAAAAGCTCAAAAATGTACCAAGCTAAAGAATTTAGCCTGGAACTTAACCTGGAACTTAACCCCTCCCAAATCGAAAAATCCATCGAAGCAAATCGGAAGTACTGAGACTGCAATTCTCGCCCGACCTTTAAATTCTGAAAAACGTTAAAATACCCAAAATTGCCAATATATTTCGGCGCTGATTGTAGACTTAATAAACCAGCTGCGCTGGAAGGTCAGCCCAATAAGCTTAAAAGGATTAGAAGGAAGTACAATCAAGAGACCTAATTCGATGTTAAAGCCAAAGAGGCTGAAAAGCTCATTTTGGTTGAACTTCAGACAAAAAAAAGTTTAACACAAAGTTGAATTTGTCCAAATGTGATAGACTATTTCATCCTTGGAATTTCACATAAATCTTTTCGTTATAATGTCTTAAACCTGTTCTTTATTCTCCTAGAAAGTATTCGAGGCGGCCGCTTTATAATATGTCACTGCGGCTTTCGTCACTTTTGTTCATTTTGGCATTTTTATGTTGATTTATTTATGGGACGTGCCGCTGGAGTTTGAAAAGTGGACACTGTCAGATATGAATTTTTGGCAAGATTAGGACCCTGTCAGAACAAAAAATTGAAAATGTTTCCCATTTTAGCCCTGGAAATAAAAGTAGACGAAAATTTGAAATATTTTCTGTTTTCCACCCTAAAAATCGACCATGTCAGATACACATCTTAAAAATTAGTTAATTTGGGAACCTGTCAGATATCTTCAGAGCCCATAAATTAGGAACCCTGGCAAGCGGCACGTCCCCGTACCTAACTTTGGCAAAGTGCCTCCCCTGGGCACGGTTAGCTGTCTAGTAGTCACTTGAAAAGAATAGTCAATCGATTCAAATTGATTTAAATGGCGTGTTGAACCTAGTATAATGTGAATGAATAGGGCATTTTATATTGAGGGAGTTGCTTAGGAAATTCCGTCCAGTTTTGATTACTCAATCAAAAGTTATGACGATGCTAAGTTTATGTTACGCCACACTTTGACTTTCTTACACAAAAAAATTCTCCAGACAAGAAAGCCTCAAAACCAATCATAAAAAACTTTCTTTTACACTCTCTTTTTATTTACAATGCAATAGCTTCTTTCAATTTATTGAATATAAAATAAACAAAAAAAATCATTTTTCACTTTCTTCTTTTTAATTATAGTGTTCTTTCAGTGAACTGTTATCAGATAGAATAATATCTCACTTTGGCTACTTCATCATCTATTCAAATTCCCTTTGTTTAAAGTGATTATTGGTCGTAAAAACAGTTTTTCAAAATCTGATGCGTGGATAGAAATCCCTTTATAAGGGTATGTTTGCACGGTATTTTTTCTCAGTTACGAGACTTTTAGATTTGGAAAACGATTGATATTTACAAATCTATTTTAGCTTACAATCTGGAATTTTAGGAGCTGAAATTTAGTGATTCAATCGATTCAAACTCCTAAAATTAAAAAATAAATTTTAGTCTATACGGAAAGAATAACTAATTTAGGTGAAAACTTGACACCCAAATTTCTTTTCTTAGAAGTGCGTTTTCAAATAGTTTTCAACACTGAAGAAAATATAAAATGAGCTGATTTCAAATATGTAATTCTTATTTGCATTGAGGGGACCGAAGTGCCCGAAATTTCCAGTTGAAAATAATCAAATTATGTGCATAATTTTTGAGAATTCAAAAGAATCCAATCAAGCATGAGAAAATATGCAATTAAAATACGATAAGAACAAAGAAATGACATTATCATTGCACACGAGTAATTGAATTCCCATTGCAACTAAGGGACCCCTTACAGACACGCTTCATTTTGAGGAAAAAAGCATGAATTCATTCTATCTGATAATAATTCTATGGTTCTTTTATATTATTATGCGCAAATCTTTTAATGAAGTTATGTGTTTCTTTTATCCGCGTAGCTAACGCGAGCAGTATCCCGATTTTCCGAAAAGAAACCGAAGTCAAATCGGGAATGAATCGGAAAAATCGGGGAAACACTTTTTTGAACACGGACGCAGCGAATGGAAAAAGCCGATTTGAAAGCTCAGCTTGGGCTGACCAATAACTAAATAAACTAGATTTGAGAGTTAAAAACGTCTTTGAGTATTGACACAATAAGAATTGAGTCTAAACAATTTTTCATTTTTTATACAGATCCACAAGCTGATTTTGAAGCAACTGAAATGTTGGTCGGATGTGCTGAAAACTTGATGGGATCTGCTCGTTCAGTAGTCAAGGATTGTGAAGCCGCGTCTATCAAGATCCGTACAGGAGCTGGTAAGGTTCAAAGGTGGAAGAGAGACACATCTGCATTGTATTCGTACCAACTGGATAAAAGGTACTAATTCTATTGTGGAAACACGTGGTTTTGTTTAAGTTGGTTGGCAGAAGAGTATTAGACTTCATAAGGTGCATGAATTTATTGTAAGCCTCATTCCTAGAAGCGAAGTTGGCGTCTCGTGTACACGTACAATCAAAAAAAAAATTAAGATTTTCAATTGAGGTTTAACAATAGATTGATGCTTCTAAAGAAAACTAATATTTATTCTAAATAAACGTGACGACGGACAACTATTCAATGGATTTATTGTGCAAATGCAAAGTAAATACACTCCATTGCTAAAATAATCTTTTTGGAATTGGTTACAACCTACTAAAAAAACAAGAACTTTTTAAAACAAAAAATGTAATTTTGAAAACAAATGAACTGTTACTTACTTTTTTACAAATAATTTGTATAAAACAATTTTTTACCTTTGTTTCTTGTTTTGTTTGCTTTTTGTTTTGATATGTAATTAGGTCAATTGGGTATAACGAGGTGTAGATCGACTTTAAAATCATATGGTAGCAACCTTTAGACAGGGTCGCTTTGTTATCATTTTGTTGTTATGACAAGCTTAACTATTCCATTTAGCATTATTCCATATAGAATCTGTTTAAAAGATTTTCTAATTAATTCCTTTAATTCTAATTAACGTTGCTGTTTTCAAAATGCAACTTTGTAGTTCTAATTCTTTCATTACTTAATTTTTGTATTAGAATAAATATTTGTATAGCTTTAAATATTAATTATTATTTTTTATTTTCTAATGCATACTTCCTATTTTATTTCTTCATTTTCATTAGTTTTTTTTCTTCTTTCAAAATATGCGCTTAGAATGCAGTTTTTATCGCCTTATTTTCTGAAAAATATAATACAAACTTTTACATATTTAAACCAAACAAACTCTTTTCCATGCAATGAAATCTGAAGGGTACCTAGGCCAGGTTAGGGCCAAATCTTGCAATCCTATGGGGTTACCTCGCAAGCAGTTTTGATGGCTCTTGGGGCTGTAAAACTAAACAGCTGAAATCTTTTACCCAGTGGCGAATATATTTTGTTTCTTTGTTTTCCATTTCTTTTGCTATTTCTCGAATATGATTGCTTTGCTTTGCAGCTGTCATCTTTATAATATAACAAAAAAGCTTTTATCAGGCGCTAATTTAAGGAATAGCAAGTTTGCGTCCTCGATTTTGCGGTTCAGATCTGCGAGTTTTTCCAAATCGCTTGAGTAACTTCACCGTTATCAAAAACACGAATGCATAAACTCGCTAATATTGGCTGAATGGTCATCTGGCACCAGATGCAGAAATATTCATCCCACACGCTAAAAATTTTCAACATGTGGAAGGTTTACATCATAGAATTATTATCAGATAGAATGAATTCATGCTTTTTTCCTCAAAATGAAGCGTGTCTGTAAGGGGTCCCTTAGTTGCAATGGGAATTCAATTGCACGTGTGTAATGATTATGTCATTTCTTTGTTCTTATCGTATTTTAATTGCATATTTTCTCATGCTTGATTGGATTCTTTTGAATTCTCAAAAAATTATGCACATAATTTGATTATTTTCAACTGGAAATTTCGGGCACTTCGGTCCCCTCAATTCAAATAAAAATTACATATTTGAAATCAGCTCATTTTATAGATTCACCAGTGTTGAAAACTATTTGAAAACGCACTTCTAAGAAAAGAAATTTGGGTGTCAAGTTTTCACCTAAATTAGTTATTCTTTCCGTATAGACTAAAATTGATTTTTTAATTTTAGAAGTTGAAATCGATGGAATCACTAAATTTCAGCTCCTAAAATTCCAGATTGTAAGCTAAAATAGATTTGTAAATATCAATCGTTTTCCAAAACTAAAAATTTCGTAACTGAGAAAAAATACCGTGCAAACATACCCTTATAAAGAGACTTCTATCCACGCATCAGATTTTGAGAAACTGTTTTTACGACCAATAATCACTTTTAACAAAGGGAATCTGAATAGATGATAAAGTAGCCAAAGTGAGATATTATTCTATCTGATAACAGTTCACTGTTTACATTACGGAATTTTACGCGAAAGATCGCGTCAAGGATTTTTCAGCGGAAGGCCTTGTAACCTTGGCGGGTCCAACCGGAAGATTTTAAAACATAAAAGGCCGACTATCATTCCTCTCCGATGGAAAATACACCTTTTCGACCGTAGTTGTCAATTGCCGCGTGGGTATTTTTGTCTGTTTTACCACCCTAAAACCGTCCCAGTCTTTTTTTCGCACCTAAACATAATAGAAAAAAGTGTAAAAAACGATTTGATCAGGATATGTAATAGCGGAGCTGGATGAAGGACGAGAATTCTTTAGCGGATTGCTTCTTTGCCTTTTTTATGTAAACTGTTCATAATAGAAATCCATCTCTGTCCCCTTGAGTGTTCTGTTTTTATAAGAAAAATAAATCGGACAAAGTAGTCATGCAGTACGTCTATATTTTGATATGATGTTCCCGCTTTTCATCAAAATAATATTTGCAGAAAATACCCGAAAAGCTTCCTTGTAAATGAAATCTAATTTTACCAGCGTGTGTTATGAATTTGAGAAGCTTTCATGATTCCTCTTTAAAAATTTCGGATGTAAATATTTTGACAAATATTGTTTCCATTGACCATTGAAATTTTTTCCATAACCAGACATACCGATCTGAAAAAATTAGTTAGAAAGTGAGGCACCCCACGATGTAGCGCGTTATTTCAAATGAAAAAGTGCTATTTATAATCTTACAGAAGAAATTTCTTATAACTTCACAACGAAAACACTGTTTTTCATTTTTTTTAATTGTCAATTGTCAATGTTTTACAGACCCTCCTGATAATTAAAAGTTTTTAATCGTGAAGGATAAATGCAGAAGCAGTATCATTGGCTAAAAGGAAATCCAAATTTCACGAGTTTGTAACAAAAAACAGTTAAATTTCATATCAAATTTTAATGTCAGGGTATAGAGATGGAACGAGGCTTTTTCAAATGTGCGTTATCCAGCTCCGCAATTACATATCCCTGATTTGATCGAGTTTAGGATGGTAAATTAAATAGTTAAGGGCTCTGACCATAGTCGGAAAATTGATTTTAGTATCTGAACATGAAAGTTATGTTTTAGATTCTTTAACACTTTTAACAAAAACTTCTTTTATAAAAATTGCTAAGTTTTAATGGGTAATTAACCTTTTTGTTTCGAAGTTTTTTCAAACTGTCCGCAAAGAATTGAACTATTTTAAATTTTGCGGAAATTTTTTCTAAAAAGATGTGTCAAAAGTTATGACTGTTTTTTTAAGCAAAATCCAGGGAGATTTTGTAAAAGATGAGAAATTAGATTTATTGAATTTAAGTGCCCTGATGTATCCTCTGTGTGCACCAACAAAATTGTTGCTTCATAAAACTACAGCCATGACCGAAGAGCTGATGGGAAAGTTTTGATAAATTTACAGACCAGATATCTTATAAAAGCAAAAGTCAAAAATAAATCTACAGACTGTACATAATGCGCGCATCAAATTGTTTTTTATCTTTTTTCTGTTTTGTTTATCTGGTCTGGGATTCGAATTTCGAATGTAAACATTCCATTGAAAACGTTCGAAACGATCGTTTTTGCGTACACATCAATGTCAATTAAATTATTAACTCGCTGAGATTTGCTTTGCGAACCGGAAAGCGGTTATTTTATTTATTTGTTTCATTTATTTCAAGTTAGTTTACCATAGATAAATATCTAATTTACACCAACAACAAAAAAAAAAATTGAAAAAATAGAGTTCAGTAAATTTTGCAAATATTACAAGTACAGAGATCTAAAAGTTTAAGCTTAAGCAAACTAGATTTAAACGTGGAAATATCTTTGGAATTCTTAAGGTCATCCGAAAGTTTATTCCACAAGATACTAGCTCGAAATGGGAAAGAGTTAAAGCCATGGCGTACCGTCAAGACTTTTTTACGGACTGAAAGAAGATTTTTGGAACGAAGGTGACGTTCGATCTTCCGGGACGGAAACAGCCATGACATGAAGACAGGATTTCCAAGATTCTGAGATTTGAAGACTTCAGAAAGTAATTGGCGAAGGTGTAATTCATGAATAGTCGTGGGATTTCGTAAAGGCACATCCTCTGTTTCAGGAGGGATTAAATTGAGAATTTTTGCTCCACGCTCAAAAACCTTCTGAATTTTTAGGTAAAGTGTTTTCATACAAAACATCCAAACAATAGGGGCATACATAAATTTTGAAATGATAAAAGCATTAAATAATAAAATAGATTGTTTGTAGCTGATTAACATTCTGATTCTGTTGAATCTGATGACATTGTAGTTTGCTGAATGGCAAAGACTAGAAATATGAGATTCAAAGGATAACTTGGAGTCAAACACAATACCAAGCAGCTTAACTGAATCAGAGTTTTTGATAATAAAATTGTCAATCTTTATTTCAATAGATCGATCAACGTTATGTCCTAGTAGCATCATCTGAAACTTTTTCGGATTTGCCACAAGCATGTTATTTTTAAACCATTCTAAGACGATGGCAAGATCAGACGTGAGGTTAGAAAGAATGGTATCCATGCTTGGGTCACATGAGAAGAGAGTCTTGTCATCCGCAAAGTTACAGATGCTTGCAAGTAAAAATAAAAGGTCGTTTAATAAATATGTTAAATAAAGAGGGCCAAGAATAGAACCTTGTGGGACTCCAAGAGACATTTCTAGCCAGCCACTATAACAAGATTCAATTCTTGTCCTTTGATGTCTGTCGCTAAGATAATTTTTTATAAGACGTAAACTATGAAAATTTAAGCCATAAGCTGATAATTTAGCAATAAGTAGGTCGTGATCTAGAGTGTCAAAAGCTTTGGACAAATCGATTAAAATGGTTCCAACTTTTCCCCTGTTGTCAAGAGATTTTTTCCACTCAGAAAGAAGACGAAGAAGGGCATGCTGTGTACTATGCTTTGATCGAAAACCGCACAAAAACACAGAAAAACTATCTTGAAAAAATCCTTCCAGCTGATTAAAGATTATTCGTTCAAAAATTTTAGAAAATGCTGGTAAAAGACTAAAAAAAAGTCTGTCCAGATATAATTGGCAGTGGAAACAAGAATGCCTGTAGCTTTTGACAGTCAAATATAATTATGGAAATTTTTTTTGCTTGTTTTAGAGAATCAAAAGCGCTATATTTCAATGTATTTTTTGTTGAAAAATTCGCGATTTTTAGCGGTTAAATTTGCGATTGCAAAAATTGAGCTTTTTTTCTACTTATGCTATAAGGTTCATTTTTACACCAGTGGTAGTTCAACCTTAGGTTAAGAAGTTTGTTAAATTTCAAGGCAAACTGAAACGTCCTTCGAAGATATGGGCCCCGAAATACCCCTTGGTAGCATTTTCTGTGAATATGATCTCTCAACTTATTACTAAAAACGGGGGTTATGTTATCTTTTTTCCAGTGCCACTTAAAAGTTGCAAATGAAGTGTTGGTGCGTTGGTATTATTGGTATCATTGATTATTCGAACGAAGTCACATTATAATGTTTTATGAAAGAAGCATGAACTTATATTGCCTTTTTATTTTTAAGTCTTAAAGAACTTTGCTAATTCCCAAACACTACACAAGTTTGGCTATGGGTCATTAAAGAGATCGTTAGAATGTGTTATGATCAAAAACTGTTTTTATCAATCATATCACTACCCCCGTTTTTAGTAATAAGTTGGATATTTGATATTTCACAGAAAATGGTACAAGGGGTATTTCGGGTCCCATATCTTCGAAGGACTTTTCAGTTTGCCTTGAAATTTAACAAACTTCTTAACCTAAGTTGACTACCACTGGTGTAAAAATGAACCGTTATAGCATAATAGACAAAAAAACTCAATTTTTGCAATCGCAAATTTAACCGCTAAAAATCGCGAAATTTTCAACAAAAATACATGAATATTAGCGCTTTTTGATTTTCTAAAACAAGCAAAAAAATTCTATATTACATTTGACTATCAAAAATTACGGCTCTTGTTTCCACTAATAGAGTTCAGTAAATTTTGCAAAATATTACAAGTACAGAGATCTAAAAAGTTAAGCTTAAGCAAACTAGATTTAAACGTGGAAATATCTTTGGAATTCTTAAGGTCATCCGAAAGTTGATTCCACAAGATACTAGCTCGAAATGGGAAAGAGTTAAAGCCATGGCGTACCGTCAGACTTTTTTACGACTGAAGAAGATTTTTGGAACGAAGGTGACGTTCGATCTTCCGGGACGGAAACAGCCATGACATGAAGACAGATTTCCCAAAGATTCTTGAGATTTGAAGACTTCAGAAAGTAATTGGCAAGGTGTAATTCATGAATATCGTGGGATTTCGTAAAGGCACATCACTGTTTCAGGAGGGATTAAATGAGAATTTTTGCTCCACGCCAAAAACCTTCTGAATTTTTAGGTAAAGTGTTTTCATACAAAACATCCAACAATAGGGGCATACATAAATTTTGAAATGATAAAAGCATTAAATAATAAAATAGATTGTTTGTAGCTGATTAACATTCTGATTCTTGAATCTGATGACATGTAGTTTGCTGAATGGCAAAGACTAGAATATGAGATTCAAAGGATACTTGGAGTCACACAATACCAAGCAGCTTAACTGAATCAGAGTTTTTGATAATAAATTGTCAATCTTTATTTCAATAGATCGATCAACGTTATGTCCTAGTAGCATCATCTGAACTTTTTCGGATTTGCCACAAGCATGTTGTTTTTAAACCATTCTAAGACGATGGCAAGATCAGACGTGAGGTTAGAAAGAATGGTATCCATGCTTGGGTCACATGAGAAGAGAGTATTGTCATCCGCAAAGTTACAGATGCTTGCAAGTAAAAATAAAAGGTCGTTAATAAATATGTTAAATAAAAGAGGGCCAAGATATAACCTTGTGGGACTCCAAGAGACATTTCTAGCCAGCCACTATAACAAGATTCAATTCTTGTCCTTTGATGTCTGTCGCTAAGATAATTTTTTATAAGACGTAAACTATGAAAATTTAAGCCATAAGCTGATAATTTAGCAATAAGTAGGTCGTGATCTAGAGTGTCAAAGCTTTGGAAAAATCGATTAAAATGGTTCCAACTTTTCCCCTGTTGTCAAGAGATTTTTTCCACTCAGAAAGAAGACGAAGAAGGGCATGCTGTGTACTATGCTTTGATCGAAAACCGCACAAAAACACAGAAAAACTATCTTGAAAAAATCCTTCCAGCTGATTATAGATTATTCGTTCAAAAATTTTAGAAAATGCTGGTAAAAGACTAATAGGTCGATAGTTAGCTTTGTCAAATTTATCATCTTTCTTAAAAACTGGAGAGACCTCAGCCAGTTTAAGACTCGAGGGAAAACTTGCATTGATTATCATAGCATTCACGAATTTTGTCAACCAGGGTATAATAATAGAACTTGCAAGTTTAACAAATTTTATTTGTATATTATTACCACGGACACTTTTCTTTGGGTTTAGATTTTTGATAACTTTTTCAACGTCTACCTCTGAGACAGGGGTGAATTGAAAGTGGTTAGAATCGACGGTTTGTTTAATTTTTAGTACACTTGGGTGGTTTTCGTATTTCAAAAGAATATTTGTTACTTCGTCATATGCTTCACCAGTATCGTTAGTAGGTTTCCACTGCTCGATGTTGAGATTTTTGGTTATAGTAGCAAAGTGATCGTTGAATAAAGTTGAAATGAGGCTGTCGTCTTCGATCAGTTCATCGCCTTCCTGTAAAGAGATTCTTTCTTGGACGATATCTGCATCAGAGAAGAACGGTTTCATGTTTGACCACATTGGTTGAGAAGTACCAAGTTTAGTACCTTGTTGATCGATTTAATGAGACGACAAGATTTCTCTGGCGTTTATAGAGAGTTGACCAGTATGGGTCTTTTGTTTCTTTACGTTTGTTCTTGTAGAAGCTGCGTAACATGATTGCTTTACGTATTTCTTTAGTTATGTAAGGTTTATGATTACCTCGAACACGATTAATTTTCTTTGGAGCATGTTTATCAAGAACTTTTTCGAAAACAGCTTGAAAATGTTCAAAGTGCTCGATATTTTCGTTGGACAAAGTATCGTGGAGGTCTCTGTTGAAGTTGTCGAGCGAAAAGTTACGAAGACTCCGGTACGAAATATTTTTTGGTTTGAGTTTAGGCACAGTTTTTTTTAAAACAGTACAAATAAAAGTATGGTGATCGCTTACGTCGTTTTGGATGGCTTTGCTATGTTGGAAGCATCTGTAGCGATTTGTGAGGATCAAGTCGATGCAGCGACCCTTCTCTGTTTTAAAACAAGTTGGACTTTTTATCAAATTTTTCAAAGATGAGGTTTCCATGAACTGACGAACATGGGTATTAGTAGTTTCTTGGTTAAAATCGCCAAGTATCAGGATGTTTTCGTAATTAGAGAAGCTTTCAGTCAAGTTTTGAATCTGATCAAGGAAGTAGGTGAGCCCGGTTTTGGGGTTACGGTAAACACTTAAGACAAGCCATTTAGTCGTACGTACGTTGAGTTCTAATGCAATACATTCGATGTCGCTTGGAAGATCCGGGCATTTTAATTCACGTGATGAAATATGGGTTTTGACATAGACAAGTAAACCTCCACTAGTGTCAGTAAGATCCTTTCTGTATGGCGTTTTGAAATTATCAAGTTTGAATGTGGAAGTTGTGTAAGATGGATCAAGCTTGGTTTCACTAATGCAGAGTACGTCAATAAATCTTGAGAAACTTTTAACATTATTAAACTTGTTACGGATCGAATTAATATTGAGGATATTACAAGTCTCTCTTTGTTGGCAAGTTTCAGTGCTTTTAATTCGAGTTCATGGGATGGTATCTTACATCCTCGGGTAGTAGAAAATAGTTCCGGTTGTCAGCAGTTGAGATGATGGAGGAAATTTTTAGCGACTAACGATGTACCTTGTTTGTTGAGATGGATACGACTGTTGTTGAGATGAATATCCGGTTTAATGTTGTCGTTGTTGATAAAGCCAATATTCCGTTCATGACATAATTTCTCAAGTTCATCATTAACTTTAGGATCAAGATCATCATTTCGGTGGATCAAGCTGGAGAAGACTACTGCTGTGTCTACATTAACAAGCCGTGATAGATTGACAATATCCAAACGCTTTTTGATGGGCTGGAGTATCGGATTTCAAATCATTAGTACCACAGTGGATGATTAGCTCGCCCGGGTTCCTTTCGATAGTCGGCAATGCGTAATGAAGTAGATCATTAAGCAGACCTATAGTACCTATACTACCTGGGGTTTTGTAGGGGTCTGCGATTCAGCCTATTTAAATCAAAATTCAAAGATTCAATTAAAAGAAAAAGAATTGCCGTCTGCCTGAGAATTGTTAGCAAAAAAGCCTCTCGCAAGAACCAGAGAATTCCAATTTAAACGTATTTTCTACCGCAACGAGCAAAGTGGGCGAGTTTTCATAGACAACATCGCAAAAAATATAGAAATGTACCGCGGGATATACAGCAAAGATCAAACACACTAGCTGCGCGAGTTCAACGCACGGTTGTTGCTCGTCGTTTTAACTTTGAATAAAGAAAAATGAAAGTTTTACAGTAAGTTCAGGAAATAGATCATTTCTATTTACAATCATTTCGTTGATGAAATAATTTTACCGCCATTAAATTTTACACGGAACAATTACTTGAAATTGCGTCATATCAATTTTCGCTATACGAAGAAATGTTATGTGTGAATTTTGAATGCTAAAGCTTTCTTTTTCTCCTTCTTCTTTCAGTCTTATGTCTGCATCTTTTTGCCAGCCAACTGTGAACTCGGAAACAGTCTGAACAGTAAACAATGTTGCGAACACAGTTCGATGAAAGGAATGCTGGAAAAAAGTAGACATTGTGGCTCAATGGTCTAGTGGTATGATTCTCGCTTTGGGTGCGAGAGGCCCCGGGTTCGAATCCCGGTTGAGCCCGTGAAAGTTTAGTTCCCGTCAGGACCAAGCCAAACGGTAGATAGGACATTACCGTGTCGAATCATCCCGCAATAGTAGCCCCGCGTGACCGAAGGTGGAGAATGAAAGTCTGTCAATCACTGCATAGAGTAGCATGAAGTTTGTGTCAAGGTGAAGAGAGGGAGTTTCATGGAGCAATGGTGTGTAACGACGATGAAGATTTTAAAGAGACAAGCGACAGAAGAGGTAGGGCTACTTCATATTTGAACTAATAAGGTTGGTAGTAGAGGGGAAAAACGTGGATATTTTTTGGTTTTAAGTTTTGTAATTTGTGGAAGTAAAAGAATTGTGTTGTAGGATGAAAAAAAAATTTGGTCGAAATTTCCAGGGGGTAGTAGAATTTGGATTAATTTCCAGGGGTTGCTTACGGAGAATAGAGAAATTTCCATGGGGTGTTTGCAGAAATTTCCAGGGTTGGTTAGGAACTACTAAAACATTTCCAGGCTTAAAAATCATAAAGTTTTGAAGACTTCAAAAATTTTGGATCTTCTTAAAAAAATTGTGTAAGCACTTGCATTATAAATGCTCCTGCTCCATTTGGCCATTAATTGAAAGTGGCGCATTTTCCAAGAACAGCATCTATTTAATCAGAAAGTTCTTTAGGCGTACCAACTTTCGCAAGCAGAAACTTTGGCGATTTTCGCGAATTTTGGCTCTTTTCGCGAAAGTAAATGTCTTTAAAAATTCTAGGAAGGGCCATTCGCGAAAGTTTATTCTCGCGAAAAATTCTTGACAAAAAAGAAAATCTGTAAAACTTCAAACTTTGAATAAAATGTAACTTTATGGCGCTTTTTAGCCTGCTAAAAGACTAATAAGTCTAAAGACAAATGTTTCAAGCCAGTACCAGAAGTATTCGTCCCTCTAAGTAATTTTTTCATGCGAAAATACTCAATTTTACGTCTTGATTCGCGAAAGTTAATGCTCGCGAAAAATATTTTTTCCGTTAAATTCGCGAAAGTAAATGTCGTGAATTTGGCGATTTTTCGTCCTCGCGAAATTTTCTGCTCGCGAAAGTTTGTGCGCCTAAAGTATTTGAATTTGTTTGGCTTTTAAATGTCACTCTTCATTTCAAATTTATTGTTTATACTGAACACGTTTTTTCTTACGGTTGTCATATGGAGTCAATTTCTTAGTAAGAGCATTTTAGGCTGAAATTGTGCACGTGATTCAAGAACGTGATAAGAACCACAGCCAGCCTAAAAAGTAACATGATTGTTGATATAAATTTAAATTCAAAAAAGTAACTTTTATAGACTTTTCTAAAAGTGTTCAATATTTTCTTTGTCTGTCGCATAAGATTTACAAAATTAGTTGTTTAAAAAGCCTGGATAGTGGATAGTGAATTTTGTTACAGTGCACCGTTAGTATTTCCAATGTTTTGTTTAACTTTCTTCTAAATAGATTGAATTCAGTAAAATTTAATTCCGAAAAATCAGGAAACTTAAAATGAGAATTCATGCACTATTTTTGAGAAGATAAAAATATTTCAAGGTTTATATGCCTTTGATATTGCTAAAATTATAAATTTTAAGAGAGTCAAGCCCGGCTAGCTCAGTCGGTAGAGCATGAGACTCTTAATCTCAGGGTCGTGGGTTCGAGCCCCACGTTGGGCGAGTTTTCATAGACAACATCGCAAAAAATATAGAAATGTACCGCGGGATATACAGCAAAGATCAAACACACTAGCTGCGCGAGTTCAACGCACGGTTGTTGCTCGTCGTTTTAACTTTGAATAAAGAAAAATGAAAGTTTTACAGTAAGTTCAGGAAATAGATCATTTCTATTTACAATCATTTCGTTGATGAAATAATTTTACCGCCATTAAATTTTACACGGAACAATTACTTGAAATTGCGTCATATCAATTTTCGCTATACGAAGAAATGTTATGTGTGAATTTTGAATGCTAAAGCTTTCTTTTTCTCCTTCTTCTTTCAGTCTTATGTCTGCATCTTTTTGCCAGCCAACTGTGAACTCGGAAACAGTCTGAACAGTAAACAATGTTGCGAACACAGTTCGATGAAAGGAATGCTGGAAAAAGTAGACATTGTGGCTCAATGGTCTAGTGGTATGATTCTCGCTTTGGGTGCGAGAGGCCCCGGGTTCGAATCCCGGTTGAGCCCGTGAAAGTTTAGTTCCCGTCAGGACCAAGCCAAACGGTAGATAGGACATTACCGTGTCGAATCATCCCGCAATAGTAGCCCCGCGTGACCGAAGGTGGAGAATGAAAGTCTGTCAATCACTGCATAGAGTAGCATGAAGTTTGTGTCAAGGTGAAGAGAGGGAGTTTCATGGAGCAATGGTGTGTAACGACGATGAAGATTTTAAAGAGACAAGCGACAGAAGAGGTAGGGCTACTTCATATTTGAACTAATAAGGTTGGTAGTAGAGGGGAAAAACGTTGGATATTTTTTGGTTTTAAGTTTTGTAATTTGTGGAAGTAAAAGAATTGTGTTGTAGGATGAAAAAAAAATTTTGGTCGAAATTTCCAGGGGGTAGTAGAATTTGGATTAATTTCCAGGGGTTGCTTACGGAGAATAGAGAAATTTCCATGGGGTGTTTGCAGAAATTTCCAGGGGTGGTTAGGAACTACTAAAACATTTCCAGGCTTAAAAATCATAAAGTTTTGAAGACTTCAAAAATTTTGGATCTTCTTATAAAAAAATTGTGTAAGCACTTGCATTATAAATGCTCCTGCTCCATTTGGCCATTAATTGAAAGTGGCGCATTTTCCAAGAACAGCATCTATTTAATCAGAAAGTTCTTTAGGCGTACCAACTTTCGCAAGCAGAAACTTTGGCGATTTTCGCGAATTTTGGCTCTTTTCGCGAAAGTAAATGTCTTTAAAAATTCTAGGAAGGGCCATTCGCGAAAGTTTATTCTCGCGAAAAATTCTTGACAAAAAAGAAAATCTGTAAAACTTCAAACTTTGAATAAAATGTAACTTTTATGGCGCTTTTTAGCCTGCTAAAAGACTAATAAGTCTAAAGACAAATGTTTCAAGCCAGTACCAGAAGTATTCGTCCCTCTAAGTAATTTTTTCATGCGAAAATACTCAATTTTACGTCTTGATTCGCGAAAGTTAATGCTCGCGAAAAATATTTTTTCCGTTAAATTCGCGAAAGTAAATGTCGTGAATTTGGCGATTTTTCGTCCTCGCGAAATTTTCTGCTCGCGAAAGTTTGTGCGCCTAAAGTATTTGAATTTGTTTGGCTTTTAAATGTCACTCTTCATTTCAAATTTATTGTTTATACTGAACACGTTTTTTCTTACGGTTGTCATATGGAGTCAATTTCTTAGTAAGAGCATTTTAGGCTGAAATTGTGCACGTGATTCAAGAACGTGATAAGAACCACAGCCAGCCTAAAAAGTAACATGATTGTTGATATAAATTTAAATTCAAAAAAGTAACTTTTATAGACTTTTCTAAAAGTGTTCAATATTTTCTTTGTCTGTCGCATAAGATTTACAAAATTAGTTGTTTAAAAAGCCTGGATAGTGGATAGTGAATTTTGTTACAGTGCACCGTTAGTATTTCCAATGTTTTGTTTAACTTTCTTCTAAATAGATTGAATTCAGTAAAATTTAATTCCGAAAAATCAGGAAACTTAAAATGAGAATTCATGCACTATTTTTGAGAAGATAAAAATATTTCAAGGTTTATATGCCTTTGATATTGCTAAAATTATAAATTTTAAGAGAGTCAAGCCCGGCTAGCTCAGTCGGTAGAGCATGAGACTCTTAATCTCAGGGTCGTGGGTTCGAGCCCCACGTTGGGCGAGTTTTCATAGACAACATCGCAAAAAATATAGAAATGTACCGCGGGATATACAGCAAAGATCAAACACACTAGCTGCGCGAGTTCAACGCACGGTTGTTGCTCGTCGTTTTAACTTTGAATAAAGAAAAATGAAAGTTTTACAGTAAGTTCAGGAAATAGATCATTTCTATTTACAATCATTTCGTTGATGAAATAATTTTACCGCCATTAAATTTTACACGGAACAATTACTTGAAATTGCGTCATATCAATTTTCGCTATACGAAGAAATGTTATGTGTGAATTTTGAATGCTAAAGCTTTCTTTTTCTCCTTCTTCTTTCAGTCTTATGTCTGCATCTTTTTGCCAGCCAACTGTGAACTCGGAAACAGTCTGAACAGTAAACAATGTTGCGAACACAGTTCGATGAAAGGAATGCTGGAAAAAGTAGACATTGTGGCTCAATGGTCTAGTGGTATGATTCTCGCTTTGGGTGCGAGAGGCCCCGGGTTCGAATCCCGGTTGAGCCCGTGAAAGTTTAGTTCCCGTCAGGACCAAGCCAAACGGTAGATAGGACATTACCGTGTCGAATCATCCCGCAATAGTAGCCCCGCGTGACCGAAGGTGGAGAATGAAAGTCTGTCAATCACTGCATAGAGTAGCATGAAGTTTGTGTCAAGGTGAAGAGAGGGAGTTTCATGGAGCAATGGTGTGTAACGACGATGAAGATTTTAAAGAGACAAGCGACAGAAGAGGTAGGGCTACTTCATATTTGAACTAATAAGGTTGGTAGAGGGGAAAAACGTTGGATATTTTTTGGTTTTAAGTTTTGTAATTTGTGGAAGTAAAAGAATTGTGTTGTAGGATGAAAAAAAAATTTTGGTCGAAATTTCCAGGGGGTAGTAGAATTTGGATTAATTTCCAGGGGTTGCTTACGGAGAATAGAGAAATTTCCATGGGGTGTTTGCAGAAATTTCCAGGGGTTGGTTAGGAACTACTAAAACATTTCCAGGCTTAAAAATCATAAAGTTTTGAAGACTTCAAAAATTTTGGATCTTCTTATAAAAAAATTGTGTAAGCACTTGCATTATAAATGCTCCTGCTCCATTTGGCCATTAATTGAAAGTGGCGCATTTTCCAAGAACAGCATCTATTTAATCAGAAAGTTCTTTAGGCGTACCAACTTTCGCAAGCAGAAACTTTGGCGATTTTCGCGAATTTTGGCTCTTTTCGCGAAAGTAAATGTCTTTAAAAATTCTAGGAAGGGCCATTCGCGAAAGTTTATTCTCGCGAAAAATTCTTGACAAAAAAGAAAATCTGTAAAACTTCAAACTTTGAATAAAATGTAACTTTTATGGCGCTTTTTAGCCTGCTAAAAGACTAATAAGTCTAAAGACAAATGTTTCAAGCCAGTACCAGAAGTATTCGTCCCTCTAAGTAATTTTTTCATGCGAAAATACTCAATTTTACGTCTTGATTCGCGAAAGTTAATGCTCGCGAAAAATATTTTTTCCGTTAAATTCGCGAAAGTAAATGTCGTGAATTTGGCGATTTTTCGTCCTCGCGAAATTTTCTGCTCGCGAAAGTTTGTGCGCCTAAAGTATTTGAATTTGTTTGGCTTTTAAATGTCACTCTTCATTTCAAATTTATTGTTTATACTGAACACGTTTTTTCTTACGGTTGTCATATGGAGTCAATTTCTTAGTAAGAGCATTTTAGGCTGAAATTGTGCACGTGATTCAAGAACGTGATAAGAACCACAGCCAGCCTAAAAAGTAACATGATTGTTGATATAAATTTAAATTCAAAAAAGTAACTTTTATAGACTTTTCTAAAAGTGTTCAATATTTTCTTTGTCTGTCGCATAAGATTTACAAAATTAGTTGTTTAAAAAGCCTGGATAGTGGATAGTGAATTTTGTTACAGTGCACCGTTAGTATTTCCAATGTTTTGTTTAACTTTCTTCTAAATAGATTGAATTCAGTAAAATTTAATTCCGAAAAATCAGGAAACTTAAAATGAGAATTCATGCACTATTTTTGAGAAGATAAAAATATTTCAAGGTTTATATGCCTTTGATATTGCTAAAATTATAAATTTTAAGAGAGTCAAGCCCGGCTAGCTCAGTCGGTAGAGCATGAGACTCTTAATCTCAGGGTCGTGGGTTCGAGCCCCACGTTGGGCGAGTTTTCATAGACAACATCGCAAAAAATATAGAAATGTACCGCGGGATATACAGCAAAGATCAAACACACTAGCTGCGCGAGTTCAACGCACGGTTGTTGCTCGTCGTTTTAACTTTGAATAAAGAAAAATGAAAGTTTTACAGTAAGTTCAGGAAATAGATCATTTCTATTTACAATCATTTCGTTGATGAAATAATTTTGCCGCCATTAAATTTTACACGGAACAATTACTTGAAATTGCGTCATATCAATTTTCGCTATACGAAGAAATGTTATGTGTGAATTTTGAATGCTAAAGCTTTCTTTTTCTCCTTCTTCTTTCAGTCTTATGTCTGCATCTTTTTGCCAGCCAACTGTGAACTCGGAAACAGTCTGAACAGTAAACAATGTTGCGAACACAGTTCGATGAAAACAATGCTGGAAAAAGTAGACATTGTGGCTCAATGGTCTAGTGGTATGATTCTCGCTTTGGGTGCGAGAGGCCCCGGGTTCGAATCCCGGTTGAGCCCGTGAAAGTTTAGTTCCCGTCAGGACCAAGCCAAACGGTAGATAGGACATTACCGTGTCGAATCATCCCGCAATAGTAGCCCCGCGTGACCGAAGGTGGAGAATGAAAGTCTGTCAATCACTGCATAGAGTAGCATGAAGTTTGTGTCAAGGTGAAGAGAGGGAGTTTCATGGAGCAATGGTGTGTAACGACGATGAAGATTTTAAAGAGACAAGCGACAGAAGAGGTAGGGCTACTTCATATTTGAACTAATAAGGTTGGTAGAGGGGAAAAACGTTGGATATTTTTTGGTTTTAAGTTTTGTAATTTGTGGAAGTAAAAGAATTGTGTTGTAGGATGAAAAAAAAATTTTGGTCGAAATTTCCAGGGGGTAGTAGAATTTGGATTAATTTCCAGGGGTTGCTTACGGAGAATAGAGAAATTTCCATGGGGTGTTTGCAGAAATTTCCAGGGGTTGGTTAGGAACTACTAAAACATTTCCAGGCTTAAAAATCATAAAGTTTTGAAGACTTCAAAAATTTTGGATCTTCTTATAAAAAAATTGTGTAAGCACTTGCATTATAAATGCTCCTGCTCCATTTGGCCATTAATTGAAAGTGGCGCATTTTCCAAGAACAGCATCTATTTAATCAGAAAGTTCTTTAGGCGTACCAACTTTCGCAAGCAGAAACTTTGGCGATTTTCGCGAATTTTGGCTCTTTTCGCGAAAGTAAATGTCTTTAAAAATTCTAGGAAGGGCCATTCGCGAAAGTTTATTCTCGCGAAAAATTCTTGACAAAAAAGAAAATCTGTAAAACTTCAAACTTTGAATAAAATGTAACTTTTATGGCGCTTTTTAGCCTGCTAAAAGACTAATAAGTCTAAAGACAAATGTTTCAAGCCAGTACCAGAAGTATTCGTCCCTCTAAGTAATTTTTTCATGCGAAAATACTCAATTTTACGTCTTGATTCGCGAAAGTTAATGCTCGCGAAAAATATTTTTTCCGTTAAATTCGCGAAAGTAAATGTCGTGAATTTGGCGATTTTTCGTCCTCGCGAAATTTTCTGCTCGCGAAAGTTTGTGCGCCTAAAGTATTTGAATTTGTTTGGCTTTTAAATGTCACTCTTCATTTCAAATTTATTGTTTATACTGAACACGTTTTTTCTTACGGTTGTATATGGAGTCAATTTCTTAGTAAGAGCATTTTAGGCTGAAATTGTGCACGTGATTCAAGAACGTGATAAGAACCACAGCCAGCCTAAAAAGTAACATGATTGTTGATATAAATTTAAATTCAAAAAAGTAACTTTTATAGACTTTTCTAAAAGTGTTCAATATTTTCTTTGTCTGTCGCATAAGATTTACAAAATTAGTTGTTTAAAAAGCCTGGATAGTGGATAGTGAATTTTGTTACAGTGCACCGTTAGTATTTCCAATGTTTTGTTTAACTTTCTTCTAAATAGATTGAATTCAGTAAAATTTAATTCCGAAAAATCAGGAAACTTAAAATGAGAATTCATGCACTATTTTTGAGAAGATAAAAATATTTCAAGGTTTATATGCCTTTGATATTGCTAAAATTATAAATTTTAAGAGAGTCAAGCCCGGCTAGCTCAGTCGGTAGAGCATGAGACTCTTAATCTCAGGGTCGTGGGTTCGAGCCCCACGTTGGGCGAGTTTTCATAGACAACATCGCAAAAAATATAGAAATGTACCGCGGGATATACAGCAAAGATCAAACACACTAGCTGCGCGAGTTCAACGCACGGTTGATGCTCGTCGTTTTAACTTTGAAATAAAGAAAAATGAAAGTTTTACAGTAAGTTCAGGAAATAGATCATTTCTATTTACAATCATTTCGTTGATGAAATAATTTTGCCGCCATTAAATTTTACACGGAACAATTACTTGAAATTGCGTCATATCAATTTTCGCTATACGAAGAAATGTTATGTGTGAATTTTGAATGCTAAAGCTTTCTTTTTCTCCTTCTTCTTTCAGTCTTATGTCTGCATCTTTTTGCCAGCCAACTGTGAACTCGGAAACAGTCTGAACAGTAAACAATGTTGCGAACACAGTTCGATCAAAACAATGCTGGACAAAAGTAGACATTGTGGCTCAATGGTCTAGTGGTATGATTCTCGCTTTGGGTGCGAGAGGCCCCGGGTTCGAATCCCGGTTGAGCCCGTGAAAGTTTAGTTCCCGTCAGGACCAAGCCAAACGGTAGATAGGACATTACCGTGTCGAATCATCCCGCAATAGTAGCCCCGCGTGACCGAAGGTGGAGAATGAAAGTCTGTCAATCACTGCATAGAGTAGCATGAAGTTTGTGTCAAGGTGAAGAGAGGGAGTTTCATGGAGCAATGGTGTGTAACGACGATGAAGATTTTAAAGAGACAAGCGACAGAAGAGGTAGGGCTACTTCAAATTTGAACTAATAAGGTTGGTAGAGGGGAAAAACGGTGGATATTTTTTGGTTGTTAAGTTTTGTAATTTGTGGAAGTAAAAGAATTGTGTTGTAGGATGAAAAAAAAAATTTTGGTCGAAATTTCCAGGGGGTAGTAGAATTTGGATTAATTTCCAGGGGTTGCTTATGGAGAATAGAGAAATTTCCATGGGGTGTTTGGAGAAATTTCCAGGGGGTGGTTAGGAACTACTAAAACATTTCCAGGCTTAAAAATCATAAAGTTTTGAAGACTTCAAAAATTTTGGATCTTCTTATAAAAAAATTGTGTAAGCACTTGCATTATAAATGCTCCTGCTCCATTTGGCCATTAATTGAAAGTGGCGCATTTTCCAAGAACAGCATCTATTTAATCAGAAAGTTCTTTAGGCGTACCAACTTTCGCAAGCAGAAACTTTGGCGATTTTCGCGAATTTTGGCTCTTTTCGCGAAAGTAAATGTCTTTAAAAATTCTAGGAAGGGCCATTCGCGAAAGTTTATTCTCGCGAAAAATTCTTGACAAAAAAGAAAATCTGTAAAACTTCAAACTTTAAATAAAATGTAACTTTTATGGCGCTTTTTAGCCTGCTAAAAGACTAATAAGTCTAAAGACAAATGTTTCAAGCCAGTACCAGAAGTATTCGTCCCTCTAAGTAATTTTTTCATGCGAAAATACTCAATTTTACGTCTTGATTCGCGAAAGTTAATGCTCGCGAAAAATATTTTTTCCGTTAAATTCGCGAAAGTAAATGTCGTGAATTTGGCGATTTTTCGTCCTCGCGAAATTTTCTGCTCGCGAAAGTTTGTGCGCCTAAAGTATTTGAATTTGTTTGGTTTTTAAATGTCACTCTTCATTTCAAATTTATTGTTTATACTGAACACGTTTTTTCTTACGGTTGTTATATGGAGTCAATTTCTTAGTAAGAGCATTTTAGGCTGAAATTTTGCACGTGATTCAAGAACGTGATAAGAACCACAGCCAGCCTAAAAAGTAACATGATTGTTGATATAAATTTAAATTCAAAAAAGTAACTTTTATAGACTTTTCTAAAAGTGTTCAATATTTTCTTTGTCTGTCGCATAAGATTTACAAAATTAGTTGTTTAAAAAGCCTGGATAGTGGATAGTGAATTTTGTTACAATGCACCGTTAGTATTTCCAATGTTTTGTTTAACTTTCTTCTAAATAGATTGAATTCAGTAAAATTTAATTCCGAAAAATCAGGAAACTTAAAATGAGAATTCATGCACTATTTTTGAGAAGATAAAAATATTTCAAGGTTTATATGCCTTTGATATTGCTAAAATTATAAATTTTAAGAGAGTCAAGCCCGGCTAGCTCAGTCGGTAGAGCATGAGACTCTTAATCTCAGGGTCGTGGGTTCGAGCCCCACGTTGGGCGAGTTTTCATAGACAACATCGCAAAAAATATAGAAATGTACCGCGGGATATACAGCAAAGATCAAACACACTAGCTGCGCGAGTTCAACGCACGGTTGATGCTCGTCGTTTTAACTTTGAAATAAAGAAAAATGAAAGTTTTACAGTAAGTTCAGGAAATAGATCATTTCTATTTACAATCATTTCGTTGATGAAATAATTTTGCCGCCATTAAATTTTACACGGAACAATTACTTGAAATTGCGTCATATCAATTTTCGCTATACCAAGAAATGTTATGTGTGAGTTTTGAATGCTAAAGCTTTCTTTTTCTCCTTCTTCTTTCAGTCTTATGTCTGCATCTTTTTGCCAGCCAACTGTGAACTCGGAAACAGTCTGAACAGTAAACAATGTTGCGAACACAGTTCGATCAAAACAATGCTGGACAAACGTAGACATTGTGGCTCAATGGTCTAGTGGTATGATTCTCGCTTTGGGTGCGAGAGGCCCCGGGTTCGAATCCCGGTTGAGCCCGTGAAAGTTTAGTTCCCGTCAGGACCAAGCCAAACGGTAGATAGGACATTACCGTGTCGAATCATCCCGCAATAGTAGCCCCGCGTGACCGAAGGTGGAGAATGAAAGTCTGTCAATCACTGCATAGAGTAGCATGAAGTTTGTGTCAAGGTGAAGAGAGGGAGTTTCATGGAGCAATGGTGTGTAACGACGATGAAGATTTTAAAGAGACAAGCGACAGAAGAGGTAGGGCTACTTCAAATTTGAACTAATAAGGTTGGTAGAGGGGAAAAACGGTGGATATTTTTTGGTTGTTAAGTTTTGTAATTTGTGGAAGTAAAAGAATTGTGTTGTAGGATGAAAAAAAAAATTTTGGTCGAAATTTCCAGGGGGTAGTAGAATTTGGATTAATTTCCAGGGGTTGCTTATGGAGAATAGAGAAATTTCCATGGGGTGTTTGGAGAAATTTCCAGGGGGTGGTTAGGAACTACTAAAACATTTCCAGGCTTAAAAATCATAAAGTTTTGAAGACTTCAAAAATTTTGGATCTTCTTATAAAAAAATTGTGTAAGCACTTGCATTATAAATGCTCCTGCTCCATTTGGCCATTAATTGAAAGTGGCGCATTTTCCAAGAACAGCATCTATTTAATCAGAAAGTTCTTTAGGCGTACCAACTTTCGCAAGCAGAAACTTTGGCGATTTTCGCGAATTTTGGCTCTTTTCGCGAAAGTAAATGTCTTTAAAAATTCTAGGAAGGGCCATTCGCGAAAGTTTATTCTCGCGAAAAATTCTTGACAAAAAAGAAAATCTGTAAAACTTCAAACTTTGAATAAAATGTAACTTTTATGGCGCTTTTTAGCCTGCTAAAAGACTAATAAGTCTAAAGACAAATGTTTCAAGCCAGTACCAGAAGTATTCGTCCCTCTAAGTAATTTTTTCATGCGAAAATACTCAATTTTACGTCTTGATTCGCGAAAGTTAATGCTCGCGAAAAATATTTTTTCCGTTAAATTCGCGAAAGTAAATGTCGTGAATTTGGCGATTTTTCGTCCTCGCGAAATTTTCTGCTCGCGAAAGTTTGTGCGCCTAAAGTATTTGAATTTGTTTGGTTTTTAAATGTCACTCTTCATTTCAAATTTATTGTTTATACTGAACACGTTTTTTCTTACGGTTGTTATATGGAGTCAATTTCTTAGTAAGAGCATTTTAGGCTGAAATTTTGCACGTGATTCAAGAACGTGATAAGAACCACAGCCAGCCTAAAAAGTAACATGATTGTTGATATAAATTTAAATTCAAAAAAGTAACTTTTATAGACTTTTCTAAAAGTGTTCAATATTTTCTTTGTCTGTCGCATAAGATTTACAAAATTAGTTGTTTAAAAAGCCTGGATAGTGGATAGTGAATTTTGTTACAATGCACCGTTAGTATTTCCAATGTTTTGTTTAACTTTCTTCTAAATAGATTGAATTCAGTAAAATTTAATTCCGAAAAATCAGGAAACTTAAAATGAGAATTCATGCACTATTTTTGAGAAGATAAAAATATTTCAAGGTTTATATGCCTTTGATATTGCTAAAATTATAAATTTTAAGAGAGTCAAGCCCGGCTAGCTCAGTCGGTAGAGCATGAGACTCTTAATCTCAGGGTCGTGGGTTCGAGCCCCACGTTGGGCGAGTTTTCATAGACAACATCGCAAAAAATATAGAAATGTACCGCGGGATATACAGCAAAGATCAAACACACTAGCTGCGCGAGTTCAACGCACGGTTGTTGCTCGTCGTTTTAACTTTGAATAAAGAAAAATGAAAGTTTTACAGTAAGTTCAGGAAATAGATCATTTCTATTTACAATCATTTCGTTGATGAAATAATTTTGCCGCCATTAAATTTTACACGGAACAATTACTTGAAATTGCGTCATATCAATTTTCGCTATACGAAGAAATGTTATGTGTGAATTTTGAATGCTAAAGCTTTCTTTTTCTCCTTCTTCTTTCAGTCTTATGTCTGCATCTTTTTGCCAGCCAACTGTGAACTCGGAAACAGTCTGAACAGTAAACAATGTTGCGAACACAGTTCGATCAAAACAATGCTGGACAAACGTAGACATTGTGGCTCAATGGTCTAGTGGTATGATTCTCGCTTTGGGTGCGAGAGGCCCCGGGTTCGAATCCCGGTTGAGCCCGTGAAAGTTTAGTTCCCGTCAGGACCAAGCCAAACGGTAGATAGGACATTACCGTGTCGAATCATCCCGCAATAGTAGCCCCGCGTGACCGAAGGTGGAGAATGAAAGTCTGTCAATCACTGCATAGAGTAGCATGAAGTTTGTGTCAAGGTGAAGAGAGGGAGTTTCATGGAGCAATGGTGTGTAACGACGATGAAGATTTTAAAGAGACAAGCGACAGAAGAGGTAGGGCTACTTCAAATTTGAACTAATAAGGTTGGTAGAGGGGAAAAACGGTGGATATTTTTTGGTTGTTAAGTTTTGTAATTTGTGGAAGTAAAAGAATTGTGTTGTAGGATGAAAAAAAAAATTTTGGTCGAAATTTCCAGGGGGTAGTAGAATTTGGATTAATTTCCAGGGGTTGCTTACGGAGAATAGAGAAATTTCCATGGGGTGTTTGCAGAAATTTCCAGGGGGTGGTTAGGAACTACTAAAACATTTCCA
Organism: Clytia hemisphaerica; assembly: GCF_902728285.1. Lineage (NCBI taxonomy): Eukaryota > Metazoa > Cnidaria > Hydrozoa > Leptothecata > Clytiidae > Clytia > Clytia hemisphaerica. Next base: position 302,116 of record NW_027103708.1, on the reverse strand, counting down.
GGCTTAAAAATCATAAAGTTTTGAAGACTTCAAAAATTTTGGATCTTCTTATAAAAAAATTGTGTAAGCACTTGCATTATAAATGCTCCTGCTCCATTTGGCCATTAATTGAAAGTGGCGCATTTTCCAAGAACAGCATCTATTTAATCAGAAAGTTCTTTAGGCGTACCAACTTTCGCAAGCAGAAACTTTGGCGATTTTCGCGAATTTTGGCTCTTTTCGCGAAAGTAAATGTCTTTAAAAATTCTAGGAAGGGCCATTCGCGAAAGTTTATTCTCGCGAAAAATTCTTGACAAAAAAGAAAATCTGTAAAACTTCAAACTTTGAATAAAATGTAACTTTTATGGCGCTTTTTAGCCTGCTAAAAGACTAATAAGTCTAAAGACAAATGTTTCAAGCCAGTACCAGAAGTATTCGTCCCTCTAAGTAATTTTTTCATGCGAAAATACTCAATTTTACGTCTTGATTCGCGAAAGTTAATGCTCGCGAAAAATATTTTTTCCGTTAAATTCGCGAAAGTAAATGTCGTGAATTTGGCGATTTTTCGTCCTCGCGAAATTTTCTGCTCGCGAAAGTTTGTGCGCCTAAAGTATTTGAATTTGTTTGGCTTTTAAATGTCACTCTTCATTTCAAATTTATTGTTTATACTGAACACGTTTTTTCTTACGGTTGTTATATGGAGTCAATTTCTTAGTAAGAGCATTTTAGGCTGAAATTTTGCACGTGATTCAAGAACGTGATAAGAACCACAGCCAGCCTAAAAAGTAACATGATTGTTGATATAAATTTAAATTCAAAAAAGTAACTTTTATAGACTTTTCTAAAAGTGTTCAATATTTTCTTTGTCTGTCGCATAAGATTTACAAAATTAGTTGTTTAAAAAGCCTGGATAGTGGATAGTGAATTTTGTTACAGTGCACCGTTAGTATTTCCAATGTTTTGTTTAACTTTCTTCTAAATAGATTGAATTCAGTAAAATTTAATTCCGAAAAATCAGGAAACTTAAAATGAGAATTCATGCACTATTTTTGAGAAGATAAAAATATTTCAAGGTTTATATGCCTTTGATATTGCTAAAATTATAAATTTTAAGAGAGTCAAGCCCGGCTAGCTCAGTCGGTAGAGCATGAGACTCTTAATCTCAGGGTCGTGGGTTCGAGCCCCACGTTGGGCGAGTTTTCATAGACAACATCGCAAAAAATATAGAAATGTACCGCGGGATATACAGCAAAGATCAAACACACTAGCTGCGCGAGTTCAACGCACGGTTGTTGCTCGTCGTTTTAACTTTGAATAAAGAAAAATGAAAGTTTTACAGTAAGTTCAGGAAATAGATCATTTCTATTTACAATCATTTCGTTGATGAAATAATTTTGCCGCCATTAAATTTTACACGGAACAATTACTTGAAATTGCGTCATATCAATTTTCGCTATACGAAGAAATGTTATGTGTGAATTTTGAATGCTAAAGCTTTCTTTTTCTCCTTCTTCTTTCAGTCTTATGTCTGCATCTTTTTGCCAGCCAACTGTGAACTCGGAAACAGTCTGAACAGTAAACAATGTTGCGAACACAGTTCGATGAAAGGAATGCTGGAAAAACGTAGACATTGTGGCTCAATGGTCTAGTGGTATGATTCTCGCTTTGGGTGCGAGAGGCCCCGGGTTCGAATCCCGGTTGAGCCCGTGAAAGTTTAGTTCCCGTCAGGACCAAGCCAAACGGTAGATAGGACATTACCGTGTCGAATCATCCCGCAATAGTAGCCCCGCGTGACCGAAGGTGGAGAATGAAAGTCTGTCAATCACTGCATAGAGTAGCATGAAGTTTGTGTCAAGGTGAAGAGAGGGAGTTTCATGGAGCAATGGTGTGTAACGACGATGAAGATTTTAAAGAGACAAGCGACAGAAGAGGTAGGGCTACTTCATATTTGAACTAATAAGGTTGGTAGAGGGGAAAAACGTTGGATATTTTTTGGTTTTAAGTTTTGTAATTTGTGGAAGTAAAAGAATTGTGTTGTAGGATGAAAAAAAAATTTTGGTCGAAATTTCCAGGGGGTAGTAGAATTTGGATTAATTTCCAGGGGTTGCTTACGGAGAATAGAGAAATTTCCATGGGGTGTTTGCAGAAATTTCCAGGGGGTGGTTAGGAACTACTAAAACATTTCCAGGCTTAAAAATCATAAAGTTTTGAAGACTTCAAAAATTTTGGATCTTCTTATAAAAAAATTGTGTAAGCACTTGCATTATAAATGCTCCTGCTCCATTTGGCCATTAATTGAAAGTGGCGCATTTTCCAAGAACAGCATCTATTTAATCAGAAAGTTCTTTAGGCGTACCAACTTTCGCAAGCAGAAACTTTGGCGATTTTCGCGAATTTTGGCTCTTTTCGCGAAAGTAAATGTCTTTAAAAATTCTAGGAAGGGCCATTCGCGAAAGTTTATTCTCGCGAAAAATTCTTGACAAAAAAGAAAATCTGTAAAACTTCAAACTTTGAATAAAATGTAACTTTTATGGCGCTTTTTAGCCTGCTAAAAGACTAATAAGTCTAAAGACAAATGTTTCAAGCCAGTACCAGAAGTATTCGTCCCTCTAAGTAATTTTTTCATGCGAAAATACTCAATTTTACGTCTTGATTCGCGAAAGTTAATGCTCGCGAAAAATATTTTTTCCGTTAAATTCGCGAAAGTAAATGTCGTGAATTTGGCGATTTTTCGTCCTCGCGAAATTTTCTGCTCGCGAAAGTTTGTGCGCCTAAAGTATTTGAATTTGTTTGGCTTTTAAATGTCACTCTTCATTTCAAATTTATTGTTTATACTGAACACGTTTTTTCTTACGGTTGTCATATGGAGTCAATTTCTTAGTAAGAGCATTTTAGGCTGAAATTTGCACGTGATTCAAGAACGTGATAAGAACCACAGCCAGCCTAAAAAGTAACATGATTGTTGATATAAATTTAAATTCAAAAAAGTAACTTTTATAGACTTTTCTAAAAGTGTTCAATATTTTCTTTGTCTGTCGCATAAGATTTACAAAATTAGTTGTTTAAAAAGCCTGGATAGTGGATAGTGAATTTTGTTACAGTGCACCGTTAGTATTTCCAATGTTTTGTTTAACTTTCTTCTAAATAGATTGAATTCAGTAAAATTTAATTCCGAAAAATCAGGAAACTTAAAATGAGAATTCATGCACTATTTTTGAGAAGATAAAAATATTTCAAGGTTTATATGCCTTTGATATTGCTAAAATTATAAATTTTAAGAGAGTCAAGCCCGGCTAGCTCAGTCGGTAGAGCATGAGACTCTTAATCTCAGGGTCGTGGGTTCGAGCCCCACGTTGGGCGAGTTTTCATAGACAACATCGCAAAAAATATAGAAATGTACCGCGGGATATACAGCAAAGATCAAACACACTAGCTGCGCGAGTTCAACGCACGGTTGTTGCTCGTCGTTTTAACTTTGAATAAAGAAAAATGAAAGTTTTACAGTAAGTTCAGGAAATAGATCATTTCTATTTACAATCATTTCGTTGATGAAATAATTTTACCGCCATTAAATTTTACACGGAACAATTACTTGAAATTGCGTCATATCAATTTTCGCTATACGAAGAAATGTTATGTGTGAATTTTGAATGCTAAAGCTTTCTTTTTCTCCTTCTTCTTTCAGTCTTATGTCTGCATCTTTTTGCCAGCCAACTGTGAACTCGGAAACAGTCTGAACAGTAAACAATGTTGCGAACACAGTTCGATGAAAGGAATGCTGGACAAAAGTAGACATTGTGGCTCAATGGTCTAGTGGTATGATTCTCGCTTTGGGTGCGAGAGGCCCCGGGTTCGAATCCCGGTTGAGCCCGTGAAAGTTTAGTTCCCGTCAGGACCAAGCCAAACGGTAGATAGGACATTACCGTGTCGAATCATCCCGCAATAGTAGCCCCGCGTGACCGAAGGTGGAGAATGAAAGTCTGTCAATCACTGCATAGAGTAGCATGAAGTTTGTGTCAAGGTGAAGAGAGGGAGTTTCATGGAGCAATGGTGTGTAACGACGATGAAGATTTTAAAGAGACAAGCGACAGAAGAGGTAGGGCTACTTCATATTTGAACTAATAAGGTTGGTAGAGGGGAAAAACGTTGGATATTTTTTGGTTTTAAGTTTTGTAATTTGTGGAAGTAAAAGAATTGTGTTGTAGGATGAAAAAAAAATTTTGGTCGAAATTTCCAGGGGGTAGTAGAATTTGGATTAATTTCCAGGGGTTGCTTACGGAGAATAGAGAAATTTCCATGGGGTGTTTGCAGAAATTTCCAGGGGTTGGTTAGGAACTACTAAAACATTTCCAGGCTTAAAAATCATAAAGTTTTGAAGACTTCAAAAATTTTGGATCTTCTTATAAAAAAATTGTGTAAGCACTTGCATTATAAATGCTCCTGCTCCATTTGGCCATTAATTGAAAGTGGCGCATTTTCCAAGAACAGCATCTATTTAATCAGAAAGTTCTTTAGGCGTACCAACTTTCGCAAGCAGAAACTTTGGCGATTTTCGCGAATTTTGGCTCTTTTCGCGAAAGTAAATGTCTTTAAAAATTCTAGGAAGGGCCATTCGCGAAAGTTTATTCTCGCGAAAAATTCTTGACAAAAAAGAAAATCTGTAAAACTTCAAACTTTGAATAAAATGTAACTTTTATGGCGCTTTTTAGCCTGCTAAAAGACTAATAAGTCTAAAGACAAATGTTTCAAGCCAGTACCAGAAGTATTCGTCCCTCTAAGTAATTTTTTCATGCGAAAATACTCAATTTTACGTCTTGATTCGCGAAAGTTAATGCTCGCGAAAAATATTTTTTCCGTTAAATTCGCGAAAGTAAATGTCGTGAATTTGGCGATTTTTCGTCCTCGCGAAATTTTCTGCTCGCGAAAGTTTGTGCGCCTAAAGTATTTGAATTTGTTTGGCTTTTAAATGTCACTCTTCATTTCAAATTTATTGTTTATACTGAACACGTTTTTTCTTACGGTTGTCATATGGAGTCAATTTCTTAGTAAGAGCATTTTAGGCTGAAATTGTGCACGTGATTCAAGAACGTGATAAGAACCACAGCCAGCCTAAAAAGTAACATGATTGTTGATATAAATTTAAATTCAAAAAAGTAACTTTTATAGACTTTTCTAAAAGTGTTCAATATTTTCTTTGTCTGTCGCATAAGATTTACAAAATTAGTTGTTTAAAAAGCCTGGATAGTGGATAGTGAATTTTGTTACAGTGCACCGTTAGTATTTCCAATGTTTTGTTTAACTTTCTTCTAAATAGATTGAATTCAGTAAAATTTAATTCCGAAAAATCAGGAAACTTAAAATGAGAATTCATGCACTATTTTTGAGAAGATAAAAATATTTCAAGGTTTATATGCCTTTGATATTGCTAAAATTATAAATTTTAAGAGAGTCAAGCCCGGCTAGCTCAGTCGGTAGAGCATGAGACTCTTAATCTCAGGGTCGTGGGTTCGAGCCCCACGTTGGGCGAGTTTTCATAGACAACATCGCAAAAAATATAGAAATGTACCGCGGGATATACAGCAAAGATCAAACACACTAGCTGCGCGAGTTCAACGCACGGTTGTTGCTCGTCGTTTTAACTTTGAATAAAGAAAAATGAAAGTTTTACAGTAAGTTCAGGAAATAGATCATTTCTATTTACAATCATTTCGTTGATGAAATAATTTTACCGCCATTAAATTTTACACGGAACAATTACTTGAAATTGCGTCATATCAATTTTCGCTATACGAAGAAATGTTATGTGTGAATTTTGAATGCTAAAGCTTTCTTTTTCTCCTTCTTCTTTCAGTCTTATGTCTGCATCTTTTTGCCAGCCAACTGTGAACTCGGAAACAGTCTGAACAGTAAACAATGTTGCGAACACAGTTCGATGAAAGGAATGCTGGAAAAAAGTAGACATTGTGGCTCAATGGTCTAGTGGTATGATTCTCGCTTTGGGTGCGAGAGGCCCCGGGTTCGAATCCCGGTTGAGCCCGTGAAAGTTTAGTTCCCGTCAGGACCAAGCCAAACGGTAGATAGGACATTACCGTGTCGAATCATCCCGCAATAGTAGCCCCGCGTGACCGAAGGTGGAGAATGAAAGTCTGTCAATCACTGCATAGAGTAGCATGAAGTTTGTGTCAAGGTGAAGAGAGGGAGTTTCATGGAGCAATGGTGTGTAACGACGATGAAGATTTTAAAGAGACAAGCGACAGAAGAGGTAGGGCTACTTCATATTTGAACTAATAAGGTTGGTAGTAGAGGGGAAAAACGTTGGATATTTTTTGGTTTTAAGTTTTGTAATTTGTGGAAGTAAAAGAATTGTGTTGTAGGATGAAAAAAAAATTTTGGTCGAAATTTCCAGGGGGTAGTAGAATTTGGATTAATTTCCAGGGGTTGCTTACGGAGAATAGAGAAATTTCCATGGGGTGTTTGCAGAAATTTCCAGGGGTTGGTTAGGAACTACTAAAACATTTCCAGGCTTAAAAATCATAAAGTTTTGAAGACTTCAAAAATTTTGGATCTTCTTATAAAAAAATTGTGTAAGCACTTGCATTATAAATGCTCCTGCTCCATTTGGCCATTAATTGAAAGTGGCGCATTTTCCAAGAACAGCATCTATTTAATCAGAAAGTTCTTTAGGCGTACCAACTTTCGCAAGCAGAAACTTTGGCGATTTTCGCGAATTTTGGCTCTTTTCGCGAAAGTAAATGTCTTTAAAAATTCTAGGAAGGGCCATTCGCGAAAGTTTATTCTCGCGAAAAATTCTTGACAAAAAAGAAAATCTGTAAAACTTCAAACTTTGAATAAAATGTAACTTTTATGGCGCTTTTTAGCCTGCTAAAAGACTAATAAGTCTAAAGACAAATGTTTCAAGCCAGTACCAGAAGTATTCGTCCCTCTAAGTAATTTTTTCATGCGAAAATACTCAATTTTACGTCTTGATTCGCGAAAGTTAATGCTCGCGAAAAATATTTTTTCCGTTAAATTCGCGAAAGTAAATGTCGTGAATTTGGCGATTTTTCGTCCTCGCGAAATTTTCTGCTCGCGAAAGTTTGTGCGCCTAAAGTATTTGAATTTGTTTGGCTTTTAAATGTCACTCTTCATTTCAAATTTATTGTTTATACTGAACACGTTTTTTCTTACGGTTGTCATATGGAGTCAATTTCTTAGTAAGAGCATTTTAGGCTGAAATTGTGCACGTGATTCAAGAACGTGATAAGAACCACAGCCAGCCTAAAAAGTAACATGATTGTTGATATAAATTTAAATTCAAAAAAGTAACTTTTATAGACTTTTCTAAAAGTGTTCAATATTTTCTTTGTCTGTCGCATAAGATTTACAAAATTAGTTGTTTAAAAAGCCTGGATAGTGGATAGTGAATTTTGTTACAGTGCACCGTTAGTATTTCCAATGTTTTGTTTAACTTTCTTCTAAATAGATTGAATTCAGTAAAATTTAATTCCGAAAAATCAGGAAACTTAAAATGAGAATTCATGCACTATTTTTGAGAAGATAAAAATATTTCAAGGTTTATATGCCTTTGATATTGCTAAAATTATAAATTTTAAGAGAGTCAAGCCCGGCTAGCTCAGTCGGTAGAGCATGAGACTCTTAATCTCAGGGTCGTGGGTTCGAGCCCCACGTTGGGCGAGTTTTCATAGACAACATCGCAAAAAATATAGAAATGTACCGCGGGATATACAGCAAAGATCAAACACACTAGCTGCGCGAGTTCAACGCACGGTTGTTGCTCGTCGTTTTAACTTTGAATAAAGAAAAATGAAAGTTTTACAGTAAGTTCAGGAAATAGATCATTTCTATTTACAATCATTTCGTTGATGAAATAATTTTACCGCCATTAAATTTTACACGGAACAATTACTTGAAATTGCGTCATATCAATTTTCGCTATACGAAGAAATGTTATGTGTGAATTTTGAATGCTAAAGCTTTCTTTTTCTCCTTCTTCTTTCAGTCTTATGTCTGCATCTTTTTGCCAGCCAACTGTGAACTCGGAAACAGTCTGAACAGTAAACAATGTTGCGAACACAGTTCGATGAAAGGAATGCTGGAAAAAAGTAGACATTGTGGCTCAATGGTCTAGTGGTATGATTCTCGCTTTGGGTGCGAGAGGCCCCGGGTTCGAATCCCGGTTGAGCCCGTGAAAGTTTAGTTCCCGTCAGGACCAAGCCAAACGGTAGATAGGACATTACCGTGTCGAATCATCCCGCAATAGTAGCCCCGCGTGACCGAAGGTGGAGAATGAAAGTCTGTCAATCACTGCATAGAGTAGCATGAAGTTTGTGTCAAGGTGAAGAGAGGGAGTTTCATGGAGCAATGGTGTGTAACGACGATGAAGATTTTAAAGAGACAAGCGACAGAAGAGGTAGGGCTACTTCATATTTGAACTAATAAGGTTGGTAGTAGAGGGGAAAAACGTTGGATATTTTTTGGTTTTAAGTTTTGTAATTTGTGGAAGTAAAAGAATTGTGTTGTAGGATGAAAAAAAAATTTTGGTCGAAATTTCCAGGGGGTAGTAGAATTTGGATTAATTTCCAGGGGTTGCTTACGGAGAATAGAGAAATTTCCATGGGGTGTTTGCAGAAATTTCCAGGGGTTGGTTAGGAACTACTAAAACATTTCCAGGCTTAAAAATCATAAAGTTTTGAAGACTTCAAAAATTTTGGATCTTCTTATAAAAAAATTGTGTAAGCACTTGCATTATAAATGCTCCTGCTCCATTTGGCCATTAATTGAAAGTGGCGCATTTTCCAAGAACAGCATCTATTTAATCAGAAAGTTCTTTAGGCGTACCAACTTTCGCAAGCAGAAACTTTGGCGATTTTCGCGAATTTTGGCTCTTTTCGCGAAAGTAAATGTCTTTAAAAATTCTAGGAAGGGCCATTCGCGAAAGTTTATTCTCGCGAAAAATTCTTGACAAAAAAGAAAATCTGTAAAACTTCAAACTTTGAATAAAATGTAACTTTTATGGCGCTTTTTAGCCTGCTAAAAGACTAATAAGTCTAAAGACAAATGTTTCAAGCCAGTACCAGAAGTATTCGTCCCTCTAAGTAATTTTTTCATGCGAAAATACTCAATTTTACGTCTTGATTCGCGAAAGTTAATGCTCGCGAAAAATATTTTTTCCGTTAAATTCGCGAAAGTAAATGTCGTGAATTTGGCGATTTTTCGTCCTCGCGAAATTTTCTGCTCGCGAAAGTTTGTGCGCCTAAAGTATTTGAATTTGTTTGGCTTTTAAATGTCACTCTTCATTTCAAATTTATTGTTTATACTGAACACGTTTTTTCTTACGGTTGTCATATGGAGTCAATTTCTTAGTAAGAGCATTTTAGGCTGAAATTGTGCACGTGATTCAAGAACGTGATAAGAACCACAGCCAGCCTAAAAAGTAACATGATTGTTGATATAAATTTAAATTCAAAAAAGTAACTTTTATAGACTTTTCTAAAAGTGTTCAATATTTTCTTTGTCTGTCGCATAAGATTTACAAAATTAGTTGTTTAAAAAGCCTGGATAGTGGATAGTGAATTTTGTTACAGTGCACCGTTAGTATTTCCAATGTTTTGTTTAACTTTCTTCTAAATAGATTGAATTCAGTAAAATTTAATTCCGAAAAATCAGGAAACTTAAAATGAGAATTCATGCACTATTTTTGAGAAGATAAAAATATTTCAAGGTTTATATGCCTTTGATATTGCTAAAATTATAAATTTTAAGAGAGTCAAGCCCGGCTAGCTCAGTCGGTAGAGCATGAGACTCTTAATCTCAGGGTCGTGGGTTCGAGCCCCACGTTGGGCGAGTTTTCATAGACAACATCGCAAAAAATATAGAAATGTACCGCGGGATATACAGCAAAGATCAAACACACTAGCTGCGCGAGTTCAACGCACGGTTGTTGCTCGTCGTTTTAACTTTGAATAAAGAAAAATGAAAGTTTTACAGTAAGTTCAGGAAATAGATCATTTCTATTTACAATCATTTCGTTGATGAAATAATTTTACCGCCATTAAATTTTACACGGAACAATTACTTGAAATTGCGTCATATCAATTTTCGCTATACGAAGAAATGTTATGTGTGAATTTTGAATGCTAAAGCTTTCTTTTTCTCCTTCTTCTTTCAGTCTTATGTCTGCATCTTTTTGCCAGCCAACTGTGAACTCGGAAACAGTCTGAACAGTAAACAATGTTGCGAACACAGTTCGATGAAAGGAATGCTGGAAAAAAGTAGACATTGTGGCTCAATGGTCTAGTGGTATGATTCTCGCTTTGGGTGCGAGAGGCCCCGGGTTCGAATCCCGGTTGAGCCCGTGAAAGTTTAGTTCCCGTCAGGACCAAGCCAAACGGTAGATAGGACATTACCGTGTCGAATCATCCCGCAATAGTAGCCCCGCGTGACCGAAGGTGGAGAATGAAAGTCTGTCAATCACTGCATAGAGTAGCATGAAGTTTGTGTCAAGGTGAAGAGAGGGAGTTTCATGGAGCAATGGTGTGTAACGACGATGAAGATTTTAAAGAGACAAGCGACAGAAGAGGTAGGGCTACTTCATATTTGAACTAATAAGGTTGGTAGTAGAGGGGAAAAACGTTGGATATTTTTTGGTTTTAAGTTTTGTAATTTGTGGAAGTAAAAGAATTGTGTTGTAGGATGAAAAAAAAATTTTGGTCGAAATTTCCAGGGGGTAGTAGAATTTGGATTAATTTCCAGGGGTTGCTTACGGAGAATAGAGAAATTTCCATGGGGTGTTTGCAGAAATTTCCAGGGGTTGGTTAGGAACTACTAAAACATTTCCAGGCTTAAAAATCATAAAGTTTTGAAGACTTCAAAAATTTTGGATCTTCTTATAAAAAAATTGTGTAAGCACTTGCATTATAAATGCTCCTGCTCCATTTGGCCATTAATTGAAAGTGGCGCATTTTCCAAGAACAGCATCTATTTAATCAGAAAGTTCTTTAGGCGTACCAACTTTCGCAAGCAGAAACTTTGGCGATTTTCGCGAATTTTGGCTCTTTTCGCGAAAGTAAATGTCTTTAAAAATTCTAGGAAGGGCCATTCGCGAAAGTTTATTCTCGCGAAAAATTCTTGACAAAAAAGAAAATCTGTAAAACTTCAAACTTTGAATAAAATGTAACTTTTATGGCGCTTTTTAGCCTGCTAAAAGACTAATAAGTCTAAAGACAAATGTTTCAAGCCAGTACCAGAAGTATTCGTCCCTCTAAGTAATTTTTTCATGCGAAAATACTCAATTTTACGTCTTGATTCGCGAAAGTTAATGCTCGCGAAAAATATTTTTTCCGTTAAATTCGCGAAAGTAAATGTCGTGAATTTGGCGATTTTTCGTCCTCGCGAAATTTTCTGCTCGCGAAAGTTTGTGCGCCTAAAGTATTTGAATTTGTTTGGCTTTTAAATGTCACTCTTCATTTCAAATTTATTGTTTATACTGAACACGTTTTTTCTTACGGTTGTTATATGGAGTCAATTTCTTAGTAAGAGCATTTTAGGCTGAAATTGTGCACGTGATTCAAGAACGTGATAAGAACCACAGCCAGCCTAAAAAGTAACATGATTGTTGATATAAATTTAAATTCAAAAAAGTAACTTTTATAGACTTTTCTAAAAGTGTTCAATATTTTCTTTGTCTGTCGCATAAGATTTACAAAATTAGTTGTTTAAAAAGCCTGGATAGTGGATAGTGAATTTTGTTACAGTGCACCGTTAGTATTTCCAATGTTTTGTTTAACTTTCTTCTAAATAGATTGAATTCAGTAAAATTTAATTCCGAAAAATCAGGAAACTTAAAATGAGAATTCATGCACTATTTTTGAGAAGATAAAAATATTTCAAGGTTTATATGCCTTTGATATTGCTAAAATTATAAATTTTAAGAGAGTCAAGCCCGGCTAGCTCAGTCGGTAGAGCATGAGACTCTTAATCTCAGGGTCGTGGGTTCGAGCCCCACGTTGGGCGAGTTTTCATAGACAACATCGCAAAAAATATAGAAATGTACCGCGGGATATACAGCAAAGATCAAACACACTAGCTGCGCGAGTTCAACGCACGGTTGTTGCTCGTCGTTTTAACTTTGAATAAAGAAAAATGAAAGTTTTACAGTAAGTTCAGGAAATAGATCATTTCTATTTACAATCATTTCGTTGATGAAATAATTTTACCGCCATTAAATTTTACACGGAACAATTACTTGAAATTGCGTCATATCAATTTTCGCTATACGAAGAAATGTTATGTGTGAATTTTGAATGCTAAAGCTTTCTTTTTCTCCTTCTTCTTTCAGTCTTATGTCTGCATCTTTTTGCCAGCCAACTGTGAACTCGGAAACAGTCTGAACAGTAAACAATGTTGCGAACACAGTTCGATCAAAACAATGCTGGACAAAAGTAGACATTGTGGCTCAATGGTCTAGTGGTATGATTCTCGCTTTGGGTGCGAGAGGCCCCGGGTTCGAATCCCGGTTGAGCCCGTGAAAGTTTAGTTCCCGTCAGGACCAAGCCAAACGGTAGATAGGACATTACCGTGTCGAATCATCCCGCAATAGTAGCCCCGCGTGACCGAAGGTGGAGAATGAAAGTCTGTCAATCACTGCATAGAGTAGCATGAAGTTTGTGTCAAGGTGAAGAGAGGGAGTTTCATGGAGCAATGGTGTGTAACGACGATGAAGATTTTAAAGAGACAAGCGACAGAAGAGGTAGGGCTACTTCATATTTGAACTAATAAGGTTGGTAGTAGAGGGGAAAAACGTTGGATATTTTTTGGTTTTAAGTTTTGTAATTTGTGGAAGTAAAAGAATTGTGTTGTAGGATGAAAAAAAAATTTTGGTCGAAATTTCCAGGGGGTAGTAGAATTTGGATTAATTTCCAGGGGTTGCTTACGGAGAATAGAGAAATTTCCATGGGGTGTTTGCAGAAATTTCCAGGGGGTGGTTAGGAACTACTAAAACATTTCCAGGCTTAAAAATCATAAAGTTTTGAAGACTTCAAAAATTTTGGATCTTCTTATAAAAAAATTGTGTAAGCACTTGCATTATAAATGCTCCTGCTCCATTTGGCCATTAATTGAAAGTGGCGCATTTTCCAAGAACAGCATCTATTTAATCAGAAAGTTCTTTAGGCGTACCAACTTTCGCAAGCAGAAACTTTGGCGATTTTCGCGAATTTTGGCTCTTTTCGCGAAAGTAAATGTCTTTAAAAATTCTAGGAAGGGCCATTCGCGAAAGTTTATTCTCGCGAAAAATTCTTGACAAAAAAGAAAATCTGTAAAACTTCAAACTTTGAATAAAATGTAACTTTTATGCGCTTTTTAGCCTGCTAAAAGACTAATAAGTCTAAAGACAAATGTTTCAAGCCAGTACCAGAAGTATTCGTCCCTCTAAGTAATTTTTTCATGCGAAAATACTCAATTTTACGTCTTGATTCGCGAAAGTTAATGCTCGCGAAAAATATTTTTTCCGTTAAATTCGCGAAAGTAAATGTCGTGAATTTGGCGATTTTTCGTCCTCGCGAAATTTTCTGCTCGCGAAAGTTTGTGCGCCTAAAGTATTTGAATTTGTTTGGCTTTTAAATGTCACTCTTCATTTCAAATTTATTGTTTATACTGAACACGTTTTTTCTTACGGTTGTTATATGGAGTCAATTTCTTAGTAAGAGCATTTTAGGCTGAAATTTGCACGTGATTCAAGAACGTGATAAGAACCACAGCCAGCCTAAAAAGTAACATGATTGTTGATATAAATTTAAATTCAAAAAAGTAACTTTTATAGACTTTTCTAAAAGTGTTCAATATTTTCTTTGTCTGTCGCATAAGATTTACAAAATTAGTTGTTTAAAAAGCCTGGATAGTGGATAGTGAATTTTGTTACAGTGCACCGTTAGTATTTCCAATGTTTTGTTTAACTTTCTTCTAAATAGATTGAATTCAGTAAAATTTAATTCCGAAAAATCAGGAAACTTAAAATGAGAATTCATGCACTATTTTTGAGAAGATAAAAATATTTCAAGGTTTATATGCCTTTGATATTGCTAAAATTATAAATTTTAAGAGAGTCAAGCCCGGCTAGCTCAGTCGGTAGAGCATGAGACTCTTAATCTCAGGGTCGTGGGTTCGAGCCCCACGTTGGGCGAGTTTTCATAGACAACATCGCAAAAAATATAGAAATGTACCGCGGGATATACAGCAAAGATCAAACACACTAGCTGCGCGAGTTCAACGCACGGTTGTTGCTCGTCGTTTTAACTTTGAATAAAGAAAAATGAAAGTTTTACAGTAAGTTCAGGAAATAGATCATTTCTATTTACAATCATTTCGTTGATGAAATAATTTTACCGCCATTAAATTTTACACGGAACAATTACTTGAAATTGCGTCATATCAATTTTCGCTATACGAAGAAATGTTATGTGTGAATTTTGAATGCTAAAGCTTTCTTTTTCTCCTTCTTCTTTCAGTCTTATGTCTGCATCTTTTTGCCAGCCAACTGTGAACTCGGAAACAGTCTGAACAGTAAACAATGTTGCGAACACAGTTCGATGAAAGGAATGCTGGAAAAAAGTAGACATTGTGGCTCAATGGTCTAGTGGTATGATTCTCGCTTTGGGTGCGAGAGGCCCCGGGTTCGAATCCCGGTTGAGCCCGTGAAAGTTTAGTTCCCGTCAGGACCAAGCCAAACGGTAGATAGGACATTACCGTGTCGAATCATCCCGCAATAGTAGCCCCGCGTGACCGAAGGTGGAGAATGAAAGTCTGTCAATCACTGCATAGAGTAGCATGAAGTTTGTGTCAAGGTGAAGAGAGGGAGTTTCATGGAGCAATGGTGTGTAACGACGATGAAGATTTTAAAGAGACAAGCGACAGAAGAGGTAGGGCTACTTCAATTTGAACTAATAAGGTTGGTAGAGGGGGAAAAACGTTGGATATTTTTTGGTGTTAAGTTTTGTAATTTGTGGAAGTAAAAGAATTGTGTTGTAGGATGAAAAAAAAATTTTGGTCGAAATTTCCAGGGGGTAGTAGAATTTGGATTAATTTCCAGGGGTTGCTTACGGAGAATAGAGAAATTTCCATGGGGTGTTTGCAGAAATTTCCAGGGGTGGTAGGAACTACTAAAACATTTCCAGGCTTAAAAATCATAAAGTTTTGAAGACTTCAAAAATTTTGGATCTTCTTATAAAAAATTGTGTAAGCACTTGCATTATAAATGCTCCTGCTCCTTTGGCCATTAATTGAAAGTGGCGCATTTTCCAAGAACAGCATCTATTTAATCAGAAAGTTCTTTAGGCGTACCAACTTTCGCAAGCAGAAACTTTGGCGATTTTCGCGAATTTTGGCTCTTTTCGCGAAAGTAAATGTCTTTAAAAATTCTAGGAAGGGCCATTCGCGAAAGTTTATTCTCGCGAAAAATTCTTGACAAAAAAGAAAATCTGTAAAACTTCAAACTTTGAATAAAATGTAACTTTTATGGCGCTTTTTAGCCTGCTAAAAGACTAATAAGTCTAAAGACAAATGTTTCAAGCCAGTACCAGAAGTATTCGTCCCTCTAAGTAATTTTTTCATGCGAAAATACTCAATTTTACGTCTTGATTCGCGAAAGTTAATGCTCGCGAAAAATATTTTTTCCGTTAAATTCGCGAAAGTAAATGTCGTGAATTTGGCGATTTTTCGTCCTCGCGAAATTTTCTGCTCGCGAAAGTTTGTGCGCCTAAAGTATTTGAATTTGTTTGGCTTTTTAAATGTCACTCTTCATTTCAAATTTATTGTTTATACTGAACACGTTTTTTCTTACGGTTGTCATATGGAGTCAATTTCTTAGTAAGAGCATTTTAGGCTGAAATTTTGCACGTGATTCAAGAACGTGATAAGAACCACAGCCAGCCTAAAAAGTAACATGATTGTTGATATAAATTTAAATTCAAAAAAGTAACTTTTATAGACTTTTCTAAAAGTGTTCAATATTTTCTTTGTCTGTCGCATAAGATTTACAAAATTAGTTGTTTAAAAAGCCTGGATAGTGGATAGTGAATTTTGTTACAGTGCACCGTTAGTATTTCCAATGTTTTGTTTAACTTTCTTCTAAATAGATTGAATTCAGTAAAATTTAATTCCGAAAAATCAGGAAACTTAAAATGAGAATTCATGCACTATTTTGAGAAGATAAAAATATTTCAAGGTTTATATGCCTTTGATATTGCTAAAATTATAAATTTTAAGAGAGTCAAGCCCGGCTAGCTCAGTCGGTAGAGCATGAGACTCTTAATCTCAGGGTCGTGGGTTCGAGCCCCACGTTGGGCGAGTTTTCATAGACAACATCGCAAAAAAATATAGAAATGTACCGCGGGATATACAGCAAAGATCAAACACACTAGCTGCGCGAGTTCAACGCACGGTTGTTGCTCGTCGTTTTAACTTTGAATAAAGAAAAATGAAAGTTTTACAGTAAGTTCAGGAAATAGATCATTTCTATTTACAATCATTTCGTTGATGAAATAATTTACCGCCATTAAATTTTACACGGAACAATTACTTGAAATTGCGTCATATCAATTTTCGCTATACGAAGAAATTATGTGTGAATTTTGAATGCTAAAGCTTTCTTTTTCTCCTTCTTCTTTCAGTCTTATGTCTGCATCTTTTTGCCAGCCAACTGTGAACTCGGAAACAGTCTGAACAGTAAACAATGTTGCGAACACAGTTCGATGAAAACAATGCTGGACAAAAGTAGACATTGTGGCTCAATGGTCTAGTGGTATGATTCTCGCTTTGGGTGCGAGAGGCCCCGGGTTCGAATCCCGGTTGAGCCCGTGAAAGTTTAGTTCCCGTCAGGACCAAGCCAAACGGTAGATAGGACATTACCGTGTCGAATCATCCCGCAATAGTAGCCCCGCGTGACCGAAGGTGGAGAATGAAAGTCTGTCAATCACTGCATAGAGTAGCATGAAGTTTGTGTCAAGGTGAAGAGAGGGAGTTTCATGGAGCAATGGTGTGTAACGACGATGAAGATTTTAAAGAGACAAGCGACAGAAGAGGTAGGGCTACTTCATATTTGAACTAATAAGGTTGGTAGTAGAGGGGAAAAACGTTGGATATTTTTTGGTGTTAAGTTTTGTAATTTGTGGAAGTAAAAGAATTGTGTTGTAGGATGAAAAAAAAATTTTGGTCGAAATTTCCAGGGGGTAGTAGAATTTGGATTAATTTCCAGGGTT
Organism: Clytia hemisphaerica; assembly: GCF_902728285.1. Lineage (NCBI taxonomy): Eukaryota > Metazoa > Cnidaria > Hydrozoa > Leptothecata > Clytiidae > Clytia > Clytia hemisphaerica. Next base: position 284,864 of record NW_027103708.1, on the reverse strand, counting down.
GCTTACGGAGAATAGAGAAATTTCCATGGGGTGTTTGAGAAATTTCCAGGGGGTGGTTAGGAACTACTAAAACATTTCCAGGCTTAAAAATCATAAAGTTTTGAAGACTTCAAAAATTTTGGATCTTCTTATAAAAAATTGTGTAAGCACTTGCATTATAAATGCTCCTGCTCCATTTGGCCATTAATTGAAAGTGGCGCATTTCCAAGAACAGCATCTATTTAATCGAAAGTTCTTTAGGCGTACCAACTTTCGCAAGCAGAAACTTGGCGATTTTCGCGAATTTTGGCTCTTTTCGCGAAAGTAAATGTCTTTAAAAATTCTAGGAGGGCCATTCGCGAAAGTTTATTCTCGCGAAAAATTCTTGACAAAAAAAGAAAATCTGTAAAACTTCAAACTTTGAATAAAATGTAACTTTTATGGCGCTTTTTAGCCTGCTAAAAGACTAATAAGTCTAAAGACAAATGTTTCAAGCCAGTACCAGAAGTATTCGTCCCTCTAAGTAATTTTTCATGCGAAAATACTCAATTTTACGTCTTGATTCGCGAAATTAATGCTCGCGAAAAATATTTTTTCCGTTAAATTCGCGAAGTAAATGTCGTGAATTTGGCGATTTTTCGTCCTCGCGAAATTTTCTGCTCGCGAAAGTTTGTGCGCCTAAAGTATTTGAATTTGTTTGGCTTTTAAATCTCACTCTTCATTTCAAATTTATTGTTTATACTGAACACGTTTTTTCTTACGGTTGTCATATGGAGTCAATTTCTTAGTAAGAGCATTTTAGGCTGAAATTTTTGCACGTGATTCAAGAACGTGATAGAACCACAGCCAGCCTAAAAGTAACATGATTGTTGATATAAATTTAAATTCAAAAAAGTAACTTTTATAGACTTTTCTAAAAGTGTTCAATATTTTCTTTGTCTGTCGCATAAGATTTACAAAATTAGTTGTTTAAAAAGCCTGGATAGTGGATAGTGAATTTTGTTACAGTGCACCGTTAGTATTTCCAATGTTTTGTTTACTTTCTTCTAAATAGATTGAATTCAGTAAAATTTAATTCCGAAAAATCAGGAAACTTAAAATGAGAATTCATGCACTATTTTGAGAAGATAAAAATATTTCAAGGTTTATATGCCTTTGATATTGCTAAAATTATAAATTTTAAGAGAGTCAAGCCCGGCTAGCTCAGTCGGTAGAGCATGAGACTCTTATCTCAGGGTCGTGGGTTCGAGCCCACGTTGGGCGAGTTTTCATAGACAACATCGCAAAAAATATAGAAATGTACCGCGGGATATACAGCAAAGATCAAACACACTAGCTGCGCGAGTTCAACGCACGGTTGTTGCTCGTCGTTTTAACTTTGAATAAAGAAAAATGAAAGTTTTACAGTAAGTTCAGGAAATAGATCATTTCTATTTACAATCATTTCGTTGATGAAATAATTTTGCCGCCATTAAATTTTACACGGAACAATTACTTGAAATTGCGTCATATCAATTTTCGCTATACGAAGAAATGTTATGTGTGAGTTTTGAATGCTAAAGCTTTCTTTTTCTCCTTCTTCTTTCAGTCTTATGTCTGCATCTTTTTGCCAGCCAACTGTGAACTCGGGATTATTGTGTTTAAACGGAACTTTAACTAGAAATTCAGTGAAAACTTTAATAACTTCGATCAATTTGTTTTGGATTTCACATAAAACACTACCAAAGTAGATAGTGGACAGATAACCAGCGTAGACGACCAGCGTCTATAAGTGTAATTTTGTTGTTAATTGCAATTTAATTCCTTGTGGTTAGGTTATTTTCTTTAAAATTTTTATTCTGCAATGACGTCGTGATTTTCTAGCGTGGTTACGTGATTTTGATTTTTTTTTGTGATTGCGTTATTAGAGGTCAAGACTTTTACAAATTACATCAATTCAGTCAAAACATGTGATTATTCAAAAAATTCACTTGGTTTTATCCCCATGTTACTTGTTTTAGAAGTTATAGGTGATAACTTTATTAGTGTCAATAAATCCGAACCAATCAGAAATAAATGTCATGTAACAAGCACATAAAAATTTCGAGTAAAAACGTGATTCGTCTTTAAACAAATTTTGCAACTTGTGCATTTTGATTCGAAAATTTTTTGAGCTGTGATGCGTGATTTCGACTTTTTTCAAGGGAATGTGTGATTTTCTTAGTTTTTTGCTGATTTCTTTGATCGTGATCGAAGACGATAAATTGCGATATACCGCTGGGGCGGGGAGCCTCCTAAGAATTACATTCGTGAATATTTAGTAATATATCATTTAAATTTTTTAATGAAGTGAATACAGTCGCTCTCATGTTGTCTTCTGACCAGCCACCAGAACCGTTGGAAAACCAACGGATCCGGCGAGACTCGAACTCACAACCATGCCATTCGACTCGAGGGCATTTGCTCTGATTATATTTTTTACTTTTTTATAAAATGTTTTCATTGGTCTTGTGTACGTCGAAAATTATATTATATTAAGTAGGTTGTGAAGTAAGGATTCGAACCTTCAATTAGTTCTTTTCCGCCTTGATTTTTCCTAGTTCCCCTAAGTTTTTGCGGAATGCCACCGCTATTGATTGCTGTAGCCTCACTAGCGCGGTGGCAATCAAATGTAGGCGGTGTTGGCTGCTGAGGGCGGCTTTGAAACACGCCACCATTCCAAAATGCCCGAGATTGAGTTTTTTCTAAGCCCTCTTAACTCAATATAGTGTCAATTCGAATTTAGATGGCGAATTTTTTGGTTATTACTTTTTTTCAACAAAGCAGACAGGCAGAATGAAGTACAACAAACAAGTAAGTACCAAGTCCAAGTACAAGAAATTGGTAACCTGAATCTGATGAACGAACTAACGAATCTTTTAACTGCCCCCCTGGCCCTGAAGCTTAAATTGAGCACAGCTAAAAGTAACATTATGACATACCAGGCGTAGTTAATCGATATAATCGATAATCTTGAGTAATCGATAAATAATCGATAAGTAATCGATGGATTAGATATCGATTAACCGATAGAATCGATAGGTAATCGATACTCAAGATTTTTTCAAAGCTCGATTATTTATCGATCAATTTTGCCATCGATTGTTTATCCATTACAGATCGATTATACTTCAATTAAATTTAAGTATCGATTAAAAATCGATCGGCTATTGATCACAGCTTTTGATCAATTACATAATCGATCAAAAATTGATTAATCATCGATCAAATAGTTAATCGATCAACTATCAATTTGTGATCGATTATTTATCAGATTTTAGGGAGTGGTACTTTAATTGGATTAACTTTCGCCTTCGCGAGATTAAATTTCTCGATTTCTCAAATTTTTGCCATTTTCACGAAATTAAAAGCAACATTTTTCGCTTATCTCAATTGGGATGTTCTTTTGAATTGAATCCAATCCCCTGGTAGCATAGGGCCTAGAAAAGCTACTACACTCATTTTTTTTATAAGCATACGGTAAATTTCGGCTGAAGCATTCTCAAACCCTCTGAAAGGCTGAACAAAAAAAGTTAAAAAAAAACAAAGTTACCGTTTTATTTAGAGAAGGGGTGTTATTGAATGGTTTGCCTTTGGAGGAGCATTATTAATTCGAAAGCGGTGTTTATTCAAATTAATACGATTGGTATGAGATTTGGCGAATTCCAGAAATTTTCTTACTTCATTAAATACCTTATGTTGGCCCTTTTTACTACGGACCTTATTAGCGTTATTATTGGGCTCGTTGGTGGAATAAGGGCCGGCATAAAAAGGGCCGGCGTAAAAAGGGCCGGTAACGTAGTCAATAGTCGGTCACGACATATAATCGATAACGATACGTGATCGAAGATAAGTAAATAATTGATAAGTAATCGATGATTGTTAACAATCGATACATGATTGATAAGTAATCGATAGGTTGTATGTAGTCGATATGTGATCGATAAGTAATCGATAGCTTGGAAATAATCGATCGCTGATCGATACTCAAGATTTTTTGAAGGTCTGATTACCTATCGATTCTATCGGTTAATCGATATCTAATCCATCGATTACTTATCGATTATTTATTGATTACTCAAGATTATCGATTATATCAATTAACTACGCCTGGGACATACCAGCACCAGGCGATGTCAATCGAACTTCTTAATCAAACGATAAGTGTTTGATTACCGAACCAAATCAAACAGTCCGGTAAAGTTTGATTAGTTCAGTTGATGTTCGATGTGTTCAGTCAGCTTGGTAAAATCTGTGTGTTTTCAGTAAACAAAAAGTACTTACACATAGTTGTGACGTCCAGAAAGTCAAAACAGTAGAGAAGATCGTAAATTCCTTGACAATTAAGTAGCATAAAAAAGGAATCAATCGTAACCGGCATAGCAAGTTTCGTTTTCCCAAAGGAGAATATTAAAAAACAGCACATTACATTAATGCGTGAGTGAATTTTTAAGCTAATTTAACAACTTTGAAATCAATAATTGTGTCTTAGACGATTCCAATTTCAGTCAGATAACTTGAGGTCCACTGCAAATTGCAAATGATTGAAAAAGTCAATTCTTCATGTGTGCTTCAACTTCACAAACTTCGCCAATCCTGGTGGTGATAAGATTTATATGAGAGTAATCGTCACGAAAAGCACGAAGAACATATAGAAAAATGGAGATTCCCAAGACAGTGTAGACGTAACTCTTCATACAAAAATTACGGGAAACGCATATTTGGACTTTGTACCCTATGCTGCACTCAAGCACTTGAGCCAAAAGCCCGCAAAGGCAGAACCAGTTTTTTTAAGTTTGCAAAAAAACGCCACATAGAAGATCTTTCAAATTCAGTATATATGTGAATAGAGCAGTAAAAAATACAACTTTTCTATTTTTGCTTTTTTTTGCTAAAGTTCTAGGAATGAAAATAAAGGGATAATGATAAATGAATACTATCCATTGATGATCTGCGGCATTATCATAAAGCTAGAATCGCTTAGCGTTCTCTTCGCTTGAGAAAATGATTGAAAGATTGAAGTTTTTCATCCCCACGGGAGCTCAGGCGCTCTGCAAGAGTTCTCGGCTCAATCCTCGGACCGCGCTAAAAATGTTAGACTGAGCTGTGATAGATCATTTCGATGGAAGTTGTTGTGTTGGAATAATTACAAGGCTCTTGACAGAATATTGTTTGTTTTATTGTCAATGATGACAGTGCCGTTATAAATTTTGTTAGATGTGACAAATTGATGTTTATAAGTTCACGTTATAGTTTTGATTCCCATTGTGCATTGAAGAATCGTATTCTGGTTTTCATGTTAGATGCTGTTTTAGAGCTTTAAAGCTACACTGCAAGATAGTAGACCTTTTCGCCTTTCCATCCGCCATACTGCGCCATATTGAATTGTATGCCACAATTATGGTGGCCGAATCGCTGTGGTGAAATTCCCTTAGAAAGTATGCAAAACATATGCAAAAAGAAAGTATTAATATAAAACTTACATGCATAATTGGCATTAAATTAAAGTATAATCTTGCAGAAAAAAGATTAAAACCCTTTCAGTCCCAGAGTTTTCACAGCTACTTTCCCAGAGGAAAATGTGTTTTTGAATGCATTTACTCATGCTTCAATATCTCTGGAATCACTAAACCTAGGCTTCTCAAGTTTTCACCCTTTTTCACTGTCTGAGGATCATTTTGATAGAAAAAAATTAGCAAAATGACGTCACGTGACCAGAGAAAGGCAAAAAAAAAATTCAAAACAGCAATTTTTTGCCATAATGAAAATTTTTTTTGATGAAAAAATGGTTTAAACCCATTCATTCTTCTGATAAATGTTTAGCACAACAGTATCTACTAGTACTAACTGAAAAAAAAATTATTTGATTAACCCTCATAGAAAAATCATAATGATTGATAGAAGTTGTAAAAAATCCCTTTTTCGACCTTACAGATTTTGCTTGCAAATATTTTTATAAATACTTTTGTAAACAAAACTTTTTACGCGAACAAGCTTTTTTTATGCAGTCTTTTGCAAACGACGTGCTATGTTATCTTCTTTGAAAGCTATTTAAAGACATCTCTTTCTTTCCCGCCAAAACATCACAATTTGAAAAAGAATCAGGGACCGCTATGCAGTCCTCTGGGAAAAATGGGGAAAAATGACGGGTCCAAAGGGACTGCAGTGCGGTCCCCTGGGACTGAAAGGGTTAAATTTGCTTCTTTTGAAAACTAGGAATAATCAAATTCGCTCATCTCCTAGAACAAGCACTTCAAAAAACCATAACGTAAGACATGAACTCAAGCTGAAAAATCATCCGCGAAGGTACAAAAATAATCCTTATTCGGCTGACGGTAAATTATTCTCCTGGGAAATAGAACCGCCAAACGATCAAATCAAAACATTGATCTGACCCGCTGAATGTGTGACGTCATAATTACTGCTTTCAGTTTGCATGTTTTGAAAGTTTGATGTGTGTACTCCATCTTGGTGGAATTTTTTAATGACATGAAAACAGAATATGCAATGTCTTTAAGAACAAATTTCTAAAACGCTTTTGTTGTTCTGTAAATATTTCTTTATAAGATGCTATGTTGTCTTTTTAATCTTTGTGTAAACTTGCATATGTTTTGCATATTTTCCAACTAAATCCAACCACGGCTTTTTCGTTCCTCCATTTTTGCATACAATTCAAGATGGTGGATGGAAAGGCGAAAAACATTCTGATAAATAATGAGATTGCTCACGGGAATTTCTAACCCATGCAAGCAAACCCGCAACTGTCAATCAATTTTTAGACCTGTCAATTATTTTTTAACAGCATTTTCAGTCAGTTTTGCTTTTCTTCTCACTTGTGGTTCTGAAAAAAGTGTTTGTAAGATAATAAAAAAAGCCGAAGGTTGATTTTTATGCATTTTTTTAGTTGAAAGTTTTGGAATACTGGATTTTCAAGAGAAGGGAAAGGCATGGCTCTTGACTCTTGACTCTTATTCGCTAACCAACCTGATCCATTTTGAAATACTGTACTTGGGTCAAACTGCACTGAGGTCCTGAGGTCCTGAGGTGACACTACTTAGAAAACTTTTTTTTCTTAAAATTATTACGGGAATATATCAATAAGAGCTCATAAAACCAGAAAAAGTTTGTTCAATGCTGACAAAATAACACAAACTTCATCGAACTCTCAAAATTGACTTGCTCGATTTTGTCATTTCATCGCCTTATCCACTCAGCCACTCAGGTTGTACTAAAGGTAATAACAATTATTAGGAATACCATATCTTTATTTGCCATGACCTGTATAATTAGGTATTAGCTTCTTAAACAAATGATTTTAGATCATTTCCAACATGCGGGACAAGCTGGAGTTTTTACAAGCTCTCGTTTGGTTGGTCGTTAACCTGTAATAAAACAATTTTGTTACTTTTTCTAAAGAACGCGTCATCTCTATTACTTTAAATAACCAATTAGTGAAGTCTCTTGTAAAAACTCTAGCCCATCCCAACATGCAGGGGCCATCACTCATCGAGATTTTCAGGACTCTTTAGTTGGAGAGTGACTCTTCTTGACTCTTATTCCAATTCTGTAAGGGGACTGTATGCGGGTCAAAAAATTCCCGTGAGCAATCTCGTTATTTATCAAAAAGTGGAACACAGTCAAAAATTGTCTTACATTTTTGGAAAGTCAAAAAATTGCTCTTTTTGGTAAATTTAGAATAAAATCATAAATAATCATTTTTAGGCTTTGAAATTTTACAACCAGGGTTGATGTCTTAGCACGGTATTGTCATAAATTTTTCGGAAGATTTTATGGGTATTTTTGAGGTTACCACCATTTTTATAGGGTAACCTTTGAAACACCACATCTTTTAGTAAAAACTTTTTTAACCTCTAAACACTTGAGAGCATACTCTATACTGACATGGCAACACTTGGTCAAAAAAGGGGCGAAAAATATTGAAGATTTGGTGTGATTTATGAGGTTACTTTTCCGTGGATTGTAGTAACCTCAAAAACCCATCAAAATTTGAATTTTAAAGATTCTGACTTCTTCTACTTCTTTTAATCCATCTTTCTATGTGATTTAGTTTATGATTTGATGTTATACAGGCTTTGTCATTTGAAAATTCCAGGCGTGTGGTCAATCACACTCCTAAACCATTAATTTAAGGAGTTTCAGGCGTATAATAAGGTGTGCGATGCACTACTTTTTGCTGAAAACTCAAAATTTAAGGCGTGTGATTTATCACTCTCCTAAGAGGCTTTTAGGTGTGTGTGGAGGCGTGCACGTGCTATCGCACACCTCAAATGATGCAGCCTGGTTATAGTCATGCAAAACAAATAATATTGATCTTTGATTAATAGCCTTATTAGCTTTAGCTTAACACAGGATTACAGTGAAAATAGTGCTTTTCTACAAGAGTAACCTTAAATATACAACCTTTTTGTTTATCAGTCATAATTTTCATGATGCATAGCTTTTATTACCTTTATCAAACCAATTGCCAACAAAATATCCACTTTTTTGAAGCCAATTAGATGATAAAGGGGTTTATGAAAATTGTGAATTGGTAACCTCAATTTAGCCCCGAAAATACAGCTTATAAGAAATTAGTTTTTGCTTAGAATGAGGCATACTTGAGGCATATTTAAATTTCATATTTGTAAGTATTACTCAGGATTGAAGTAACCTCTTAAATTCGCATTTCTTCTAAAAAAACAAGAAATTTCTATACTTGAGTTCTTCAAAGTTTTGATATGGTAACCTCAAAATTCCACCAGATATGGTATCAGATATGACACTGAAAAAACTGATGGAAAACAGGGAATTTCCCCACAATCTGCATTAATTTATGCAAAATTAAACACCTTTTTGACCACAAATAGGCCCATAACTTTTGATCTAGAGAAGTTGGGACTTTGGTGTAATACACTTTTTTGCTCAGTTTGAAGAGCTCTATCATGTGATATAGGTCTTTTTTTAATTTGAAGACCCCCCCAAAAATCATGAATTTCCAGGCCTTGCAATTTTGCAAGGAAAAGCAAAAAATCGCCAATTACTCGTTACTTGCACGATAATATCGTGGGAACTTATTGATTTTGGAATCTACATATACTCATTCGTGATTTTCCACCAAAAAAAGTTAGTTCTAAGATGTGTGTCACGAAAATTGTTTTCTAGCACTTTTTTTTATCTCAGCAGCGGGACTATACGTTTTTGGAGCTACCCTGGTGGAGGTCCTATAAATTCTCCTCTGTCCGTTCGTTTGTTACCAGCTTTTCTCGAGATTGTCTCATTAGTTTTTAATGATTTTTTGCACAAAGATGTGTAACTTTAAATTCTCGAATGTGACGGAGCCCGATTTTCAAAAAAAAAAATTTTTGGGCAAATTTGGGCCAAAAAACGGCTAGAAAACAGGTTTTTTTGACTTTGTGAAAAATTGGATCATTAATTTTTTCTGATTTTTTGCATGAAAGTAGGGTACCATCATAGGTAAAAGATGGCTCAAGCAGATTTTTCCAAAAAAATTTTGTTAGCTCAAAAAAAGCATGTTTATCTATAAGAATCACTATTAATAAGCATACATCAATGTTCTTTATAGTCAAATTACTCAATTTTTTCATGAGATAGATGTTTTTTTTTGCTCATGAGGGCTTACTTTTGAAGAATATGTGTGTTTAGACATGAAATTTTGGTTACTTGGCATGTTTTTATAGAGAAACCGGCAACATTCGATATTTTTTTATAAACACATTTATTAATTACTAGTATTAGCTTTTCTCGAGATTGGCTCTTTCATTCTTGATGATTTTTTGCACAAAGATGCATAACTATAAACCCTCGAATGTGACGGAGCCCGATTTTCGAAAAAAAAATGTTTTTGGGCAAATTTGGGCCAAAAAACGGCTAAAAAACGACTTTGTGAAATATTGGATTATTGTTTTTTTTCAGATTTTTTTGCATAAAAGTAGGTAAAAGATGGCTCAAGCAGATTTTTGTGAAAAAAAATTTGTTGGTTCAAAAAACGCATGTTTATCTATAAGAATCAATATTAATAATCATACATCAATGTTCTTAGCCAAATCACTAAATTTTTTGATGAGATAGATGTTTTTTTTGCTCATGAAATCTTGAATATGAAAGAATCATTTTAAAATGTGTTCCATTGATTGTTCTTTAAGTATTTTTAAATAAAGGAATTCGGAACATTTTCTCCTGCATCCATGTAGCAATTTTGCTCCAAAATATAACGTTGGTCTGTACCTTCTATTTGACTTTCTGAATATCATTGACTGTTTGTATTCATTTTTAACAATGTTTATATTAATTTTTAATTAGTCTGTTTGATAACCAGGTAGGTCTATCACAAGTATCACTTGTTTTATAAGAAATGCACTTTTAAGAAACACGAGGCTCAGAATGCCTAAAACTACTATAAGAAACATCTAAGAAACATGCTGAGGCTGAGAATGAGAAAATAACATTTTTTAATTCGGTTTTTCTTAAGAACCTTCCAATCCAGCCTTCCATGAGGCTGATTATGTCAAAAAGTTTAGAAACATTAGAAACATGTAAGAAACATTTAAGGCTCAAAAGGCTGATTTCTTAAGAAACATTTAGGCTGCTTGGTAAAACTAGTTTCTTAAAAAAAAACGTGTACTGTTTGATCAGGTTCCATAATCGAACACCTATCGTTCGATGAAATTCGATGGTACGATTACGAAAATCGGTTCGATAGGGTTCGATTGACTGACATCGCCTGGAAGTTAGAGCAGTTGACGGCAACTTCAAGAATACACATTCTTCTTCAAGAATACACATTCTTTTAGTTACCGTCAACTGCTCTAACTTGGGACGATTGTTCAAATCTTGGGATGGTTGATTTCTGGACCGTATTTACACTTACTGTTTTTAATCTCTTTGACAGCAAGTTTGTTTTGATACTTCAACCAAGTTTATCAATCAAACTTTCACCATCCCATAATCCAGACGGTACTAATTAATAAATTCGATTATCGAAGTTAATCTATAATGATCAAAGTAATTGAACGACCACTATCATCCTATATCATCCTATTGAATTAACACCTTTCAAAAGACTTCATTTATATCATTCTCTTGAGTGTTTCTGTGCAAGCAAGCAATCAACAAAAGAAAACATTAAAAAATCAAAGAGATAAGAAAAGCCATAAGCGGCCAAAAATTATTGTTCACCAATATTGGGATTTGCCAAACTCAAAATTAAGTTGGCAGGTTTGACAAGCTTTCCTTTAGTATGTATAAGTGAATACTCCCTGGACTGGCAAACATGAAAGAAAAGAAGAAAAACTGAAAATTTACCCCCCTTGAAAATATTTAAAAATATTTGACGTCACTTGATACTTTTGAAGCTCTTGCAGTAGGGAAAAAGCAAATTTGTGTCAGGACAATTGAAAAGCTTCGTTTTTCAGAAATTCAACAAAGTGGAACTCACCAAGAAACGAGATGGAAAATCCCCGTTTTTGGTGAGGTGCTCTCTAGGTGGCTTCTTTCTCTGTAAATCTTTTTCTTGGGAAGTTTTTCTTCAAATTTAGCTTTTGAAGTTGGCTCGGGTCAATTTTTTTCATCTATTGCTCAAAATTTAGGTGATTTCTCAAAGACCTTGAATATGTAGTCTAAGCAGGCTGTTACAAAATAAACTTTTTTTTTTAGCTCAAATCTATTTAGATTAATATATTTATGGGTTTAAAACTATGATTTATTTATGTTACTTGTCTTTAGAAATGTAACTTAAAAAACATAAGTCATTTTTTGACAAAAAGATTTTAAAATGGCAATAGGGAGGCACATTTTGTGCTCAACCAAATCAACAGCAGGAAAGAGGTCCATTCTCCTTGAACAAAGGAACGGAAATGATGTTTTATTACTGGAACAGAAAGTTACTGCTGCGTTAGGTAAGTTTAGAATACAAGTTTCTTCATTAATTGTAGTTGGTAGTTCATGTACTCTATAGGTAAAATTCCAATTAAATCCAAGTGTTTTAAACAACATGCCTCAATTATTCAGGTGGAAAATGAAAAATCTTCCTGAACTTTTGCTAAAATCTATCCATTTTAGCTTGTGCTAAAAGCCTCAAGACCTTTTCCACTAGCTACTTGCCATAGTCCAAATATTTAAGTATTTATCTGATTTATGGCAGCTTGAAAACAATATAATCTGAATGTTTCAACATTGCAAATAGTTAGCCAAAGAAATTGGAGGCTATTTTTAGTGCCATAAAGGTTACCTCTAGGCAAAAGATCCAAGTGGAAGCATCAGATTATTCCATAGGGTCAGCCCAGGTCTAGGCCCCAGGCAAAAGAAATAGGTCCCTAATGATTTAGCCCCCCCCCCCAAATATTAAAAGTTTTTTAAGCAGCCCCCAGACTTATACCTAGTATAAAATATTTGTTGATTTAATATCGTTTTTAGGAAAATCACATTTCTATTCTATTGACTATAATGGTTAATTCAAGATGGTAGACACAAATAAAAACAAACAGAATCAATAGACTGTAAAATGAAAGGTTTTTAGATAAACATGATGTGATATAAAAAAAAATAATAGAAAAAATAGTCAGCCCCTAGCCCTTGCCATGGAAATTCCAGCCTCCCAAACAAATCAGGTCCCCCCAAATATTTGGCTGTATTTTAGCTCCCATTTCGTGTGCAATTTTTTGGGTGTAACCCCCCCAATGTCAGGGGGGTTGACGCTTTGATTAATTCCTTTAGAGAATTTGAAGAATGTGAATATTTTACTTTCTACAGCAAACACTGAAGCGGAATTGGTTAAGAAGCAGTACGAGAAGGCAGTTGAAGCCTATGCTTGTCTCGGAGTATTGAAATTTCATTTAGGTAAGATTTTAATGATTTACAAGAGTGCAAATATTAGGAAAAGTGAGTGAATTTAACCTTTATAACATTTATTACTTCAAGTTTCATGCAAATAAAAATTATCCATCTTGCTTTTAGCTTAACTTTTAGAAGAATTCATATAGTTCTCAAGAGTGCTTTTATACATATCAACTTTACCAATTACAACAGAAGTCTGTGGTGTGCTGTGAGGCTCCCTCTTAATAAGGGGATCCAACTTTTCAAAGAATGTTTTTTTAGGGAGGGGTTGGAGATTTAGCAAAAAAATCAGTTGTGAATATATTTATTGACAATAATTTTTTTCCCATTAGATGAGGATGAATGTTTAATGTACCTTTTCTTTGTAACTGGATGTACTTCGATTGGCAAAATTGGATCAACAGACATCTTTCGCATCAGCAATTGTTCCTACGTAGCTTTCCAAGAGCCACACCCGGTTGACAGTAGAATCAATGATGTCCAAAAGCTCTTAATGAACGGCTGCTTTTATTTCCCTATGAACCACCCTGATGAACCCTATAATTTCAACTTGCTCTTGTCTGTTCAAAGACAACAGGAATCAAAGGATCCTGACAACAGATTTTTCTGGTAAGCAGCCTTTTTTAATTAAATGTTAACCACGATAAGGTTTTAAAACCAGCACCAAACGAGACCAAACTACTTTTGAATACATGCAAGGGTTTTCTACCATTTTCCTTCTGATACTTGATTGACATGAAAAGTTAGATGTGTACATTCTCTCGCCATTTTAGATAGATAGCTGTATTATTATCCGTTTTCGGAGGTCAGAGGTCCAACTCTAGTACCCCCTCCATGAAAGTGTAAATTAGTAAAGGATGACATTATCATTAATAACGGTTGCTCCCTCTCTGCATAGTTTGTTTCAAACCATGTAAACAAAAATAATAATATAAACAGGAGGGGGTAAATTTAAAATTTAAATTTTTCAGAATAATTTTATATGAACTTATCTTAGGAATCGAAACATGCATGATTATCTGTATCGATTTGGTATCGACTGTGCTAGATGGTTTGTTAAAATTATCTGTGGTGGTGTGGAAATCAGGACTATTTATGTTGGAGCTAAACAAGCCAAAGCATGTCTGATCTCAAGGTTTGTTAACTGCAACGCTGCATTCTCCATAATTTATTACTTGAAAACTTTTGTAAATGTTATTCAATTATTATTAATGCAGGTGCCTAATGACTTTGACAAATTAAAATTGATTTGCTCGAACCATGGCGTTCTAAAGTTAGACGCCATGGCTGGAACTAATGATTTTGAATGAATCGAATAAAATGTCCAACCAACATACTGTAGGGTTTGTTTTTGCTTGAAAAGTTGTAACGATTAGACAATGCATGGTGTCAGAGATCGAATCGTGTACTGTTGACATTGCAATGTTTGTTGATCCCTTTTTTAGAATTAAGATAAGTTCTAATCTCTCTTTTTACTTTTTCAAGACAAAGGCCATTTTCACCTGTTTTCACCTTTTCAATCTGTTGGAAATATGCCTGAACATGCTTACTGTGACTTTTTTCAAATTTTCAATGAACTAGATAAGGACAGACGTATAATTTTTTTTTCTATTCAAACTCCCATGTTATACGTAAAGTTATTTAATTAGTTACTTATAATGTTCTTTTTTCCAAATTTACCATAGACTGAGCTGTGAGAGGGCAGGCACCAGATTCAATGTTCGAGGAACAAATGATGATGGACATGTTGCAAACTTTGTCGAAACAGAGCAAGTATGTGCAATGAAGTCTTTTCTTTAATTACCCTCAAAGTGTCGTTTATAGTAGCCCCCAATTTAAATTTTTGAACCAAAATTAACATTCCTAAACACAATGACAACAAATTGAATAATAACGATGATGATGGGTGTGATGTTAAGCTAAAGGCACGAAAATTCTAGGCTACGTTATATATCTGCCTTCGTTTCGAGCTAAAACTCCGAAAGAAAGGGCTAAAAGCCTGGAGTTGTTTAATATGTTGAATACGAAAGTTTGGAATTTCCTGATGTTTTATTTGTATTTGTACCTCAAAAAGTCAAGTTCTAACGTATTAAATTCAACTTTTTTCAGGTCATTTTTTTGGAAAACACGGTGACTTCATTTATTCAGACTCGTGGATCAGTACCGTTATTTTGGGAGCAACCCGGCGTTCAGGTACGTCCCTTTCTCTTTAGATCCTCCTTCTCATTGATTTAATTCATTTCATTTCATCTTGATGAATTTCATTCGAATTACAAAGCATTTTTAAAAGATATTCTTATCTATGGAGATACTCCTTTTAGCAGTGGCGTTGTGGCAGGGGGGGGGGGGGGGGGCCATGCCCCCCCCCCCCCCTAGCGGAGCTTTTTTGAAGGGGCGTCGAGGAACAAGGGGCGCCAAAAGAGATTTTTTAAACGCCCCAATCTTAAAAATCATACTTTATGCGCCTTAAAATTGCGCCTCGAGACCAATTTTACTGAGATTGGTAACTTCTTTGCAATCTAGCTATTTTACAAGTTTTTTGTGTGTACAATATAGCATTATTAAATGAAAATCTAACTGCACCCCAATTTGCTGACAACAATATTGAAATCATA
This sequence comes from Clytia hemisphaerica, assembly GCF_902728285.1. Classification (NCBI taxonomy): domain Eukaryota; kingdom Metazoa; phylum Cnidaria; class Hydrozoa; order Leptothecata; family Clytiidae; genus Clytia; species Clytia hemisphaerica. Next base: position 269,400 of record NW_027103708.1, on the reverse strand, counting down.
AAGCATCAATTTTTTCGTTCGCTTCGCTTGCATTACACATTTCTTCTTTAAGTTTCTTTTCGCTCTAGCAAGTATCAAATTTGTCTATTTTTATTTCGTGATTTAGGGTATCTTGGCTGTCTATTTTCAAAAATTTTCTAGTCGGACCCAACCATGGTAGGGCCTGGTTTTCCCTCTTTCCATTCATCAAAGATATATCTACTCTTATCCTTAAATATTTCCTTCCTCATTATGCCTAGCCTAGGCAAACGAATTAGTAAAAGCTCAGAAACTGGTGGGATGGGGGCTCCACTGTGGGAAATTGGGGGCGCTGTTTAAAAAAATGGACTTTGGCCCCTCCAGAAAAATTTTTCCACAACGCCACTGCAGCTTTTAGATAGAAATATTGGAAAACGTCATGCTTCAAATCTAAATGTATTGAAACAACGTGTATGTCATGACTTCTTTTATAATGTTTTCGGCCAGAAATCTTAAGCATATTCTAAATATTTTGGTGTTATTTTTAAAAACATTGCTTATTCTGGAGTTTCCAAAGCTTTATGTTTTATACAATGTAATTTTCTTTCGGCTCGATGAGTCCTTTACGTACTTACGGTACTTACGCGATATCCAATTATGCGTTATCATTAAAACGTTTCCATTGTTGCTATAAATTTAGGTTGGTTCGCATAAAGTCAAACTGAGCAGAGGTTATGAGGCATCATCAGCTGCATTTGACAGGTAAACAAGCATGTGTTGCATTAGGGCAAAACGCTTCGAAATTCAATGGTTTTCTTACTTGTATGTGAGCGAAAAAACTATGTAACGATTTTCCCTGTTAAGTATGGTTGCAGTGATTTTCTTTCAGGCATATACAAGGAAAACTGGCCTTTTTAAAGTTTGAACCTTCCGTGGGAAAGTTCTTGGAAGTAGAGAGATTTGTTTTTAAAAGATGCAGCATAAGAGTAAATCTTTTGCTCAAATTTTGCTAGACCTCTTCACTGTAAGTGTCCAAATTTTAAGATTATTTTGATTTTTGTTCTCACTACGTTCTTTCTCAACTCGAGTGTTCATCATGGTTTATGACTTTTTCATTGCAATGGTTTGGTTTCAATTGGATAGTCTTAAGTTTTTTATTTTCTTACCATTTTAGACATCTATCAACCTTGAAACGTCTGTACGGCTATCAGCTATTGATAAATCTTCTTGGGAGCAAAGAGGGTAAATTTAACCATAATTCTTTTGGTTTGATATGTGCACAATGAAAATATGATTTGCTTTTTGTTTTATTATCGCGGTTTTTCAGACTTTTCGCCTATTGATTACTAAATGTAGCGGAAAATACTTTCAGCGCGCTACTATTGACCACACGGATATAACTTGAGATCAGTGATTAGAAATGATATTAGTTAAAAAATATACTCCAAAATAAGAGCTCTACTTTACTCTGTGCAAAGAATGAATAATGATCTTTCTCAAAGGGTTTAAGATATTTGTCCTACAGAAACCTCTGAGGACCTTGAGCACAACCTCAAGTTTTGTCTAACTATTTTCAAGAGATGAGATATGCCATTTGAAATCTCTAATAATCTCTTGCATGGTTCTTACGTTATAATTCTAGTGTTTTCTAGTGCTTTAAGTCACAGACGTCTAGCTTGAATATCTCAACTTGGGAAAAATAGTTAGACAAAAAGATTTGCAAGCTTTCCTCAGGACTATGAATGAAATCAGTATGGTGAATATATCAAACCATCTGATTATCCCTAATTCATTTTGAAATCGATTTTCTAGGCGAGGCCATTCTCAGCCAAGCATTTCGAAACCACTTGAAAGATTCCAAACACAACTTTGACACCCACATGATCGTTTTCGACTACCATCGACATTGCACTGGCAGCGGCAAACAAGAGAACTTAAAAGGATTGATACAAAAAGCTAAACCATCCATCGAGAACTTTCAGTTCTTTTCACTCTTGAATGGCGATGTCATCAAGTGAGTATTTAACATTGTTTTAATTTCCCCAAAGATCCCACAAGGGGCTAAATGAGATTCTTTTGGATGTGCAGTAAAGACACATTTTTTAATCGGCGCACATCTTCGGTAATTAGAAGGTTCACAATTTCTTGTCTTAACTCAGTCGGTAAAGCAGTTGCACTAGTAACACCTCAAAATTGTCTGCTTGATGCTCATTGATTATGAGAAGGATCATAATGTAAGTGGAGCAATCCAGGGAGAAAGAATGGGGATCTCCCCTATCTTCGGTTGGACAGCTATCGCAAGAACTTTGGGTCGTTTCCGAATGCGGTCAGAAACTTACTGGCTCTACATAGTAACCTTCTAACCAAATCTTCTAACCTTACCCCTGGCGATGTCACTTAGTGCCTTGCGGGAGCAGGGGGAGGAGCTATCTATTTTTCTGTGTTCGTTTTGTACGTAGTATGTGTTCGTTCTTAGCTATTTTCTCTTCTCAAATTTAAAACAATAATAGACACATATTGCATAGTTTATTGGATAGATCTTGCAGTGAACACAAATTATAAAGAAAAAACAACAACATAGTAACCTGATTATCAACGACTTTTGAAATTGTTTTTTTATGTTTCATTATTTTCTAGAACACAATGTGGTACTATCCGTTCTAACTGTCTGGATTGTCTCGATCGAACAAATGCTGTCCAAACGGAAATCGGAATGCAGGTATGTTTTCCCGGTTTTTCCTAAACCGATTCTCCTATAAACGGCTTATGTTGGACCAAAATTTTTAGATGTTTTTTTTCGTCCAACCGAAGGGAAGCTCTTATAGGAGTTCTGATTACCCATGATTTATGGCGACGGCAAAGTGGCCTATAGAAAGCTCTAATCGGTATCTGGAATATGGAAGATCGATTTTCATGTTTTTACTTGTAAATAAAATGTGGAAAGATAATCTCTCTGTCAAGCAGTGATATACTACTTGCAGAAAGAAGCGGTTTTCTTCACGAAAAGTTAAGTCTTTGAAATTACTTTTCCTAAGTTTAACTCAGTCCTTTTGGTGGAATGCCAGACTGGATATCTGGCACTTGATCTGGAAGGTTTGCGACACGCTAAAGCTCTGAAGGTCAAGAAAACTTTCTACATCTGGAATGTATGGATTACGGAATTCTACCTGGCCGCGTCACGGATCTTGTAGCGGGAAGTCTGAACCCCAACACTTATTGTTGGGGATTGTCGGATCTAAATGTAAAATGTTTATGTGGTCACTTGTAAGGGTGATCGAACTCGCCTGTGGATGGGGTACATCAAAAACCATTCTTCTCCGATAGGAAATTCCCGCCAATCCACAATCGGATATCAGATAACGGGACTAGTGAATTATGCGAGAATTATGCATGTTTCATTGTTTCATTTTACAGCTTCTTCTACAGCAACTAGAAAGTATCGGTTTGACTGACCCACAACTCATCTCCAGATTCTCCGAAGCTTTCAAAAGTCTGTGGCACCTGAATGGCGACCACAACAGTCGTATTTATTCAGGAACCGGGGCTATGGAGGTTGGCACCAGAAATACGGTAAAGTAATTCTTATGTCTTAATGATAATCACAGAGTCCTTGCTGAGATCCGAAAACTAACAAAGATCTTCTGCTTACACACCTTTTTGTGAGCAATTTTATTCGGAGTTCGACCAAAATCTAAGAACAAATTATGCATAACCTACATAACAGATTTTACCTACATACCGAATAAAACTGGTTTCAGCACCGATTTGTAAATTTACTTAATAAATAGGTTAAAAAACACTAACTACCCCAATGTTAACCTGTAGCTTAAAAGTTTCTTGATTTATAGATAAAAAATAATTACTGTAAGTCTTTTGTCGATTCTACTGACTACTGTCAGCATAAAGTGTTGACCTGTTTTGTATGTCATCAAAACTAATCTTCTCATTTCATCATTTCTTAGTTTGCAAGCAAGATTCACGATGGTGCTGTTTCAGTGAAAAGAACCATCAAAAATAATTTCTTTGATGGAAGTAAACAAGAAGCTATCGATATCCTTCTCCTTGGGAATGTCTTCACCGGACCTGCTGGTGAAAGAGCCAGAGCCTTATTACGAAGGACCTTTCTACATTGTAAGGAAGAACCTCAGTTTTTTGAACTCTTTTTTAAAGAATCGTTTGAATTAGTGTAATCAATTGTACAATTACGTTGCAAACACAACAGTTTGTTGACCGTCAAAATTTTGAAAATACCAAGCAAATTCTCTCCTTCCTTCAAAAATCCCGCGTTTATAAAAAAACGACCTCTTACTGATTTAGACCCGATTTTTGGTTGAGATTTTTAAGAGTTTTCTTTTCGACCACTAAAGCTTTTTTTGGCATCACATCACTTTTACAACAGCTGATCGAAAGCACCGAATTCTTCGGGTGAATAATACTGGATAAACAGTTCAGGAAGAAGTAAGGATGAAGATTCCTTACAACGGGCCTGTTTCTTTTCTTTTTCAGCGTCACCATCAATCATGCGAGATATTTGCTTAAAATACAATAGTTTCACCACAACCAACGAGTTTCGTGTGTCAGTTGGCACTTGGAATGTCAACGGTGGTACGTACCGAGTTTTAAGATTTCAATTCTTTATCAGTGAACAAAGTTCTTTCGTCTCGGACGTATCTCCGTCTCTGCGAGGTGAAAAAAAAGAGACTTTCCATCTCAAAATTCAACAAGATTCTGCAAAATTGTTGCTTAATTTATTGTTTATAAAGTCCATCTTCATCGGAGACAAAAACTTTGCTTTGAAATCACTGTTTTATTTCGTGCCAAAGATATAAGTTTCATTTACCCGCCTGCTGGGTTGTTTTGTATAACCTCGTATCTCTAATAAACATTGGTCTATTTTGCATTGTTTCCTTCATTTGTCATTAGTCTGCTATAGTAAAGCTTCAGTGTTTGATTTTGAATTTAGATTTGCCTATTGTTATAATTTTCGAAGTTTTTGCACAAAACTCGTTGTTTAAATCAAGTACAGTAGACTTATTCGAACTTCCATTATCTGAATCATTCTATAGCTCGAATTTATTCCAGGTCTCGTCAAGGAGAAACCCTATTAATATACTTTCTATAATCCAAATCTATCTGAATTTCGAACAAATAAGATTCCTTGTTCGAGTTCGAATACTGTATAACTGTATTTTCAAAGACTATCTACTGAAACGAGACTAGAATTGTTATATTGAGTCTGATTCTGACCAAATCTCGTCTATTTCTAAACTTTAGGCAAACACTTCCGAAGTTTGGCGTACAAACACCAGTCACTACATGATTGGTTGATAGATCATCATAAGCATGCACCAGAGGGTATAATCGATCAAGAAGGAGATTTCTTGAAACCATCAGATATGTATGTCATTGGATTCGAAGAATTGGTGGATCTGAATACCAGTAACATCATATCAACTAGGTAAGTTTTGACAAAATTCTTTCATTTTAAGGTTTTGTTTTTACCTAGGAATTTGAATGAAATTACTTGTTTTACTGAAAACCGTTTCATATACGACACATCTATACAATTTTTACAAAGATCTAATAAGTTAACTTTAACATTTACGGTCATTTTTTTTAAAGTAATTTTTTGTTCATTTGGACATTGTGATTTAATTCAAAAAAAAAATTAAAAAAAAATTAAAATCTTCAAAATTTTCTCAATCTCTCGCAGTTCCACCAATAAGAAGGAATGGGCGTCGAAACTTCAAGAAATGATATCACGTGATCATCAGTATATCCTCGTGACTACCGAACAACTGGTCGGTGTATGTCTTTTCGTGTTCATTCGGACAAAACATGCACCTTACGTCAGGTAAGCTCGAAGTGCTTTCAATCTTTTCTGCCTCTGTTGTTCAATGGTAGGCTTATTTTGCCATTGTATTCTTTCAAATCACTGATCTCTAACTACTTGACTGGATCGGGATTCCTATGTAAAAAGAAGCGTGTCCAGTTTGTGAGCCGACTACTCCGCCATCTTGTTTTCAATTCTGGTCGTCTACAGCGTGATTCGCGAATGTTTTAAAATTCGAACGTTCGAAAATCTGAGGTAAACAACATGGAGGACAAGTCGACTTCAAAAATCGACACATTAACGGGGAATCTGTGAGCCATTAGTTTATTTAGCGTGTATAGGAATATGATATCTGTATTTCAAACTCATGAAGAACGCTTACCACGTAGTAATAATCTCCAGATCCACTATCGCTTTTTTAAATCTACTGAGTGGTCTTCAATTTGCTATTATTTGGAGTTGCTTTTGTTTAGATACTCGTGGAAGCATTTAGCTTTCAAAAGTTATAATTTTTGTTATTTTAATTTTTAATGATGTGATGACCTTGAAAGATGAAAGTTTCGTTTTAAGATTCAGACTCTTATTATTTCTCTCTTCTATATCCCACTCAGAGACGTGGCCATACAAACCATTAAGACCGGTTTGAAAGGGAAAGCTGGGAACAAGGGAGCTGTTGCGATCCGGATGTTAGTGCATTCAACCTCTTTGTGCTTCATTGCTGGTCACTTTGCAGCTGGCCAAAGTAATTTTGCGGAGAGGAATCAGCATTATCATGATATATCAAGGAGAATTCAGTTCCCCATGGTAAGATTTGGTACTTTATAACGGGGAAAAATCTGGGGTGGTAACTTAGGGTGTATTTAATTTGATCGAACTCAACACTCTGAGTCGTGACTACATCTTTTAGTGATGAGGAGGGTGCCCTCCAAAAAGCATAGAGAATCCAGGGGTTATTAAAATTGAAACATCGACGGGTGTCTAAAATAGTAGGCTAAAATAAAATTCAATTTAGATAAGATCCAAGGGGGGGGAGGTGGTAAATAATCTGGAAATCCGTGGAGTCCCCTGAGATCTAGGGAAAAATCCAGGGCCATTTGACCAAATAATGATCTCTTCAACACGAGGATGCCCATTACTTAGCATAAGCAAACAATGTTTGCAACATCCATCTAACGTTTTTTGGACGTTCTGAACATTAGATAAACGTTGAAAGAACGTTGTGTGCCAGCTTGGACATATTACACGAGCTACACTTATTTTATAGGGTTCAGAACTTTCCAGTCACGACTACGTTTTTTGGTGTGGCGATTTCAACTATCGAATAGACGTTCCCAATGCCCAGTGTAAAGAACTTGTCAAAGAAAAAGCATGGGCCGAACTTTTGAGCAATGACCAATTGTTGTTACAGAAAGCTGAAGGAAAGGTAATGTTCAAATTGGGCTTTGATTGAAAATGACAGTATGAGAAATGAGGACTGAATCAGTATGGAAAAAAATGCTAAGCTTTTAAAAACATTGCAGTATCCAAAACCATAAGAATGCTTTTTTGCAAGAACAGCACACAGCTTTATTGTAAAGATTTCTTCTGGCTCATAAAGATTTCTGTCTTAGTGTGAAGTATAGAAGGATCCACTTTCGTCTTTTGCATAGTCTCAATTAAATATTGATGATCTTGGGTAGTAGATTCTATATTTCCGTCTGACACAAAAACTTCGCTTTGATCATTGTTTGTATCAAATGCTGGAGGGCTGGAATACGGTGTTTGTTAAGTTGCTTTTGAATAGAGGAGATTGTAATGAAAGAAACAACATTTATAGTATCTTTGTATAAGGTTTTGTGAGGAGTCTCTATCTTATCAAGGCCCAAAAATATGGGAATTAGTTCCCCAAGAACTTCGACATCTTAATGACCTTAAAGAATATAAAGACAAAATTTAGCATTGGAAACTTTGTCTCATTGTAGGTTTTCAAGGGTTTTAACGAGGGTCCGATTAATTTTGCGCCCACCTACAAATACGATCTATTTTCTGATGATTACGATACAAGCGAAAAGATGCGAACGCCTGCATGGACGGATCGCGTGCTGTGGAGGAGAAGTGAAGCAACAGGTATTGATCGGAGACCAGATGACGAGGATGATGAAGAAGGTGAGTTGATTTTCGGACACTTTTTTCGGACAGTTCGTATTCTGAGTTTCCATGTAGTTTGACTTGGTTCTTGTCATCATAAAATTGAGGTAAAGAATGAAGCAATTTCCAACGTACTTTTTACGTGATTTGATTTGCATTTAATCGATTCGCCCACGCAGACAATGAATTTTTTCCAATCGAAATCTATAACTTGATTTTTGGCAATTTCACTTCCAAGTTTAGTCCGTAAATTCGAAATAAGCCGCGAAGAAAAATTAATTAAATTGCTTCATACTTAACCCTATTTTTATCGGGGGGGGGGGGTGTTTTCCACCAGGCTGGCACTCTTTTGATAATAGCTCACTGAAAAAGAATGTTAACACTCTGAAAGTTTTTGGCTTTTAATATAATCCTATTAGCAGCATGTATACCAAATTTTACACTTATACACCGACCAGATCAGGTTTTATGACTTTTTTGTTCAGGCATATCATAAAATCAAGCTAAAACCCTGAAAAATTCCAAAATCTTAAATTTATCATAACTTTTGATCTAGGCATCCAACCAATTTCAAATTTTGACAGGTTTTAGGTATCAATAATACCATTTAAAAAATATTTAAAAAAAATTCAAAAACTGCTGACGTCATCAAAAATGACGTCATTGTTTTTTGAAAAAAATTGCTCATTTTCTGCATGGATTTTAAACGTCAATTTTATAAGTATGTTAAAAACCGGCAAATATGTTAAAGATATTCTTTTTAGCTTTTAGAAATTTAAAACAGAATTGAAATATCTTTATTAGTTCAACTTTAATTGCTATTTTATTTAATGGTACTTTTTCATTGGTCAGCGATAATTGTGGAACTTTGTGATGACGTCATCACGTTTATGATGACGTCATCAACCCAAATTTTTTTCTATGAACTCATTTTATGATAAAGAGAACATTGCTGCCCAATTTCAAGTCCATATCTTTTCTAGATCAAAAGTTATGCAAGGCTGGTGGAAAACACCCCCCCTTGAGAATACAAAATCCGAAAAAGCCTGATAATAATAGGGTTAACTTCGGTAATATGCTAGAAAAATTAATTTTACTCTTCATTCAAAATATCGTTTGGTAAAAGTCATTGTATTCAAACTGACCCGATGAAATCAACTCGCCCATATTGTGAATGCATTTTTCCAATGGAATCTTTTTTACCAGGGAGTTTTTTTGCAAATTTTTCCTTTTCCAGCAGGGTATCCAAAAATATCAAGATTTCTTTTTTTTGCATGAACGGGTTCTTTCATAACCTGTTTAGATATTAGATGGATCGACATCACATTTTATGGGATAGTACTTTTTTGGACCAGTATTATGATTTTAGAGAGTTCAATTCTTCTGATTCATCACTTTTTTCAAGAACGAGTTGAATCTACTTTTGGCAATTTCCTTTTCTGGGATCATTCTTATCACTTATAGATTGATTCTTTAATTCGCATTAAACTTTCATCTTTGACTGTATCCTAGGTGACATTGTCTGTACACAGACCCAGTATCTACGGCTAATTTCAAAATGCATTGCCATAGAGGGTCTGTTATCAATGTCTTTTCTCATTTGAGAATTTTCAAACTGACCGCTGCGATGGAGTGTTGGTGAGAGAGGGGAGACAATGAGAGAAGTGTTGCTCTTTACAAATCATACTTCATCGCAGAGCTCGGGAATTCATTTATCAAACATACAATGCGCACAGAGTGTACTACGAAACGATAAAGTGAGATACACTCTGATATAGAGTAAGATGACAAAGCTAGTACAATGTTCGAAGTTGTAGATAAAAAGCACACCAATATACCTACGTAATCAGGGGGGGGTACAAAGGCAGGGTACTAACCCATAGCCGGGTGGTGGTGTCTATTTTTGCATTTCAAAAAAGTTAGTACCCGGTACTACTTTAGGGGTGGGGGTGTGTATTTTTCACTCTTCTAGCAAGTACAGGGTACTATTTGGGTACTTTATCACAGAGTTTTGCTCCTTTTTCAATAAAAAAGGTAGTCTTTTGTAATATTTTGACTTTTTTTCAAATATTATTTTTTTGATTTGAAATTTTTTTAATTGAGAAACTTTTTTTTACTCTTTTGAGAATTTTTTTAATTTTTGTGAAGACAAAACTTCCGAAATGGTCAAGAAGTGTGTTATTAAAATCAAAGGACAAAAGCCTCTTACTTAATCAATGATAGTTTGTTTGAATTATCTGTCCATTTCAGTCAGAAAAACTAACATAGTACCCTCTCTTTTGGTCTAATCTGTAAAATATAAGATTGTAGGGGGTGGTGTCTCTATTTTTTACAGCAAAAATGAAGTAGTACCCGGTACTAAATATGGGTGGGTGGTACTAAAAAGAAATTGAGTGAAAAATCAAGTTAGTACCCTATGGGTTAGTACCCTGCCTCTGTATCCCCCCTGACGTAATATGCATGATGATCCTTCAATCCATTGCTTTTCCATTTTAGATATTCCTCCCGAATGGCGCACCAAGCGTCCAGAATCGTCGGAAGAAACAACCTTCAATCCAGGACGCATTGTGTACTACGGAAGAGCTGAGATGAAAACTTCTGATCATAGGTAATAACATATAATTATACCCTTAGAAACTCTACATTTCTTTTTCTTTATTGCAGTTTCCCCTTTCGTGATCTCAAACTTTAGCAAAACCCTAAAGGGCAAAGGAGAATGAAGAATGAGTTGGGTCCTCTAGAATCTCTGGCTATTTTGTTTTTGGTTAGAACTGGTTAGAATTTTGAAAATTATTAATCTCTTTTAGAACAGTTATCAAATTGGTTCAGTCTGCATTGAGTTTTTCTTCCGTTTTATTTTGGACACTTATCGGTTAAACAAATTTCGTCACTAAGCGACTTATTCGTCACTTTTTGGCGATTAAATTTCTGTGGATAAGGTTTTAAGTATTTTATAAGATTAATACGATTACTCACAACAACCATCTCTTTTTTTCTAGGCCAGTAATGGCAGTCATTGATATCGAGATTGAAAAAGTTCTTCCAAACAAGCTAGGTACAATTCATCAAGAAGTGATGACGTCATATGGCCCTGCTGACCCAACCATCATTGTCTCGATTGCTCCAGACGAACAGGACGTTGAAGTTGATTTAGAAGAGGTCATGGAGGAGTTGGATAATTATGGAAATGTCGTACTTTTGAGGTATGTTGCGAAATTGATTTCGCATTTTCGGGAGACTTCGCGGTCTACGCGAAAATAAAACTCACGAAATCGCCTGCGATCGCTAACACGTGAAATTTTCAAAATAAGATTTTAGCGTAAAACACACTGTGAATAAACTGTTAACTTTGGCTTTTACAGGGCCACTTTCAACAATTTTTTGCCAGATTCACGAAACTAAATTTGCGGAAAATTTTCCAAAATACTTTGCGAAAATAAATCCAAAAATTTTGCGATTTTCTACGCAGCGAAAATTAATCTGAATTGCTTCTTATTGCTCTGGAAATTGGAAATTGAAATAACTTTCACTTTTGGTTTTAGGATTTTTTCTATTTTTTCTTCGATATATTATTTCTTCACATATCTCTTTAAACTTCTAATATTTTAGATTGATCGATGACGATCTTCACGTAACATTCGAATCAGGAGTATCTGCACTTGAAGCTCTCGAGCTCGATGGACGCGTGGTGAGTATGATGTTGGGAAATACAGTTGACGCTCTTTGATTCAATTTTCAAAGGAAATTGGGTTTTCTGATGGAGCTCAAAGAATAGGGCAATGTCGAATTAGAGGGCGTTAACGGTATGCACATTGTTCAGGATTGTCGAATCGCAATCAAATATTGACCGTTCGGGAAAAAAAAGATACAGTAAACTTTTTTTATTTTCAAACTTTGTCCTTTATAAATGATAAATCTCAATGTCTTTCTAGATCGGTGGACATCACGTCAGCATTGTTTTAAGATCATCGGAACTCCTTGAGCACACAGATCAAGCCATTCTTCAAATGGTCAGCTCACCTGAGGATGATCTTCAACTCCAAGATGACGAAGAAGGCGATGTAGAAGCGGACGAATGGCGTGAAGCACAGAGAAAAGGAAGCTGCCTACTTACGCGATCGGTAAGATATAATTTAGCCTCTCATAGAGGGATGAACTTATTAGCAACATCATAAGACAGGTAGGAAGGTATTCCCCGGAATCTTTCACACTATACTACCTTAAGGGCTACTTAGACTACACAATATATTGGAACGAAAAACGGCTAAAAAACAGGTTCTTTTTTTGCTCACGAAGTCTTGAATATGAAAGAATATTTGTGTTTGAGCATAATTGTTTAATGGTCACGATCACGTAGATATCAATTATCTATGTGTTAAATGCATAACCAGGTAGGTCCATAAAAATATCGCTTGTTTATTACAATTTTGAACACCCCTTCTTCTTTCTGCATTCTACTCATCTCCCGTTTTTATTCTTTCAAAATAACTTTTTTCTATTAGATCAAATTTTAAATTTACCTTCCCTCTTTTCAATAAGATAAGTTAAATATTTAAAACTTTGTAGAACTAGACAAATTGCACATTAAAGAGGGTAACTTATTTCTGGCACTCCCGATATGTGATGAGAAAAGTTTCGCTATTGCGTTTTCGAACGTTAAAAACTAAGCGGTGATAGGACCAAAAAGGACCAAAATAAGATAAATTAAAAATTTAGAAACAGGCAACAAATTTAAAAGTATGTGATGGTATATATTTAAGCTTTCAAATAAAAAAAATGAATTTAAGATTGCTGACGGCGTGGACGTTTGCTGACTTGCTCAAACTCGTCATTGTCATTGTTGTTGTTTTTGACTTGTTCAAAGTTGTCAGCATTGTCTGCATTGTCAGCATCGTCAGCATCAGAAGATAATGAGGTTCTTTTAATCCCTTTGGTAATCACATCAATGTTGACATTGTATGGATTTCCAGCAGCTTTGGTTAATGTCTTGCTGACAATATCTGTCTTGACGAACAAGAAGCCATTCATTTTGCCTTCGTTAGAGGAGTTGTTTGGTGAGGTTTCTAACTTGGAGAACATCCCAATAAGTTCATCAAATCCTTGTGGCGTAGTAGACGATAAATAGTCTGTTACATGATGATTAGAACCAGGTCTATCGGTAAAGTTTGAATTTTGGATTTCACAAAGAGAATGTGGATCTTCTTGTTTGTCAGATTCAGGAATGCTTTCAATATCTTTCACAGGTTTTCGTCGTAAAGCTTTTTTCACTGTTCGAGCCTTAGTGAAAGCTTGCGTCTGGATAGCCTTTTTCAGCATGATTTTCATCTCACGATGATATTCTTTGATACTTTTGCTGAATTTCATTGTTGATGCTAGTTTATCATCAGCCTTCTTGATTTTCTTTTTGGTGAAGGTGTCCTCCAACTTTGAAGCAACCGCCAAAGGATCGTCTGAACCAACCAACTTTTTGAATTCATCTTGCAATTCGAGATTTGCGTTTTCTGCTACACTTTTTCACAGCAGATATATTTAAACACGTCTTAGAGACACTTTCACTTAATTTAGTCATATCAACAGGGATATTAGGCTTGCTAAAAGCAACCATTTTTCCGCAAAAGTTTTTGTGACACTCTCGAACGATAGTTAACACAAAATAGAAAAGATAAACTTCATAAAAGAAAACTTTTGATAGAAAGAAAAAATATTTGACGTCAAATAAATTTGAATATTTTGATCTACGTCAGTCAAACCATCTCTTCAAAAATGACGTAAATTCAAAATGGTGCGGGAACCAGAATTTAAATTGAAAAAATATTTTCTCGTTTGTAAAGAAATTCCAGTACATCAGTCCAGTACAACAGGTTCCTCTGGTTCATTTCAATTTCAAAATAGTCGCTCTTCAAAAAAAGAAAATAAGTCATTATAGAAATAAAAGTAAATACTATTATGGACAAAAAGCTGCAGACTTCTCAAAAATCCATGAAATAAACTCTGAAAACCCATTTTTACTAGAGCCAATGTTGTTTTAATTGGATTTGAAGAGTTTGGGGGACAAGTCCAGAAGCTGAATCGACTCAAAATTAAAGGAAATGCATTTTTGCAAAGTCTTCAGGCCTTTTTGGACCTACCTTGGAGGTCCTTTAATTTAATCTTTATTCGTTCGTTCGACTACTGTTCGTCTGTTACCAGCTTTTCTCAGGATCGGCCCATTTTTTTTCTGATTTTTTGCAAAGTGATGCAAAGTGACAGTACCCAAAAAGTGACGGAGCCCGATTTTCGAAAAAAAAAAATTGGCAAAAAACTGCCTAAAATGGGGTTTTTCGGACTTGTGAAAATGTGTGAAATTGCTTCATTAATTTTTTCCGATTTTTTTGCATAAAGATAAAGGGCAATGTGCTTTTGCTTAGGCGGACTGTAAAACAACATGCCAGATTTTAGTTGTTTTTTGAAGGGCCCGTACAGTATGAAGCAATGTTTTTGTTTCAGAATAAGAGATTGCAAATCTGTTATTGATGTTTGTTTCTCATTTTTGATTATATCTTTCAACTCCAAGTATTATTGTTATTTGGGTTTTGAACATTTTCTCTCAAAATGACGACCTCGCCAAACGCTCCTAGTCTATTTCACTGGACTCAGCGTCATAAAAATTATCCAAAAGCAAAGTTCAGCCAAAACTCTATTCTACAATCGGCGCCGAAATATTTGGCACAAAAGGGGAATTCCCTCAAAACCGCTTTGAAGTACGGTTCGAAAGTAGAGTTTTAACTGTGAGTTTTAACATTAGACTTAAGACTTAAGGACCTTAGGATCTCAGGATTGAAAAGCTCAAATTTGCTACAACAAGGCTGAGAATATAGCTCAGAAGCCACTTAACCCCTCCCAAATCGAAAAATCCAATAAACAAAGTGGAAGTACTGAAACTGCAATTCTCACCCGATCTTTAAATTCTAGAAAACGTTAAAATACCCAAAATTGCCAATACATTTCGGCGCTGATTTTAGATAGAGCCCGATTTTCGAAAAAGATTTTTTTGGCAAATTTGGGCCAAAAAGTGCCTAAAAATGAGATAATTGCGCTTCATTAGTTTTTTCTGACTTCCTACAAAGTGATGCGAAAATGTAATTATTAAAATGTAAGACTTTTTAATAGGAAAAAGTTTTAGCCAAATTTGAGGGCCAAATTTTGGATTTGTGGAAGTTGCTTCATTAGTTTTTATCTTTAAAGAGCTAGAGTGATCTTTACATGAAAGAAAGGATTGTTTTTTGTGCCCAAAACTTAGCATGGATCCTTACCTCTAAAACATCGAAAAGCCAGTGTGAAACAAGCTTCATCATGTTTTTCAAGCTTACGTATCTCTATGCTATGCTGTTATCTTTTCTTTTTCGTTCGAACATTTTCATCTTCATTCAGCATGTTTCCGACTATTTATCTCAGGTAGGTCCATTCAGCATGTTGCTTGTTCCGTCTCGAAATTTGACAAAGTTCAAGAATCTTGGCTTACCTGATTAAAGTCCATTTCCGTCTGAGAAGCTCTTGTAAATATCACAGCTCTGATAAACATCAACTTTTAACTTTTTCAGGGGAGCATTCATGCAGCCGTTTTAGAGCCTGAAAAACTTCACCAGCAAGAAGATTACCTTGATGACATTGAGGAGACTGAGGCTAGTGACGATGATGTCATCGATGACGTCACTGAATTGTCTAAAGAACAACTGGAGACGCTGAGAAGAGAATCATTCTCCCAGATGGTAAGAATTTTTTTATTACTTGTAAATGGTGGGGTGAACCAGTGGTGAAATGGTAGCCCCCAGCAGAGCCTTTATGTTTGGGGGCGCCGAACAATAACGGGCGTCGAGAAGGCGTTTACAAGCGCCCTTATCAAAAGATTGACATTCGAAAAACCAATAAATAGCGCCCTGCATCAGTCCTTAAAACTCAAATTTTCCCTAACCCGCTTCGCTCGCATGTTCTTCTTTGAGGTTATGATTTTGATTTTCTTTTATCAAAAGTAAAAATGAGTTTTGATTAGAAAATACTGTAAGGCGAGTTCGATTTGATTGGTTGATTTACGGGCCCGATCGACTTTAAACTTTCAAATTTTTGTACAAAAAAACAGTCTACAACAGGGCGTTTTTAGCCATATTAAAGAGTCAAAATTGAGATTTTCTCCCGTCGACACTAACCCTCTCGCTCACTAAAACGTTACCATTCTTGAGAGGGGGATAGAAATTCAGCCAATGAAAAAATCGCTGGTCACCAAGGACCTTTTGATTTTATTTGCCGCTCTATATTTTTTTTAGCCGACCGCTTGGAAAAAAGCACATCCTCCTTTCTTTCGTTCAAATTTATATTTGATCACATAAATAATTATGCATTTTTTTGAGGTCGGGTTATTTTGACTCATTCAAAGCAGTTACGATTGTAGCCCGGGGTCCACTTACGGCTTTTTTTATAGACTGGATGGCGTGATTAAAAGACCCGGTAGTATATGGTAATATGCTTTTGCTTAGGCGGACTGTAAAACAGTCCGCCAGATTTTCGATGTTTATGGAAGGTAAAAACAGTATGAAGCAATGTTTTTATTTGAGAATAAGGGATTACAAATCTGTTATTGATGTTTGTTTCTCATTTTTGATTACTTCTTTCAACTCCGAGTAGTTTTATTGTTATTTGGATTTTTAACTCGCCAAACACTCCTAGTCTACTTCACTGGACTCAGCGTCAATTAAATTGTCAAAAAGCAAAGTTCAGCTAAAAGTAGACTCTAGTCTATTACGATTGCGACAGCTTCATTTCAGCCTGCCTACGTTATAAAGCCTGGTTTCGTTTTCCTTTTAGCCTGACAGTGACGAAGAAGATCAACGCATGGAAAAATCACCAAAAACACCACGTCAATCAAAACCGCATCCGCCCTCAAGACCCGCCATGAACAAAAAACCTGCACCGCCTTCTCGCCGTTCGAATGCACCAACACGACCGTCTGCACCTTCAGCTATCAAACCAAACCTCTCTCAGAAGGTCAGTTTTGTATGTTTCTATCGCCATACATCTTATCGGGAAAAATAAAGCAAGGTGAAAAATAGTCGGATTTAAAATAAACTAGACAAAATTTGAGTACCTTTCAGTCACTTTTCCCCCAGCAAATTAAAAAAAAAATATTTTTTATCAACATATTTTGAAATATATATGAAACTTCATTTTTTGGAAACAAAAAAGAACAGAATGGTATAGAAAAACTTTTCAGTTAGAATTTGAATAAAAAAGGCGGAAAATTTTGATCATACTCCATAATATCTGGTAAACTTCCACCGAACCTTTTCCGTCGCCAGGGTGTAGGCAATATTATCTAACCATTTCATCTGTCTGAATACAAACAGTACATGCTATTAAAAATGATTTTAAAAGAAATTGAGGCTTAGTTTGGGCCAAAACCGTAAACATTTAAATTAGAACCTTTAATGTTCTTATAAGCTCGAGAAAGGGTTTTTTTATCTGTTGAGACAAGAAAATAGTTCACTGTCAGCTTCATTTAAGAAATTTCAATATTTTTAGGACATTGATGAGTTGGTTGGAGGGTCTGCCCCTGCTCCAACAACCGCTCCTTCCAGGCCCAGTAGACCTTCTGCTCCTTCCAGACCCTCACCTGCTGGTAGACCGCCACCTCCTCGACCTGCACCTGCTGCCAGCAACCGACCAACACCTGCAAAGCCTCCTCCAAGACCTACTTCTACTGATACTCAAGCTATTACTCCAGTTGTAGTTGAATCAAAAGAAGTAAGTTTGTGATTTGAATTTTGACTTAGTTCTAAACCTTTAACTTGCAACCCTATCATTAAAACCTGAAGAAAGGTAGGATGTGAAAAGGTAGTCTCTCTTCTTTACTAGCGCTACGATTCCTTTTCCATAGGACGGATTACTCTATAACTCTCTATAACGATATAAAAGAAAAATACCTCTTCAATCGCCTTTACTTCTTTCCCATGCACCCGATATATAATCACTGCGTTTTTTATCAACTGCTTTATAATCTAAGCTACAGTAGGCTGCCCATATCCCTTTGACTTTTTAAAAGGGATCGTACGTAGCCTCAAGAAACACAAATGCTAAGCAATGTTTGCTAAGCAAGTTTTCTTATATTTTGATCTTTAACCTCTACTTCATTATTTGGGAAATCAATGTTGAGAAGATGCTCATGATACCGGGTGGGTAAAAAAAAACGCCTCAATTTTGAAATCTTTGAGGTTTATTTTTCTATTCAGTTGAGCTGCTTGAATTTTTTTGTGAGTATTGTGCATTTTATTTCCAAACATTTCTCGAAGTTTGGCAGAGTTACCTCAGATGAATTTAAAGTTATGAATATTCTCGCAAGATCACTACTTTTTGTGTTGTTCACAGAAGCAATTAATTGACGTCAAAGAAGACGTCAAGCCTTAACATTGTTGCTTTCCTATCAGCTGTAAAAACAGTTTTAAAGTGAAATTGAAGTTTGAGCGAGTTGTAGAAGGGAATACTACTACTAAGCCAATTTTTTTTAATGTCAAACTTATCTTTTTTCAAATTAAAGGGGTTTTGGGAATCTTTTCGTAGTGTTATCGTAACATCTCAAGGTGTTCAATGCAATGTAAAGCATTTCTCAGCAAAACAAAATTTCATCAATTCGTTTCATTTCCATTATTCAATCGATCATATTATATTCTACCTTTACCTTTTTGCAAAACAGTTGAACTGCGTGCCTACGTGCCCTCAAATTTCGACGTGCCCTCAACTTTCGAGGGCACGGCAAAATTTGAGAGCACGTCAAAATTTGAGGGCACGTCGAAAATTCGAGGGCACGTCAAAATTCGAGGGCACATCGAAATTCGAGGGCACGTCAAAATTCGAGAGCACGTCGAAATCCGAGGGCACATTGAAATTCGAGGGCACGTTGAAATTTGAGAGCACGTCAAAATTTGAGGGCACGTCAAAATTTGGGAGCACGTCAAAATCTGAGGGCACGTCAAGCACGTAAGCACGTCGGGCACGTCAAATTTCGGAGGGCACGTAGGCACGTTAGCACATTGGGAACGCGAGCACGAAGGCACGTAGGGCACGTCAGGCACGTAGGGCACGTCATTTAGCAGACTCGGATTTTGATGTACAAAAGTTAATAACATCGGTTCATTTCTGCATCATTGACGATTTGAAAGTCTTTTTTTGTCGTCGCAATTGACGTTAAGAAATGGCTTGGTTGGAACTAGCTAGAATCTATCAAATATTGGCCTTGGAATAAAACTTAACCTATGAAATGAAAAAATAATGCCATTTTGATGTTTTAAAAGTAGCGAGACAAAATGCACAGAAAAAACGTCAAATAATTTGTTTTACAATTTTCAACAGGATGATGTTGGCAACCCTTTCAACATTCAACATTTGATGCATGTTGATAAAAACAACATTGATGACTTTATTGCTATGATGAAACAACAGTATGCTACTGAAAACCAAACCCCCGTCTCATCAACCGCTAATGACGTCACCAGTCACCAACCAAAACGTCGCGGTACCATGATGAGTAAGATGAAAGCGTCGATCAGGAGAGATACGAAAACTCAGGCTAAACCAACACCCGTCATTTCAGGGCCCTCGGATATGAGGAAGACTGATGGAGCAGATATGGCCCCGCTTCCGGCTCCAGCGCCTGTTCCCCGAAGGCCTACCGCTGAGGCTAGACCGCCATCTACAACAAGTCCACCACCTCCTGTCGCCTCTCAAAAACCAGCTGAGAAAAAACGGTTATTGATATCTGGTCCTTCAGATCCACGCCCTTTAGATGGAAACACTGTCAGTGCCCCACCACCAATGGCTTCAAAACCACCCGCAAAGCCATCGGCCCCACAGCGGCCCACCGCCGTACGCCGCCCGTCTCCGCCAAGTAGACCTTCATCTGTATCCTCAGCAGCGCCCTCTCAACCGAACGAGCCGCCAGCCCGCCCAGTAAGAGTTGATAAACCAATAACAGAAGATACAGAAATTCAAGAAGATTCTAAAAGACCTCCTCCTCCGAAAAGGCCTTCACCACAAGACAAACCAACACCTCCTATTGCACCCTCGAAACCTGACTTGCCAAACCGTAAAGCAGGCCCTCCCTCACTAAAACCGGAATTACCATCGCGAAACAAACCTGAAAACGAATCCGCTATAGCACCAGTCAAACCTGATTTACCAAGTTTACCATCAAGGCCAAACATCTCTCCACCACCGTCTAGAGAGAAACCAGAATTGCCATCCCGGTCATTAGAAAATGAACCCGTTTCGGTTCCAAGTAAACCCGAAATACCCTTTCCACCTTCTAAAGAGAAACCGGTTTTACCACCACGGCGTGACACTGCTGATCCTTCATCTATAAAGAAACCGCCTCCACTACCAAGTCGTACTGACAGAACAACTGACATGCCTCAGGGCGGAAAAATTCAAAGAGAATCGTCAAAGAAAGCTCCACCCTCACGTCCTAAGGCGTCACCTGTAATTGAAAGCGAAAGCCAAGGGAACCATAACGAAGAACTGGGTCAATCTGAAGAGGTCCAGACACCGGCGCCTAAAAAATTACCTCCCTTGCCGCCCAGGGTAGATATGTCTTCAGGAGGACCTCCACCCCTCCCGCCAAGGTAGTGGATTGTATGTATAGGTTTGACACCTTGTCTTTTTTTGACTTTTAAGAATTAGTATTTTCTCTATTCTCCTCTACGGGGTTTCTTATACAGACAAAAAAATCTGCCCAAATTTCAATGAAAGTTAACCCAGAGTTTATACATATGTTTACAGATGTATAAAGGTTAGAGAGGTCGTGCATTGATAAGGTTTTGCTAAGCGAATTAAAAAATGGGCTGACAAAATTAGCGTGGTCCACGTCTTCGCTTTATTTGACGTCATTACAATTTCTTTTAGATATTTTCAATGAAAAATTTTCTTAAATTGCGGACATTTTTTTGACTTTCTTTGTTTCTCTTATCGAACGAAAGCAAGAAATTAGATCTAATTAAATTCCTTTTATGAACATAATTACAAAATTAGCTTACACCGTAGAATATATTTCAAAAGGCTGCACACAATCAGTTCTTATCAATTTTGAATCAATAGTCAATCAATTATCAATCAATCAATAACTTAATAATATATCATAATTTTATGCAATAAATTATTTTTCTACTTTTACTATATCAATTGTTTTCAACGTAAGTAATTTTGTTACAATTTTTTAATGTTTTGTTTCTTGTTTGTATGTATTTTAAAGGGGTGGTAACCGCTGACCTTTATAAACCCTGGACTAAGCTCTATAAAGTAACGTCAAAAAGTAGATCTTGCGCCCCTGATGTATTTACACCGCTATTGAGTAGTGCTACCATTAGGGTACCATTTTCAAAAAACTCCGATCAAAGATTTGCTGGCTGGAATAAAAAAGGTGTCTTCAGGGTTTATTTAAAGCTCAGTGGTGGTAACTTTGGGGTTGGGAATGCGCATTGCTTTTTGTTTTAGCTAATATTGAGGTCAAGCACCGATGGTTGATATTTCAAAAATGCGATCAGAAAATGTAAAACAGTAGACTTAACCTTTTAATAGTAATACATTCTTTCTAGACTTTACCACTAAAGAAGGTTAGCTACCTGATTAGACAAGGATCTTTTCTTGAAATTTTCTAATTTAGCAGCATTCGAATTTTTCTCTATCTGGATGCCCTTATATTTTTTGTTTGTTATAAAAACAAATTTAGTCGAAAGGGATCCAAAATTTTAAGTCCATTTGCTTTAAATTTGCACTAATCTTTGTTTAGCTTGTTTTTTTTCAATGAATGCTTCAATTCTAACATAAGATATACCGTTGAAAAGATAATTCAGAGTACTATAATTTCTCGAAAAAAAAAAGAAATCGAAGAGGAAAAATGAAGACGAAACAAATTAACTTTTTATCCTTTGAGGCCAAAAACTTAATTCTTGGTACAGAGCTGCTTTGAAGCCTCCTTATTTCGGATGTACGATTATTTTTTAACATAAAACTATTGTATAGAAACTTATAGGCCTCAGAATGTAGACCGTTATCCATTGTTTGTGAACAGTAGTACCTCTGTGGAGGGTGAAGTTTCCAGCACCAAAGGATAAGAAGTTCATTTTCTAAAACTTTTTCAATAATTTCACCAGCAATTCAAGTGCTATGAATTATCTTAGAAATATGATAAAATATGTTTAAATTGAAGCATTCGTTGAAAAACTGGCAAGCAAACAAAGATTAGTGCACACTACACTTAAAATAATGGGCTTTAGTTTGTCATTATACTCAATATAGTTCAAGTAATATTTTCTTTTGTTTTGTTAGAATTTTTTTTGACTTAGTATAGCTGTAGAATTTTTTTAGATTTTCAATCTGAACTTCGATCAATGTCTTCAATACTTTGGAGGCTTCCTTTTCAAAAAATCAAATATTATCATTAGATAAAGGAAACTTTTGGGAAGATCTCAGTAGGATTTAGTCAGTAGTTTGACAATTAAGATTTAGTGAAAATTTAGTCTAACTTTATTTCCATTAACATATATACTACGCTGGACGCGTAATCCTAAACCTCTTTCATTCAAATCTTTCTATAATTCGAACTTACAGAAACTCTTTAATGTTAAATGTTTTCTATTATTCAAAAGTATTAGATTTCCATCAATTTCATTCGATCAGATTCGTGTTCGAATTAGAGAGAGAGAGAGTTAACCGTGTTTACAGAGAAATTTATTTATCAGTCCATAAAGTTCATCAGGTTTTTCAAACATTGGTACTTTGACTCGATCGAAACATCTATCAGTTCTTGGAGACTGCTCAATCCGATATACCTTCTGCATGCTTATAAAACCTCGGAAAAACTCACAATCAAATGACGAAAGTTGACCTCCAAGAATATTGAAATAAAATTCTCCTGGAACATAATAATCCGAATAATTTGGCTTAGTATTGTACCAGTAATTATTGCGGACGTATAAGGGATGCCTTGTCCATGTTCCGAATAATTTGACATTTTGACCTTTGGGTTGTAAATTATCCAAAATAGCGTCCCAAGATCGTGTATCAGACATATGATTCGAGTAAAAGATAATCTCAAGTGGATTCATGGTAGAATTGGTTTGTTTTCTTCTCTCGTTTTCTCGCTTAACAATTCGCAATGCTAAAGGAAGATATAGCTCTTGATTGTATTTCATTGCAATATGAATTTTGTTGACGTTTTGAAGACATGTTTCGTTGAAGAATTCTGGTTCGAGTTTTAAGGCTTGGTAGAATTTATATCTGTCGTAGTTTGGTTCTTTGATTACATCGATTAAGTTTTTGTATTCACTCGCCTGAAAAGCGCGTTCTTGTTGGAAGAATATAAGTCTGTGTGGTGCTATCCATCCTTGAAATGGACACAGATAACTTCGACAGTAGATAATAATATCCCAGGACATTTCATCTTGGAGGTATCTCAGACTTGAGTAAATTTTCTCTTGATTGGTATGGTCTGTTAAGTAAACGAATGACTGCTTCATTGATCCATTTCCTTGGATTTTCTCGTTCCGAAGATTATCGATAACTCGAATAACTCTGTGTTCCTCTAACGGTGCAATAAAATTTGCTGTGAACATAAATTTTCCTTCTCCATTTATTTCTTTGAGTAAGAAGTTCCTTTCGATATTGTTAAGATTTGTATCTTTCCTTAGTTGAACTATGCGCTCTTCCTCATTAAGATATAAATTAATCATGAAGCACTCTTCTGTGAAAACTAATTCTGAAATATAGAATAAAATCTTCTCAGCTTGTAACCAATCTAAAGAATTAATCATGACAGTGACATTTCGACGATCCGTGCATTTCAAATTTGTGAAATCTATTTGTGTGGTGAATGCGACATTGTAAATTATCAATATCAATATAATGATTACCACGTTTGTGAAGGATCGCATCTTCGTTGATACAAACTTTTTTGCAGTTGTTGATGAATCAAATACTTTTGGTCGCCCTCCTTTGATTTTTTTCCGTTGATAATTCTAATATTGGTTCCTGGAATGAAATAAAAAGGCGTGGTACAGTTGTTGTCTCTCGCCTATTCTAACTTGAACGGGGAATCTTCTGCGTTCGAATTGCAGAGAGATTGAAATTATAGAAAGCAGTTTAATAGTGTTTCTCTCATGACTGATAACATGTTCGAATTATAGAAAGATTGGAATAATAGAAGCTCGAATAAGCGAGAGTTTACTTTATTTAGTGATTTCCTTTAAAGTGCACCATACCAAAAATTTCGAGATAACACGGTTTTCACGCAAAGTACAACCGGTAACACTATAACCAAATGACAAGTATTGCCTTAAAGGTTTTGTTTTTAAATAAGAGTGATACCGTTTTCTTACTCATCGATTTTAATTCACAAGCTTCTTTACATTGGATTGACACAGATGTGGGGCAAGATAGTCAGAAAAAGGAATAGAAAATCATTTTTTGCTTATATTAGCACAATATAACAATAGGTAGACACCGTCCTGATATGAAACGGGAACACTTATGTAAAAATAAAACTCTAACGGGCAATATTCCTAGCCTGTTTTGAAAATGATTCATGCGATGCAAGTTCTGCTGGCCGTTCCGATACAGTAGCGAGTTTATGTATTTGCACTTTTGAGGACGGTAAAGCGATTAAAGCGATTTGGGATGACCCGCAAAATCGAGGACGGTAAAAGTGATGACCTAGTCAAATTAGAACCTTACCGTCTCCGTCGACGTGAAAAACACAATACATAAACTCGGTCGTGTTGCCGACTGAATAAATAGCTTCAATACGTGATATACTAAACACTTCGGTTTCATAACAAATTTAAACGCGTTTTCTGTAAAATTATTCTTATCCGATCAAACCATTGTGTCGCCTGTGTCTCTGTTTCCGGAAAAAATCAAATAAAAACTAATGAAAATCAGTTAAAAGTTCTACCATCTCAGCAATTTATAAAAAAAGGCTTTTCCGAAACTTGCTTAACCCTTTAAGTGCCAATGGGCTCTTCCAGAAAAAATCTGTTCATGGGGGGTGGAGGATGAATTGTCCAGGGTATTGAAAAAATACCAAAAAATAGCAATGTCCAGGGGGTAAATTCCATTGTCCAGGGGTATTTTTTTGTGTCCACGGGGTTGATTTGATGTTTGTCCAGGGGTATAACCCGTGTCCAGGGGTTAAATATCAAAATGTCCAGGGGTGATTCATGAAAAAAATAATATCCTCCACCCCCCATGAACGGATTTTTTCTGGAAGAGCCCAATGTCGTATATATCAGACATGGGCTATGTAGGAGCCCTCCTGTATGCCCAATTTGAGTTAGAAATCGTTCTAATCGGTCTAACGCAGGAATTGGATTGGGCTTCATGGTCAAGCAAAAAAAATCAAAAGTGAGTCTTTCCAGTGAGATTTTAAGTCAAAAAGTCAAAAAAATGCAAAAATTTGACAAAAATTAACTTTATTAAGATTTTGACCGTTTTTTGACAATTTTTTGGTCAACGACACGAGTGATCCAAGAACCTCCAAATTTGGCCCTGCTTTACTTGATTCTATCCTCCAGCGAATTAATTTGAAGTTTTACCATTGGGCATAGCATCTCTCTATCTGACTGCCTTAATTTCCCTTACCTACCTATATGCTGATATAAATGTTTTTCTTTTCTTCTTTCTGACCAATCTTGCTCCACATCCGTGCCAGACCAATGTGAAAAAGCTTGTGAACTATGATTGATGAGTAGGCAAACAATATCACTCTTATTTAAAAACATTAGAACTGTAATCTTGGTAGCTTGCAATCTTTTTAATTTTTATTCTAAGATACCATTATGGTAACCCTATTACTCTATCTGTATACTCTTTTTAACAATCTTAATCCTTCTATCTCGTTTTAGATCAATAACTAATTAAATAAACTGTATGATTATTGCATAAACAAAACAGATCATATCAAATAAAATGACGTCATCTTTGTTGCTAGGTAAGAGGCTTATTGTATTAAGGCATGTCAGAAACTGCCTTCGACTGTTAATGTATAGTTTGAGAGCTGTTGGTCTTTTTATAATAATGCTATACAAGTTCGCAGGCCACCGTGCGAGCACATGGGCCTCTATGAACCGCTCTTTGTTCGGTTTACAATTTTCTTAAGATAGAGTTTTTTCCTAGGGCTCCCCCTGACTTTGAATTTAAAGTTTGCATCCTTTAGTGACGTGTTCATTTCTTGGGCTTTCATACACCACTCTTTGATTGTCTTCCTTTCACTTTTCGTAAGATCTTCTGTCACACGGAAGGGCAATCTTTCTCCTTTAGTGATTGCTCTTAACACTGTATTTTTGTCTTCTTCGTTTGCAAATCGGACTTTTATTGGTCGATAGCGTTTTTCATCTTCCTTTTCCTTCGAAAATTTTCCGATTCTTTGAGTTTCTTCAATCTTTATATTCCTTAAGCTTAGTTTCTTAGGTAAGACTTTTTCATTTAGATATTCTTCGTCGTAGATTTTGGTTGACTCCTCTGAATCTTCAGTGGATTCACCAACACCATGAAGAATTAGATTGCACGCCGTGGATTGAATCTGTCGTTCCTCCTGTTTTTCCCTTCGAAGTACGTTTTCTATGTTTTTCTCGATTTGCCTCGACGCGACTGCTGCGTAGCTTTGTGATCTATTTTCTCCTTTCTTCTCAATGATGTCTTCCATCTTCTTTTCGATCGTTGCCATTTTTATTAGGTCATAAGCCTCAGAATTTTAACCATCCTCAACTTGTTCGCCGTATCGAAAACTGTCAAAAAAGAACACTAGCGGTCTCTTTGATCTCCATGAGCCCAAAAGAGAGGTCAAAAGTTGTTGTACTAATCACCCGTAAAGTTTCAGCCATGAGGCTCGTGACGTAAATTTAAGCCATTTTTGACCTCTTTTGGGGGCTTTTCCTTTTTGTATGAACAAATTTTATAAGAACAACGAGGCTAAAAAGCG
This sequence comes from Clytia hemisphaerica, assembly GCF_902728285.1. Taxonomy (NCBI): domain Eukaryota; kingdom Metazoa; phylum Cnidaria; class Hydrozoa; order Leptothecata; family Clytiidae; genus Clytia; species Clytia hemisphaerica. The sequence continues at coordinate 242,488 of NW_027103708.1, read as the reverse complement.
AAGAACAATCTAAGAACAATCAATACTGAATCTTAAGTTTCTGAATTTCAAGAACTTTACATGGCCCCCGGCGTGTGCATCGAATTGAGGGGGCCAAAAAAATATGTCGCCCACCATGGTTGGGCGACGAAGAAAATTTTCGACTTTTTGCCCTTATTTCACCCCTCTAAACGGTATATATAAGATTTTTCAAAGTAAAAAAAAAATACTTTGCAAAATATTGGTGACGGGGGTCATGCTTTCACAATTTAATGGTGTCAAGTACAATGTTGGACAAAATATTTGATACAAAGGGGATTTCCCTGCAATATTATAAACACCACAGATGATGTTTAAGTGCTGTTATTTACTTCTGGAATGTAGAATTTTAACTCTTAGTTTTCACAAAGAGACTTAAATCTTACGACCAAAAATTTAAATTCCCAATGAAATAGAGTGGAATTAACTGAAATGCTGAAAAAACGTAGAAATACAGGGTACTTTTGTGTGTAGCTGGCTGTTCCCCTTGGCTACAAATCTATTTTTCAAGTTCTTCTGCAATTTCTTAAGTTCTAGTCGTACGGGGCCGTGTCGTCCAGGAATGCGCTCAATATCACCACCAGTTTTATGGGTTTTGTTGATCAAACTTCGTCAATCCTTCTTTTGTCCAGCCCTTTGTTGTCTTCTGGATATGAAAATCTGCTTAATCTGTTGACATTGCTGCGCTCAAGGGAACTATTGGGTGGGAATTTTCAGGATTTATTGCGATATAATTTGTTTTTGTTTTTTGTTTTCAAAGGAAAATATCTTGTATTTTTGAGGGGAAATATTTCGTTATTTACGGCTCAAAAATCTTTCAAATCACAATCACGTTTTGACCTCTCATCATGCAATCGCGAAGAAAGAATTCCAAATCACGTAATCACGCTGCAATAAAGTCCCTATCACATCATCACGAAAACTGCTTGGGGGGGGGCCTCTTTAAAGTACAGAAAATAGGTATTTCTTTCATAGAGAAGAACATTTTCTTTCGCAAATACGGGATATTGACCTCCTATTTTCTATGTTATTTCACTTTTTTTTAACTTAATTTCTTTAATTCCCAGGAACCCATTGAAACGTGTGGAAAAACGATATGAAGACATGACAAAATGGCAAAATGATAGCCAGTAAAAGTTCAAGCTGTTTTCCAAAAGGTATATATATTTCTGAACAATATTAAGTTCTTTTTACTGTTTTTTCGAGAGCTTTCCAATGATATAAGTGGTTTTGGGTTCTTGAATTTTCGTCCAATTTCGGGTCCCAAGGGATGACGTCAGTCTTTTGCCCATAAAAAATCCAAGAAAACAAAGCGTAGGAGTGCTTTTTAAAAAATATGAAAGATACCATTGCATTGATGCGTTAGATGTAACGTCACTCCAATTAAGCTATATTGTATGCTACGCTCCACCGCAGAGACACGAATATTGCCTAACAGTAACAAACCAAACTTCTCGAGTTACGTTGAGAAATCAACAATCTGCTTTGAAGTGCTGCTTTAAAATCAACGTTTTCTTTTCAGTCAGCGAAGAAGAGTTTGGTACAGGCTAAGTACGAGCTTGCGTGTTCATTTTTATTTAACACGAGATTATAAGTTATTGGGGGAAAGAGTTTGTGATAATCATTTTCATTTATTCGTTCATTTTTAGTGGTTTTTTCAAGTTGGAATAGCGAGAAAATGACAGCTGAAATATGACCAAATGACATTGTATTGGATTCTTCAGTATTATTGAGTTGGCCCAACTAAAATTTTGATGTTGTGAAGTGAATTGGTGTCGTCGACTTTATTAAAGGTAGGTTATGATTATTTTTCGTCGGGCCTTCATAAGTGGGGTATCTGGACAGGTCCGGGGGGGGGATACTTAGGCAAAATGGGTGTCGGGTATGTGCGAGCCGTAAATGTCTCTTTTTCACACCCTCGAAAGTCTCTCAAAGGGGTACAAAACCATTAAAAAGAAAATTGAGTCTCTCTCAAAGGGTCGTGATTTTCCAAAATTTGGACAAAAATCGAGTAAAAATCCCAAATTTTGAGAAAAGTCTCTCTAAGGGTCCCAGAAACGCCAATTTTTGGGACAGGTCTATCAGATACGAATTACAAAGTTTAGAAACACACAGATAACCCTTAATTGTTATAACACTAAAGAGCATAACACAACATCTGCTAAATCAGTCGGCTGGACAAAAACTATTTTTAAGCATGAAATTCTGATGAAATTTTACTAGGTAAAGTTAAACTAAGTTTAAACTAAGGTTCAAATGATGATATTCTCAATAGTCGGATTAGTAGCCTTTCCAAGTAAAACTGAAAAGTCTCGTAAATTTTGGAACCACGTGACTAAACTCGTATGTTTTATGAATGGATTCAGATAAAAAAATTGATGCTTTTGATACAGACCCTCATGCTATCTTGACCGTTTAATACGAATTTAGAGAATTTCATAGATTTTGGTGTTATTTATGATCCTAGGGCCCTATTTGTTGTAAGTTTAAGACTACCAGTGGCGAATGAAGCGTTGGCGTAAAAGGGGCCAGTGTTTACTTAGTGTCGGCTCAAAAAAAAGACTGATGTAGTATTACAACACATGAAGCACGGAGCTTTCTTTTGATGAAAATTTTAAACTTTTCATACCAATTTTGCATCAATCTCTATTTTCACCAGAGAAAAGTATACATGTTTTTCAAGATATTGTGAAATTTTTTGTTGGTTCTTTCTGTTTTATTCTAATACAATAATGACCGGTTAGTGAGGGCTGTACTGAGAAATATTGCCCGAGGTCAAGTAACGACCGAGCTTGCCCGAAAAAAACCGGTCATTATTGTATTTGTTAACCGTTTCCTTCAACTTTGATTGATTATTAGCGCTTTATCCAGGAAAAATAGCGAAATAAAGCAGAAAAAACAAGCGAAAAGAGATAGAAAATTGCTATAATTTCTGACGTCAGAAATAAAAAATGAGAGAAATGATGTCAACGCATTGTTCATTTTCCTTTGAAAAAGTGACGTCACAATGAATTTTCCTAACGACGGGCAACTCTGGACAATGTAGGCCCGTCGTCATGCGAAAAGAACCAATTGCATTGCGCAAAAAGCCATGTAGCCCGCTTCGAAAAAGTAACCGGTTAACAATATAGAGAATGGCTTAGCTTTTTAAAATTTTGGTATATAAAACTTGAAATCAGTTCAGTCAATCAAAAGTTGTGTTAAGAAAACTGACCCCAAAACCCATTCAAAATGACAAAATTCATCAAAAACAATACTTTTTTGGCGCACTCTGTCTAAATATAATCATAGTTCGTACGCCCCTTTCTTAAGGGGGTGGTGGCATCCTCCAAAATATTAAAGAAAGGGAGATCCAAAATACAAATTTAGGCTTATTTCTTTGGACCAGCATCTGAAATTAAAGACCTTAAAACCGGTTTTCGTAGGGTACCCTTTAGATCTGGGTAAATCTTTGATATTTGCGACTAATCGGGTGTGGAATGGATCAAAAATACCTCTCAAATTTCCTGCACTTTCCTAGTAAAATCGACTTTTAGTTAATCGAGTTTATCAAGCCCCCCCCCCCCCTTTACAAACGATTTTTTCGAAGTCTGAAAATCAAATTTTTGATACTTCTACCAACGCAGGGTTGCCAGCGGTCTGGAAAAACCTGGAATACCTGGAAAAATAAGCTTTATTGGAAAATAAAGAGAAAGTGAAGAAAATCAGGGAAATGTCAGAATTATTTTCGTGAAAGTCGTGGAACGTCAGGGAAAACAGATTTAATTCTTGTCATATAAAGCAATTAAGCAAAAGAGTAAAGCAAAAGATACGTTTAAGGAAAAGAGACCTTCTCGATAGAGCGATTACTCTGTACCAGAGTGTATCTCACGTTTATCGCTTCGTAGTACACTCTGTGCGCATTGTCTGTTCGATAAAAAATTCCCGTACGGAGACCTCTGCGATGAAGTATGATTTATAAATAGCAACACTTCTCTCATCGTCTTCCCTCTCTCGCCAACACTCCATCGCAGCGGTCAGTTTGAAAAATCTCAAGTAAGAAAAGACAATGACAACACACCCTCTACGGCAATGAATTTTGAAAATAGCCGTAGAAACTGGGTCTGTGTACAGACAATAAAGAGATCAATGAGCTTGTATTTTACAATTTCAACTTTGTTTAAATCCATTTTTATTGTGATTCGTGGCTACAACAACTCTTTCTAAAATTCTCGGTTAGTCAGGGCGCCTTTCAACATAAAGCAGATTTTCAGGTTCATGAGTATACCTAACTCGCAATTTTTAGGGAGAACCTAAATCATTGGGGGGGGAGCACCTGAAAAATGGGCTGGAACCATCAAAAGACTTGCAAATCGCCTAACGGTGATTTTATCAATCTAGCCAGCGAGGGAGAAAATGGGCCATTAATCACTAAGACTACTAATGTTCTGAGGAGAAGACAAAATGAAATGGATAAGGGCCTTGATGATTTACAAACACAAATGATAGCTTTTTCCCCAATAACTTTTCCAAAGATGGTTCCTTGAAGTTTTTTAAATATTTTTCTTCCTGGTTGTTCCCATGATTATAAATTTTTTGCCTGAATTCCTTAATTTTGGTGTATTTTCCAACAATGTAGAGGCCTTATTTCTCAAATTTCCCTTAAACTTTTCATTTAACTTTCATCTTCATAGAAAAAATCTGGCTAACGAGATTTATATTTGTAACGTTAATTTTGCTAGCTTTAGTTTGCCTGATTCAAAGGTTATAGCTTCTGACGTTTCTGTTATCAATTAGTATTTTCACCATTTTTAAAAAGTTCTGGATGATCGTGATGATATTGCTTTGTTATATAAGAAACTGTCGTATTGAACGGTCAGAAAAGAAGGCAAATTTCTGCTTTGGTCAAGGGAAAAAGCACGTTGACACATTTTGAGATTATGGAAAGGCCTGTATAAAATATTGGGTTGGATTAAAGCGATTGATGTAGTAGTTTATAATTTTTTACATAATATAAAATCTAAGACGTCTGATATTTACAGTGGTCAGTGAGAGAAGGATCGAGCTAATCTCGATCTTCCCGTAAAATATAAAAATAATAATAGAAAACAAAGTTCATATAATCTACCCCGCCCAATCCGCCCGACGGCTCATTTAGATTATGGTGAATAACTGTAGAAATCTTTACAAGGCCCTACTTTTTGGAAAAGTCGGGGGAAAATATTTTCTCCTAAGTGCTGGAAACCCTGCAACGGATTCATCGCGAAAAGTAGATTAAGAAAATAGGGTTTACCTGTTAAATTACGACTATGACCATGTTCAGACGTTATGGTTCCGTTCTGAAACGAAACGGTTCCGAAACAAGTGTGAACGTCAAAATTCGAAACGTCAAAAAAGAAGACGTTACAAAGGAAAACAGATTGAAATGGTTTCGCTCCACTTCTTTCATCGGAACGGAACTGTTCCGTTTTCTTGCTCCAAAGCGTTCCAAAACCAATATGAACACATTCGATCCGTAACGAAAATCATACCGGAGTGAAACGGAACAATAACGTGTGAACATGGTCCATGTACCCGGTTACCGAGAAATGGCGTTTTGGTCGTTTTCTGATGACGGATAGCACTTTGTTGGGAATATTTTTAGAAGAATTCAACTCCGGGGCCAGATACCCCTGAATTAATATTATCCAAAAATGGTATGGTTTATTGTTAAAGTTTTGTTGTCTAGATCACAGGAAAATACATTTTCAAGGTGGGTAAAGTTGCTGAAAAACTATTAACTCAGCAAAAAATATCAATAATTCTCAAGCCTTGAATCGAAATATGTCATATATAAAAATTTGTTCAGATTTTAAGTTGTGCCACATATATGTGAAGTTACACAATTCATTACTCGGTTGCTGGTCCATTTGTGTAAATTCCATTTTTCGACCATAGTCATTATAAAAAACCCCGGTCTGGCAATGTATTGTTTTAGCTTTTTTGTTAAATTTTCTTTTGTTGCAAACAAAAGACAAGTTGCGATTTGCATACTTATTTTTTTATTATGTTATCAAAATCTCCTCTTGGGATCGGTCTATTTTCTAATCACATGATCAAAAAGTTTGCAAAATAAATCGATTTTGGTACATCAGCTCCATCTTTTAACAATAAAAAGAGACAAAAGCCTTCCAGACCAGTGTTTTTATAGTGACTATGTTTCGACTAAGGGGGGAAATTTTGCTTTGACCACAGAGTTTTAAATAAGTTCTTTTGTCATATGGCCTAAACTCCCTTCATAAGACATTGAATGTAACTCTGAGGGCTTTGTTTTATTTCCACCAAGATTTCCTTAAGGGCTTTGAAGTCATTACTGGTGAAATTTTTGAACAAGTTGATTTCAGGAATCCAGTAATGTGGACAGTTTTCATACTCAATGCTTTTAATAACACCATCTAGCAATAAATGAAAACAACTCTCCATATTTGCTTCGACCCATTTATTTTCGTCTGTTTTTTCCAACACATTATAGAAAATCATTTTCAAAAAATATGACTTGAAACTCTTACACCTTGGTTTCAAAAAATCCTTACCAATAATTTTTAAAGCGACGAAACATTTTCTCGCCACCGGTGATATCCATTTTGATAAAACAACTTCAGCAGTTGAAAACGAATATCTCCACGTGGCCCCTTCTATATCGTCTGGTTGAGATTTGGGAACTAAATGAAAACCTTGTTTAACGATGAAATCAACTACAGTTTCGTCCGGCCATGCACGTGACCGTGTGGGCCAATCAGATGTAGGAGGCCATTCCCCTGTGCATTGTATACCGAAAGTTATATCAGCGCGTATGATCGGACAGAAAGGCATATAATAATTGATGCATACTGCAGGGCCTGATTTCTTAATGTAGCTTATATTTTTATCCATCATAAATTTCCACGTTTTATTTCTTGTTAATATGCGAAAGCCCTGCAATGTCTTAATTTTCGTGTTCATAACCGAATCATAGACCTTTTCAACGATCTCCTTCCCTGATACTCTTGAGTTTGTTTGGTTCCGAATAACATTCACAAACCCAGGAGATAAATTGTCACACTGCGTTTCTATGAAGTAGTAACTTTCTGCATTGAAACTTGCTTCTTCATAACCATTGTAGATCATTAGATCGTGATCACTTAATAAAGCATGTCCACTGCCTAGGTGTCGAGAATTTCCGAAATATTTATCGTCCATAAAATCTAGAGGTACATTGAAACGTTCCATTGAACTCCCCGTGAGAATAGAAGTTAATTCTGATGGTTGCAATGGTATGACAAAACTTGACTTTATATTTCGAAGGATCGGTTCCAAGTTTTGTTTTGTTTGGAACCATTTGCTTTCGATTTCATCAGGCCATGGTATATCACTATCGACATGTTTTAATTTTGATAAAATAGAAGAACTGTCTTTAATTGGTCTTTTTCGTCTTTTTTGAAGCTGAACACAATTCCTCAGAAAAATGTAGGTGAAGTAGATGAAGAGAGTGAGACTAGAGCAAAACAATGCATACTGTAAGAATCCTTCATATTTCTGATATTTTCCCGCACTTTTCATTGTTTCACACATATCTTCTAGGCAGATCACAGACGATAAAAACAAAACACACTATGGTTGCAATTATACCAATTTGTTGACATCGCTTTAGCCGAATCGATTGTTTAATGTTTGATACCAAAATTAGTTTTGATCTTGTCACCAAGTAGTTTATAAGAATCCAAAGACAGCTGATACCACCAGATACTCCAAACTGTAAGAAATAAATATTTCGAAATATTATATCTAATTGACTGGAAATTCTGCTAGTGGTACCAAATTTGAATTGGTATTTTTAATGACAACTCCTGCATCAATACCAACTGATGACGTCATCGTTCTTTGAAATGTCGAAAATAAGCTACATGAAATAAAGAACCCCTCTACGTTTTTTCACTTTCACTTGTTGTTCAACCCATCCCCAAGTCCGACTGACTACTTTTTTCAGGCGTAAGGTCGATTTATTTCCAACTACTGGTATCGTGTGTTTTAGAAACCTATCGTCGTTTTTCAATAATAACATCATTTGGATCTTACTTTTCTGCTTCTCTCGATCCCAGGGGGGGGGGGGCACTCATATGATCTGGCCTACGTCATGTGCTGCGCTTAAGAGTGGGGTTTTTCAGCATCCCAAAATTTAAGGGTGTGTTTCTGTGAGATTGCACTGCAATTTTAAAACAAATTCAAATTAATTGTTAAAAAGAAAGGTTTTTACTTCTCGTTTGTTTGAAAAACTTTCTATTGTCTGATAATTACAGCCGACAAGAATAACTTTCTCAGTTTTTCTTTGAAACAGAAAATTTCCGAAGCTTCTTCTTTCACGCAGATTTACAGCTGAGAAATATAGTGAACTATAAGGGTTAGGTGATTCGCAAGAGAAAATGCACTAAAAGGGTACCTTTTCAGCCAGATTGAACTGCACTGTAAGGGTACGATTTTGAAAAGCAGATTTTTCGCGGCACATACCGTCATTTCGAAATCGAGTGCCCCCCCCCCCGGGCTCTCGATGTTTTCCATGACATTAAAATCAGTTTTTAGCTGATATCTTTAGATTGGCATTATTCAAATTTTCCGAAATGCGTCACGCAACATATGTCTAGGACTTGTCACCTGTTTGGTTCAATCTTCAAAGAACTTACCAGACAATTTATTAGTATTCTTTGATCTTGGTGAAGAAAACAGCTATCGGTGTTCGTGTGATTTGAAGTTGTAATGTTAGAGTGGTTCATCATCACCTTGCCCAGATATGTTTCATTCAATGTTTCCATTTTTATTCTTAAACTTTGGTAAGAAATATTCAAAACAAATTAATACAACCGAGAATTTGTCTACTAGGGGGGACTTAGTTTAATGGTTCGAGCTGTTATTTGCCACAGCTTGATGTCATAATTTAGTGAAAGTTTATATTATTTTGAGATTATTTTGAAAACTGTTGAAATCTTTCCAGTCATAGTTTTATGAAAGTGAATTTATATATATGCTCTTTTGAGGACGACGGAGTGACTGGAACGATTTGGAATAACCTGCAGTGTTTTAACCCGCAAAATCAAGGACGGTAAAAGTGCTGATTTACCGCCGTCCTCAGTCGATCAGGATCTAGAGACAAATCAAAGGCTAACCGTCTCCGTCGTATAAAAACACATATACATAAACTTGTTAATAAAATACTAGAAGGGTGTTTTGTAGATAAAGAATATAAACAACTAACGCAACCAAACGCCATCCAAACTTACCGTTGTTAAATCCAGATTTTATATCTCAATCAAACACAAAACCTTTTTCTACCTTTTAATTTTCTCTAGAATTTTAAGTTTCGTTTTTCAGAGACATACTTTCCTTGTACTTTCCTTTCTTTGTAGGAAAGTACAGTGACGTATTTATAAAAAGTCCCAAAAGTGTCAGTTTTGTTTGTTATTCGATATCAAATTGCTTAACATGATTTTGTATTTGAAACCTTGCCAGAAGTAGCATTATCTTGATAGTTCTTTCCTACTTTATGGGTTTTCCTGAGATTTCCCCTTGACCTTATCGAGAATAAAGTTGGGTGTAATATACAAAGTTATCCCGTCTTTTCGGGATGGAGTTGAATTTAACTTTGATGAAATCTATCTTTTTTCGTTGTTTTTTTTCTGTACTTTATTCCTTCTTGAAAGTTTAAGGCGGGTCTCCACTTGCGCGCGCTCCGATCGCACTTTTTTGAGCAAAGCTTCCACGCTATTGGTAAAAAGAAAAATGAAGCAACTCCATTGGTGCGATCTGACGTAACGCTTGAAAAAAGTTGAACTGTTTTGAACTTTTTTTTCCAGCACGCGCTACATTTTTATGACGTAATCTTTTTTTCCAAGCAAAAAGGATCGAAGCCAAAAGGTGCGATCGCAGTGCGTGCAAGTGGAGTCCGGCCTTTACAAAGGATATCAGCTTCACTTTTTCTAATGCCGCCGATATCGATCATTCCTCAGTTCAATACACCTTTCCCGATATCGATTGCGCAATACTAAAACATGGAAAATTCAACATGAAAACATGAAAGTCGTGCATCGTTTAAAAATGTTTCAATTTGTGCAAAACTTTAAGTGCTCAATTTTATGTTGCAAAAATCAGCACTTTTGAGAAAAATGTTCCCGAAACACAAAATCAGGTGATCTTTGTTTCAAATGTCTCGCCAAAATCTTTATTACATGGGTACTAAGACACTGCTTTTCTAAGATGGGATGGTACCACTGAACTCTATATATCCCTGGACCAAATTACTTGATCCTGGCCGAACAAAAATCTTTGATCGTAGTTTTTTTGAAATTGGTACCCTAATGGCGACACTACTCAATAGCGGTGAAAATGCATCGAGAGCGCTAGATCTACTTTTCCTAGAAAACTTTTGATGATGTTGCTCCGTTAGACGTTAATTTTTAACACTGCAATGGCTTCTTCTCGAGTATCAATCCGAAAAGAACTCCGATCAAAGATGGCTGACTTAGCTTGGTCCAGGGAAATATAAAGGTCAGTTAAAAAAGTTTCTGCGCAGCTTCATTGTAAATGTAAATTTTGCATGATTATTGTAGTAGTATGTGAATCGTTAGACATTCTTTCATCTTCGCCGTCCCATTCACAGTGGTGTATGAGAATCAAACAAGCAAAATAAAGCGATGGGATATTTTTTACTGATGTAAAAATTGTGAAAATTAAGAGTTCCTGTAAAAATTGTGAAAATTAAGAGTTCCAGAGGGTTTAACCTTATGAGTGTCTGGAATTCAGAGAATTTAATTATTTTCGGACACAAAACGTTGGATCTCATCAATACCTTAAGTGTAAATTTCGCGAAATTTAGTTCTGTTAAAATTAAATTGAATTTTTAAATATCGATGCAAATCGTTTACGTTGTGTTACTATTTTTGACACCAGTTTGTTACAGTTTGATACCCTTTTTGGCACCTAAATATGTTGTGTTTCAAGCAAAATCAGTCTATTCCCTTGCTTAAACCTAAAAATATCCCATTTAGTGAGTCACGAAATTTCATACCCGCGATATATTCCAGAAGGTGGCAATCGCTAAATTTTGGAAAATATTTCACGATTGGCGTAAATTTAGTAACTATACGGTTTTTCTGGATAAGCCCATATTTCCGGATCTTTTCAGCTCTTTTTAAGGATAGAATTCTTGACTATTTTTCAACTTTCATACATTTTCATATTTTAGTAATGGGCGTGAATTTGAATTGACCTGCAAATTGTTTTGGAATTTGGAGCAATCTAAATGGTTAACGCCTTTATTAATGTGTGGAACTGATCTAGCCACGTCGTTGTTGTGAAGATAATATTAACCGACTTCCTTCAAGGTTAGTTGACTTTAATATATTTGTATATATTTTACCTACTTGCTGCTAACAAACCGAAAGTCGAAAGCCAATTCGATTTGATTGGTTAAATGTCAAGATTACTGTAATTGGTGGGGGCGTACGGTTTTTTGGAATTGCGGAAATTGACCCTTTTTTCTTCGGAATTTCGGAAATCAGGCAAAATTCCTTCGGTATTTTGGAATTCTGAAAATCCATGAATTTTCGGTATTATAAAGTTTCTATCCCCTTTTTTCGGAATTCATACATGAAAAATCAAATGATGAAAAATTAGTCAAAACGAGGAAAAATACCCAAAAAATCGGTATCGGAATTGCAAGTATTTTTTTACGGAATTTCGGAACTTTTGGCAAAATTATTCGGTATTTCGGAAATCGCAAACCCCGTACGCCCCCCCCTAATTGATTTAAACTATTAAGTGCTAAGAAAAGTGTTTGATTGTTGAGTGTTCGCTGTTAAACTATTTGAAAAAGTTCACAGGGCATTAGGTATACTTGCCTTGGTTCGCAATCTGATAGCCTACCTTAACTCAGATAATTCAACAAACTTTTTAATTTTCTTACATTTTTAGGCGAAATCTTTTGGTAGCATCATGGCATCATGACATATCCCAAAGGCATTGCTACTAAAAATTTATAATTTATTCATATTATATTGTTTACCTTTTTGTAAATATTTTTTGTTGAAAATCCTTTTTAAGGATAGAAATAATTCGATACAATTGAAATACCGTCATGTCTATTCATTGTGACCAATTTCTCTAACTATTTACCTATATCAGAGGGCTTATTAATTATATAGATTTGTTTAAAACTCCAAACTGACAGCGAAGTAAAAGTGGTCTGAGGATCAAGTAAAATTACTGTTTTGCCCGACTGAAATCTTCTGCCATAACTGAAGTGTCTTTTTCAATGGATTAATTACTGTTTGACCCAACTGATCTCTACTGTTAAAGACGACTGTTTGACTGTTATAGACGACTGAAGTGACTTTTTCACAGAGTGAATTTGCAGTTTGACCCGACTGAATTTCATTGCAAGGGACGACTGTTCGGCTGTTAAAGACGACTGAATTTTACTGTGAGAGGCGACTATTCAACTGTTATAGACGACTGAACTGACTTTTTAACAGAGTAAGTTTACAGTTTGACCCGACTGAGTTTTACTGCAAGGGACGACTGTTCCCCTGTTATAGGCGACTGAACTAGACTGCTAGAGACGACTGTTCGGCTGTAAAAGACGACTGAATTTTACTGTAGGAGACGACTGTTCGACTGTTAATGACGACTGAAGTGACTTTTTCACAGGGTGAATTTGCAGTTTGACCCGACTGAATTTCACTGCAAGGGACGACTGTTCGGCTGTTAAAGACGACTGAATTTTACTGTGAGAGGCGACTATTCAACTGTTATAGACGACTGAACTGACTTTTTAACAGAGTAAGTTTACAGTTTGACCCGACTGAGTTTTACTGCAAGGGACGACTGTTCCCCTGTTATAGGCGACTGAACTATACTGCTAGAGACGACTGTTCGGCTGTAAAAGACGACTGAATTTTACTGTAGGAGACGACTGTTCGACTGTTAATGACGACTGAAGTGACTTTTTCACAGGGTGAATTTGCAGTTTGACCCGACTGAATTTCACTGCAAGGGACGACTGTTCGGCTGTTAAAGACGACTGAATTTTACTGTGAGAGGCGACTATTCAACTGTTTAGACGACTGAACTGACTTTTTAACAGAGTAAGTTTACAGTTTGACCCGACTGAGTTTTACTGCAAGGGACGACTGTTCCCCTGTTATAGGCGACTGAACTATACTGCTAGAGACGACTGTTCGGCTGTAAAAGACGACTGAATTTTACTGTAGGAGACGACTGTTCGACTGTTAATGACGACTGAAGTGACTTTTTCACAGGGTGAATTTGCAGTTTGACCCGACTGAATTTCACTGCAAGGGACGACTGCTCCATTGTTATAGGCGACTGAACTTTACTGTAAGAGGCGACTATTCAACTGTTAAAGACGACTGAACTGACTTTTTAACAGAGTAAGTTTACAGTTTGACCCGACTGAGTTTTACTGCGAGGGACGACTGTTCCACTGTTATAGGCGACTGAACTATACTGCTAGAGACGACTGTTCGGCTGTAAAAGACGACTGAATTTTACTGTAGGAGACGACTGTTTGACTGTTAATGACGACTGAAGTGACTTTTTCACAGAGTGAATTTGCAGTTTGACCCGACTGAATTTCACTGCAAGGGACGACTGTTCGACTGTTAAAGACGACTGAATTTTACTGTGAGAGGCGACTATTCAACTGTTATAGACGACTGAACTGACTTTTTAACTGAGTAAGTTTACAGTTTGACCCGACTGAGTTTTACTGCAAGGGACGACTGTTCCACTGTTATAGGCGACTGAAGTGACTTTTCACGGAGTAAATTTACAGTTTGACCCGACTGAATTTTAATGTTAGGGACGACCATAATGATTTTTCTGATTGAGTGGGACGACGTGCTTGTCTTAACATAGATGAACTCACGTCAAATAGAAAAACGTTCGAAAGGTTCATTTACAAAGCGATCTTTTTAATCTTTCTCGTAATTGAAAAAAGCTATAAAAAATCGGGTATAAAACAAAAACCCGTTCAAAAGATTCACACTAAAAGCAGTATAAAATGAAATTAGAATAATAGAATGTTTATTCTTGCTTGTGAATTTTTATTGTAAATATCGTATCAATACAAATGACCTTTAAAATTTAGATTTTTAACATTTTACAAATCAAAAAATAATAAAATGAAAATCACTAAATTTGCAAATGTCTAAAAATCTGTAAAGATGGTTCTGCAGCATGAAGGATTATACTTAAACTTCATTTGCGTCGATATGATGAAAAAGAAATTTTATTTTGTATAGGATAAAAACTTAATAGTTGACAGAGTTATGAAAAGCGTCAAATCGCCGAGGAAACTCATTAAATGGATCATGAAAGAGATCATCAGAGTTTTAATTTCGACAATCAGCCCTTTCCATTCAATATCCATACAGGGGTGGACGAACATTTCCAAGGGGACCGAGAAGAATTCCCAGGGGGTTCCAGGCTGATTTTAGTTTGTCCAAGCTCAATTAAAAGGTAGGAAAACAATTTTGATAAAGGTTTCTTGAAAATTTTGCTATTTTCCAGGAGGAATCCGAGGAGGAATCCACACATTTCAAAGAATTCTTTTTGACGTGAAAAGGTTCGCCCTGCCCCCTGTATGGATTTTTAATGGAACAGCCCATTAAAGGTAATACTAGAGGTAATACTAATAAGATGAAGTGAAGCCAGGTTTGTATATCTGTAATACTAATAACATGAAGTGAAACTGTACTACTAATAACCTGAGGAAGTAAGAAAAGAGTCTTATTAGGATTAAAAGAATCTTTAATCTTTTTCAAGCAACAAAAAGTGAAGCTTGAAGAAATGTCCAATTTTTTGGAATGACAGATTGGGTCAAGTGCTTACTTTTTTTTTTCACGCGGCATAATTTCCAAGGCAATGGATTTTGTGTGAAAACCATGCGGGTCACGCGTTTTGGATGGGAAATAAGTGCCTTTAATTCCCACCCAAGAGTTTCCCTCTTCGGGAACTCAATGTAATCTCTCCTATGGTGGAATTAAAGTCAGCTATTTCCTACATCAGTTGCGTGACCTGCGTTGTTTTCTTGGAGAAAGTAGCATTAATTGGAAGTAATATTTATTAATGTCAGAATGCTGAATTCATTCCACCAACCGAAATACAATCTAAAGGTATCATCATTTCTCGAGTATGCGGAGAAACCGAGTGATGCTTGAAGGGATGAAAGTTAGCATGGAATAATTGGGAAAAAAGTCTAAGTTGATAAGATTTCGTAAAGAGTGAAATAAAATTTCAAATTAAATACCTATTTACATGCTATGTACAAGATTATATGTTAAAAAGTTCTCCAAATTCTAAAAGCCCAAAAAAGATTTCGAATTGAGATAGCGGACTGATTTCTCTGATCATGCACGCATGATACAGTAACTAATAAGTTTTAGCATATATGAATCAACGGCAAGGAAATTTCTTTCAAACAAAAATATGGAAAAATGATTCAACCAGTATTCCACTAATATACGCGAATGACACTGTAAGTGATTGAAAAAAGTACGATTCCCAGCTGAAAATACTTGATTCAGGTTTTTGCAGGTTTAGAATAAAATTATGATGTCAAACATGGTTGAAAACGGGAAATGAAAGCGATTTTTAAAAGATAAAATCTTAAAATATGTAGACCCCATTCGTCAACTTAATAAAAATTCAAAATTTCTCGCAATTCTTTTGAATCCAAAAATCAATAGTTTGTAAAAAAACAGCTCTCTCTGTTTTCGACATTTCAAATGATCAACTCAAACTGAGCTTTCGCCGTAATTATCATAAGCTTGGTTTTTATAAGAGGTCGTTGTTCTCCTATTTGTTCTTGTAACAGGTCCGTCAGTAGACCTATATCGTCTCTCTATAACCGTTTCTCCACCTCCTGCTCCACCACCGAGTCTATACATATCTCCACCACGGAGTCTATTTCGATCATCAAATCCAGTATTCTTGTCAGTCCTGAAAACAACTCTCCTACCATTACCTGAATCATCTAACCCTCCTCCGTTTGTCCTTTTATAATACATCGGTATGCTCTGAGTGGGACCATTTTCAACGGTGAAACCCTCTGAGGAAGAACCACCAGTAGAATCGACGTACCGATCTCGGAAGTAATTCCGGTCTACAAAATACACACGATCGTTGCGTCCATCACCGCTTGAGGACATATAATAGGAATCATCCGTGCTTGAATAGTTGGTTGGTCGCCTGTACTTATCCTCTATACGCAAACGTAAATTCCCTGTATCGAATGACTGGCCTCTGGCAGTGTCGGCGTGTAAAAGCGATCCCGTGCTATAGCGCCGGTTATCGTAATCACTATGTCGGTATTTACGTACGTAATTACGATCGACTAGAGCATCTGTTAAACGTGAATCAGTACGTAAGTAACTTATCTGCGGCACGTTACTACGACGGGGAGCTGGAAGCGCGTTCTGTCGGCGCATCTTACGGATTCGTATCAACTCGTTCATATCTGATTCCGTTAGATACGCATCCCCGTTATAAGGTTGTCCACGTCGAGAAAGATATTCACGTAAATCGCTACGTCGAATCTTACGCGTGTATCCTGTATTTGCGAAGTCGTTTACTCCTGTTCGGTAACGGACCAGACGTCTGTTCGCCCCCGTAGAATCACCATATCTACAAGAAAGTTTTCAAATATGTTTTTTGTTTGAAATAAATTTATCCCCAGAAGACTTTTTTCTATTGTATGTCTGACTTACTCAGACTTACTCTTTCACGCGTAAGTACAATCGACTCTCTATAATTCGATCTTCAACGAATAAAATAATTTTCTTTGAGTCAGATTTGAATTACAGAGACTATTTTATGCTTCTTCAAGCGGAACTTCAGTTCAAATTATAGAAAAATTCGAATAGTACAGGTTCGAATTAGAGAGAATTGATTTTGATATGTATCCGATTTTTTTGAACAACTTTAACTCAAAACGAAAATTGATAAAAAATAACTTCATTTTTTATCAAAATAGATTGTACCAGCGTGAACTTTTACACCGGTCATAACCCTTCAAAAAAATCGGAAATTGTCTGATTGGGACGCCCAAAATACCGAGAACACGTAACCAAAGTTGTATTTAATATGAACCCAAAAGCTTTGGAACAGTATATGATAAAAAAGTTAGCCTACCTAACTACATCTCGAGATGTTGTGAGCAAGACATCAGTTGCTCGCCCGCCTACATAAGGCTCCCTCGGATTTGATGCGATAAAATACGGTCTACTATCGATTCGTCTTCGATTATCGATAATATATCTCCGATCATTATAATCGCGTCCGAATCGGGTACGTTCGTATCTTTCATCATCATCAGCTGTGTCTGAAAAACGATTGAAAACCATATCGCGTTTATCAGTCCACGATTCAGTATGTAAATCGTTTAAAAATCGTCCGTTTGTATCGATTAATGGGTTACTATCGATACTATCTTTCTCGACTCGATAATTAGGTGGTAAGATAGCAGCGGAATCAGGCTGGTCAGGGTCTCCTTCTCCTCCTCCGATAACCTCCTTGTTATTAGTATTAAACCTGCTAGCGGGTCCACCATCTGGGTCATCGAGGCCGGGAGGGATGGGCTTGGCCAGCAGATCAGGGTCCTCTTCTTCGTCCGCAAGTCCTGCATATTCTTCGTTTTCACCAGGCATCGATGAATATTTGCCACCTTTCGAGCAACAAGGTGCACAACAAGGACACTTTCCAAGACACAGTCTTCCACAACAACGAGGTATACAACACCAAAGACACCACATAAGTAAAAACAACAACAAAAACAGTAAGACCAGAATCAAAATCCACCACGGAAAAGCTGGCAGACATTCTTCATCAACAATATCGTAAACATCTCGAACTTCGTGATCCTCTGATTTCATTCGTTGTAAAAATTTCACGTTGCCTTCACCGTCTTTAACAAACTTTTCACGAAACGTTTCGAATTCTTCTCCGTCACACATCTTGTCTGTAAAGCGTAGTAAGCCCCACGTGAACAGTGACCCATTGGTTTGGTTAGCTTTCAAATCACGGAAGTCATCCACATAAATTTCTTCTTTTGGAACTTCACCATAATCTGTGAAAAAAAAACCAGAATGTTTTTCAATATTATTAATTTAAAAATTATATCATTCATCATTTCTCCATGTTAAGCACGACCCAATAGGTACCCACTCATTCACTAATTTATGCTTCTTATAATCTGTAAGTGGTCTGAGAAATCAATTTTAACTCTAGTCCTCAGGGGTAATTTAAACAAGCCACGATAAGTGTCGTACTTAGAGGAGGGCAAGTAGTAGTAGTACATTCATCTGGTGGCGGTCGGCGGAGCCGGGAGTGAGGGAGTCTATTCCCTTTTCTATTTGCGCTAAACCTGGGAGATCGAATGCTGAGGTGGAGCGCCACACCTACTCTCAGCTCCCAGTAACTTACCGCTTAGATCAGATCGCCCAATCTAAGCTACTCACCCGCTGAGTTGGCGGTGACCGGGGATCGAACCCCAAACCTTAGATTGTTAGGTGAATGCTCTACCGACTGAGCTACCAGGCCACACAAGGAAAGACAAAAAAGGTAGTTAATCGTCGAGAATTCAAACCTGCAATAGTGGAGATGAGATTATCAGTCTTCCTACAATCATGATCACCCTTTGATCTCTCCAATAAGAACACAATTCGGTATTTCAACGCAGGGAAATTGTCGACAAGTTCCATAGTAAAAGGTGTTGAAACATTTTTACCACAATTGTCCATAGCATACATCTTGTAAGTGACCTCCTTCACTTCTTCATAACCGGCCTGCGTGTAATCCTGAAAATTCAAGATATTATTTTTTATGATATGATATAGAAAGCTTATTTCCACAGTGGGGTGTGTGCTCAGCAAGTTTTGCAAGGATTAATTTTCCCAATAGGGCAAGGGTTGGTAGACACCTGGGGAAACTCGTACTGTTTTTTTAACCTTATTATTTATATCGCAATCAGTATGTAACAAAGGAAACCATTTTGTGGATCCCCTCAAAGCTTATCCTGTTACGTCCAGGGTGTATTTTCATAGGCAACTGTTGGATTACAATGGAAAGTTAAAGTATAAGAAAGTAGCCCCTCTCATGGTCTGAATTTTCACCTTTAAGAATTCCTAAAATGAACCTAATAAGTGATGATCAAACCTTGTAAGCCATCATTCCACATAATTTATTCTTTTCATCTATTTGTAGCCAAGTCGCACCTTCAAGTCTCTTGTCATTCTGGTCTGTTATAAACAACGTCATATTCTGAATAAAACCATCTTCAACATCCGTAAACGTATCATCAGAGAGTGTCCGAGAAAAGGGTTGTCCGACATTGACTTCCGTTTCTTCGGGCCGGTCACCCACTTTAGGGCCGTTCGTTTCTTGACAAAGGCCGGCTAACCGGTACGCCGTACTTTTGACGTTCATGCGACATTCAGATATTTCATTCTTGAATGTTGAGTAATCATCACGCAACCTGTCTTGTGCTGTCTTGATAACTTTACATTCACAAGGCACTTTTTGTTGTTTACAGAAAGTCCAACCAAAAGTGACCAAATCGACGCCAGAACTTGTGTAAGCTATATTATTGATATCATCTCGATTGAAAAATTTAGAAATTTGTCTCGCTAAGCACAAACGTTCTTCAATGTAGTTCCTCGTATTAGCTTGGATGAGGGAGCCAGTGAAAGACATTTTATAATCCATTGTTGGGCGATCTCCGTAAAGTTTAACGTAGACGGTGACGTAAGCTGCCTTGTTACTTTTATCGGCCACCCGTAGAAGGTACGTTAGGTTTGTTGGAAGAGCCATATTCTCCTGATACATTGGGTAACCATAGATACTTTGCTTTGATTGGTCAAGCTGTATCCATGAATCTGATTGGACGATTTTCCCATCGCCTGTCATGAACTGCAGGTTCAAGTTTCTTACAGAACCATCTTGTGGGTCAGTACAAAAATCTACCGGTAATTGAAACTCCATGATCTCGCAAAACGTTGTATTTACCAATAGCTGGTCAGGGCACTTCGGTCCGTTCACGGGTGTCCCGCATGTTTCTTCACGTTGTCCGGTATACGACGTCACTGTTGCGTAATTGTCAAATTGTTGTTGAATTTGTGCGGTTGTTGAACCCATTGGGAATAAAACAGTGATTAAGTCGTTGATTTTGTTCTTATCACATGGAAAATAAACAATGGAGCATTCTCCGAATTTCACTTGAAAACCATCGTTAAATCTAAAATAAAAATAGAGAGGTTACAACAAATTTAAAACTTTTTCTGTTTATTTTAATACGATCTTAACGATCAATTTCCAAAAATTACTGACGCGAGAATTTAAGCCAGATTCGTGTTCTAATAAAAAGTAACGTAAAGCTTTAATATTGAAATATATTCTTCAGAAAAGAAAACACGCTCGCTTTTTCTACAACTTGTAGATTTACTTTAATGGGATTAATTTCTACATGGATTAAATTTCAAGGGTTTCGCGGATTTGAATGTCATCCACGAAAATAAGTCCCAATGGAAATTTGAGAAGGTCTTATCCACGAAATTTTTTTTAATTAGATTCATAAAAAGTCAAACGACCACTTTAACATGTTTATTGCCATCAAAAAAGCTTTAATAGTGCGTATTTCACAATCTCCATGCATAGTTTGGCAGTAGAGCTGCAAAAAGAGCACAAATTTGGGAAAATATCATCTCACAATAGAGCATCCACGAAATTAAGTCCCCGCGAAATCTTAGAATTTCGCGGATGAGCTCAATCGCGAAATTTGATTCCCGCAAAAATTAATCCCATGAAAGTATGTCACTTGTTAATCTTTATCAGAAGATAAATGAAATAATACAATGTGAATTTTGGGTGACAGGTTATTCCGCCTTTCCACCTTAAACTATTGAAGTATTTCAGCTTTATCGTGTTCACCCCGAAATTCACAGTCAGTCATTTAATATTTTCTATATGTTAGGATCATGTTACCCAGCTGGCACACAACGTTGTCTCAACGTTCATCTAACGCTATATGGACGTTATGAACATTAGATTAACGGTGAAACAACGTTGTGTACCAGCTGAGTTAAGATTATTGGTATGCTTTTGAGCTTCAATACATTCTCTCCTATTTGCCCCCCCCCCTTTTATAACTTGGTCGTGTTTTGTGTTCATATTAACCCCTGTAACCTATAAACTTATATAAAGCTGGAAAATTGACCATTATGTTGATAATCGGCTTCTTTTTCATCGTTCAACACACGTACTTTAATGGGATAGACTTTCACGGGGGTAAACTTTCACGGGAATTAAATTTCGTGGTTGGGCCTATCCACGAAATTCAAAAATTTCGCGGTGACTTAATTTCGCGGGTGGCACTATTTTCACGATTTTGTGACTTTTACTGTCAAATCATGCATGTTAGTTGTTGAAATACACATTATTTGCGCCTCTTTGGTGCAAGTAACCATTCAAATAGTATTTATTTGACATATTTTGAGTTTTGTTTAGAAATATTTCGCGGATGAGGCCCTTCCAAATTTCCATTGGGACTTAATTTTACGGATTTTCGCGGATGACACCCAAATCCGTGAAAACCGCGAAATTCAATCTCCGCGAAAGTTTATCCCATTAAAGTATTCAAATTTATAACTAACAAACCTTTCATATGAGATGATGGTAATCGTGTATTGATTCGATCTCAAATTCATATACGTCACCATCCTTGTTCTGATCTCATTCAAATAATAGACATCCGGAACATCCGGATCAACGGTCATTCCCGCAATACGGATAAGCCAGGTATAGCCAAAAATCTGATTATTAGAGCCAGTGGAATCACTGTAAACACTTTTGATGTTGACCGTAAATGGCGCTGTAACGGTATTCCCGCACGTGTCTGTCGCTTCAAGATCGAATTCATAACGACCCACATTGATGTTAAGACTAGGATCAATGTATACTGTTTGTGATTGGATCTGGGTCCAGTATGACAGGGGTACTGGGTTTCCACCGTTCCCGAAATTCAATGAATAATTGATGACCCCAGTTGATGAGAAGAAGGTTCGAACATCGATTATCCTCGATTCGCAATCGTTAATTTCGACGACACCGTAATTCAATCGAATCGGTTTTTGAATAACGGTGAGAGTCGAAGGTTCACGGGTGATCACTTGTACGTCAAAAGTAGACTGAAGGAAAGACTTGAAACTAGCCTGAGGTCTATTGGAATTCGGTATTTTCATGTTGGATTCCATGCTCAATAACCTGGCTTCCTCGTTTGAACATATAGTTTCATTGACAGAGCAATCACCGTAAATTAGAACAAAAACTTCAGTGCCGTGTCCTTCTCTCGAGAACGATATAACTCGATATTCATCGAGAGCTACTCGATTCTTCGTGAATTGCGATATCTGTTCGAGTAAACGGAGTTGTAAATCGAGGTACGGAGTTGTCGACGGTAATAAGCTTTGGAAACGTATAATAAACCTGTAGTAATTATTTGCATTAGTCTCCACACGGATGTTGACAGTTAGGTTAGCTTTCGACCCTTTAGAGTCTGTAAAATACAGCAGATATTTCCATTCTCGATTAAAGGCTATAATACCTTCAGTCGGCATTGCGTATATGTTATTTGTTGATGAATCGAAACGTATCCATGAATCTTGCGGGATTGGATCCCCATTGGCAAGTGCGAAAGATAGCGTTAACGTCGAACTAGGGTTTTCTGGGTCTTCAGCTAAGTCATCGGGTACGTGGTATGTGTATTTTCCGCATACCGGAACAGTCAGATTCAAGGGGTATGATTTGATCACAGGAGGTGTGTTTTTGCAAGGAGAATCTAGCTCAATGATTGTGATATTAGGTGGCAGGTATTGCCGAATCGTTAAAGATGGTAGATTGGCAGAGTATAATATACTGTTAATGGTATCAATAGCAGAGCTTTCACAGTCTTTTGGTAAAGAACAATTCTGCCATTTAATTTCGAATTTAAAAGGTGTATTTTGCAGAACGGTAAACGAAACAAAATGGATACCATCGTTACCAAGGGCGCTTGACAACGCACGCATGACAAGACTGATGTAGTAATTATCAAAGAATTGGCTTCTTGGACCGGATTCTTGAAGAACAATCTTGAAATCGATTGTTTGTGGAATTGGGTCTTCTAAAAAGTGATGAAAAATGTAACATAAATTATTTTTCGAACAAGTAACAAACACCACTGAGCTTTATACATAACAGACCCTACAAGCAGTTTCTCAGTCCGGGTCGAGTTTTTTTGAAAGTGGTACCCTAATCCTAATGGTAGCACTACTCTATAACAGTGTAAATGCATCGAGAGCGCTAGATAGACATTTCCTTGAATATTTTTGATGATGTAGCGCCGTTCGGCATTAGTTTTCGGCACTGCAATGGCTTCTTTACCATTTTCAAAAAAACTCCGATCAAAGATGGCGGATATAGCTTGGTCCAGGGATATATAAAGGTCAGTGGTAACAAGATAACAAGACAAGCAACTGTTTCGAAAATAGCAAAAAGTTGCGAATCGAGTAGATATTGTTCCAATCAAAGCTATCGGTTAGCTCTATACACTCTTCTCGAGATGCATAAATTTATTGTTGTCCTCGTTTTCAAACAGATTCCATTGCTATAAAATTACATATTCACAATGATAATTGTGTTTTTTACACCTCATGAGACATTTTGAATTTCAAGTACTTTTGTTTTAGAGTTAATGTTTGCCTTTTGGGAATTCAAATTGGTTTAAATGTATAATTTCATAGCAATGGAATCTGTTGAAAACGAGGACAACAATAAATTTATGCATCTCGAGAAGAGTGTATATAAAGTGGGCTGTCTAAAGTCCAAGCAAAGATTTTAACAACCAACTTTGTGCCCTCTTTCTGCCTATTCTAACAATTAGAATAGGCAGGACAGAAAGTCTGCCGTTTAAACTAGAGCTCCGGGGGGAGGGTACTAGGGCAAGTTTGGTTACGGGGATGCCCCGCTGGTCAGGGTAACCTCCACAAGTCCCAGGTAGGGTCGCAAAAACACCAAAATAGAAAAATCAGTCCCTCGTAGGGTGCCTATTTTTGGAAAATTTGGGGAAAAGTAGAAAATTTGAGAAAATTTTGGAATTTCAGTCCCATTCAGGGTCACTTTTTTCGCAAATTTTGAGTTCCACGTAGGGTCCATTTTTCGGACTTCAGCGGAGCACCCCCGTCGATCGACAAGGGTAGCACCCCCCCCCCCCAATATTACAACCGTAGGATATACGGGATTGCCTATCAACCCTCAAAGCGTGAGGAAGTTTACCAGGAAAGGACGACGTCAAAATATCTGAAGTCGTTACATTCACATTCATAAATAAAAGATTGTGGTGTCATTTCCTTGTATAACATTGCTAAGACCATGTTCACACGTTACTGCTCCGTTTCGTTCCGGAATGACTTTTGTTACGGCTCGAGTGTGTTCATATTGGTTTCAGAGCAAGAAAACGGAGCAGCTCCGTTCCGATGAAAAAAGTGGAGCGAAACCGTTTCGATCTGATCTGTTTGGCTTTATAATGTCTTCTTTTTTGACGTTTCGAATTTCGACGTTCACACTTGTTTCGGAACCGTTTCGTTTCGTTTCGTTTCGTTTCGGAACGGAACCGTAACGTCCGAGCATGGTCTAATCTTCTAAAGAAGTAACCACACCGTTAAGGGTTGATATTTATAATTTACAAGATTTTCAAAATATTTAAGAATCGAAATATTTAGATCATCACCACACAAACCTGGTTGAATTTGGAACTGGAGGGTCAACACTCGATTGGTAGGTTGTCCTTTATTTGGTCCACTATTCCTGACCAGTGTGTAATCATACTCCCACTTTGTGTTGGGGTTCATGGCCCACATTGTGGGCGGAGGGTAGATCTCAAGGGTGTAGTTACGATACCAAATCCATGAATCAGATGGCAAAGGTTTACCTTAAAACGAAAAAGGGAAAAGTCAGGTAGCTATCTAGTTCAAAAATTCTAAAACTATGTGTTTACTTATAGATTTATAAAGCCCGAAGGGCTAGATGTCGTGCTTTGGCTGAAATGTGTGTCGAGGTTAGGTAGAAAATCCTACCTAGGTCACGTGACATTGAAATATAATTTCAGCGCTTGACCAATAAGAATTGCAGCAATATTTTTTGCAATAATCACTTTTTTGCTTGGAAGAGCTTAGGTTAAAGCACGACACGTAGCCATTCGGGCTTTGCAGAAATCTGTGGTTTTACTTAGTTTTCACTTTTATATTTTTAGGTGGGGAAACAGAGCTGTTATAGACTTAATAATTTGGTATTTCAAGGGCTGATTGTGAGCTGTAAGTGGAGGATTACTGTTTACTAGTTTTGCTTGGTCGGAAGATGATGATAATGACTTTCCTGAGGTTCCTCCCTAAGTAAAGGTTGGTCTCCACTTGCGCGCGCTGCGATCGCACGTTTTGGCTTCAATCCTTTTTACTTGGAAAAAATATTACGTCATAAAAATGTAGCGCACGCTCAAAAAAAAAGTTGAATACATTTCAAATTTTTTCAACCGTTACGTCAGATCGCGCCAATGGAACGGTTTCATTTTTCTTTTGGCCAATAGCGTGGAAGCTTTGATCAAAAAAGTGCAATCGCAGCGCGCGCAAGTGGAGATCGGCCTTAAAATATCTAAGTATCTCAATATGCTGACAGCAGTAGATTCGATAACTTAGAGACCATACTCTATTTGTTAATATTTACTGGAGCTGCATTTCAGGCTTGCCGCCAAAGATTTTTATAGATATTTTTATTTAGGTATTGCCAAAGTTACGTAACTTAAGGAAAATCCACCATTATGGAAACAAAAGGTCCTTTAGCAAATCGAACGTTCGCTTCTGTAATGACGGAGGTTACGTAACTTAGCCGAATTGAATAATTATAATCACAACCGTATGATCTTAGAAGACTTGCTCTCCTATACCACGGGATAGATAGCTTCCAAGAAAGAAATCATAATCGTAAAGGTTGCAAATACCTTTTGAATACGGAAAGACAACATCGAATGCGTATACACCCACAGTATCAATATCGGCAAAATCGACTTTGAAGAGTGTACAGTAAGGAATGTATTGATCAATTTCGACATGACCTGCAGTGCCCTGGCAATCTCTGAAAATAGTGAACAATTTTCATACTTTCGTTATTTGACTTATGGTTGGATGATACGAGTTAAAATATAGGGGTTATTTTCGCACTTACAGAAAACTTTCACCGATTTGGTAGCACGGTAGCAGCAAATTTTTAAATTTTCACATCTCTCAAATGAGATATCTCAAGCTGGTCACTTGTACTACGACAATGGATTTTGGAAATTCCGCAGAAATCAGGTCTGGTTTTACAGGAAATCCATTCAGGTTATATATATACAAAGATGAATACGTACACGTCATTTTTCGATATATGTTCAATAATATTGATTTGCACAATTAACACTTGGGTTGTCAGTAAAGCTTGTAGAGAAGCTTGATTTCTTTGGAGATTGATCAGGCCAGCCACTGAAGATGGTCCACATGATTGACAGCTGTCAAATGTCAATTGGTCATAGATTCCAGCAATCTTGATGGCACTTGATACGAAAACTCTGACACCAACTAGAAAGGATTAAAAATATAACAAGGATGTTTAAATAAACCCTCCCGCTGGAGGCAGTTTCTCCAACTTGACTAACCAAAACCTTTGATAGATTTTCTTCAAAAATGGTACGATGGCACTATTCGATGTATTGTATGGTAAATTGACTTCTATTTAAGGATTACTACTATCAGGGTATCCTACTAAAAAACTTCGATCAAAGATGATGTATGTAGCTTAGAACAGGGTTTTAATATAATCCACAGGAGGAATTAACCGGGTGAGGGTTAGGCAGACGGAAATTCTTCAGTTTCAATTCTTCAGTCTTCAGAGGCAGTTGACCTGGGAGAAATCGCCGGGGACAACTATTTAAGGAGGATTTTCCTGAATTACATTTTAAAAGGCTGTCGATGGAGGAAGCAACCAGGCCCTGAAGTACCAAGTCACTTTCGAATGTTGCTCTAGCTTGAAGTAGTATTTTGACGGTGATACTGGTTGGATTAAAAGGTTGGGTTGGCACGTTGGCTGTCAGTTTCGTGGTCGCTGATTTCCCATCTTTGTCTGTCGCCTGTTAAATAAAAGTAGAGAGTTAGGGAATGGGCTTTTCCAGAAAAAATTCGTATACCCCCTGTTGAGGAGGTCCATCCCTCTGTGGATGGAAATGCTGTAACCCCCTGGAATTCCAGTTATTTTTGACCGATTTTTGTATCTCCTCATGGAATTCCGCCACATATCAAACCTTACCCCCTTGGAACGGAAATGGACCTCCTCATCAGGGGGTGTACGGTTTTTTTTCTGGAAAAGCCCAATGTCATAGTGTAAGATGAGTTCCATGTGGAAGTAAAACGTGAGTACTCATAATATGCACCATTGCAATGTTTTTCACGGACTCAACAGCTGATTTTACGTCACTTAAAACCAATCAGTTATCGGGTCCGTGTTGTAATGTCAGAAGACATTGCAGTGGTGCATATCATGAATAAAGCGGATATAACTCGTGAATCTCCCTGTGGTTTAACTCCCTCTACAGCCGTAAATGGCTTTAACCTCAAGCACCATATTTTTCTTCAACACGCAAAAATCGTTTAAAAGGGGGTTAATGTATCCATGCTTTTGTAAACTGGAGTCGTTCATAGACGGGGGAGGGACGCAGCACTAACCTGCAAAACAGAGGGCAATAAAATTTTCGATTTTTCGTCGCTATCCTAACTAGTAATATCTAAAAAAATATCTAGAAAATATAAAAGCTTACCGTATCCACTGGCAGAAAACATAAAAAACACGCTAGTGAAGTTAGTAAGAAAATACTTACGGTGTGATTTTGATTAACAGCCTAATCGATCGAGCATAATCCCCGTGGGTAAAATATTTTCTCAATGCATAATCCTTGACCTTAGTTTTGGCAATTTTGAGTCAAAGGGGTGCTTATTAGAGACAATAACCTGCACATTGGGTTAGTTGTCAAGTATAATAATTCCCAAGTTTTTATTTACCTCTATCAAGAATTCATATTTCGCATCAACAGCTTTAAGGACCGTATCATTTGACAGCATAGCAATGATATTCTGGTTTTGATCAATGTTAATCCAGGAGTTGTCCGGAACTGCAGAACCATTGGTTTGTAGTAACTTGAGAGAAAGTTGTCGTGTGTTACCACCTGGGTCGTCTGTGAAGAGATCTTCAGGGATAATGGTTTTTGAATATCCACAAGCAAGGGTTACAGTCATTGGTCCTGAAGGCTTCGGTGGAGTTGTAGGCGGTTTGGTGCAATTGGATGTTCTGATTGATGTTATTGCGTATAGAGTGGTTGTTTTAAAATGCTGTGAAGAATGAAATCAAAACAATGTTATAATTCGTATTCGAAAATCACGATGTTAAAAGATACAAAAATTCAAATTTCATGCTGATCACATACACCAGATGCATCAGTAATATCAATACTATATGCTTTTCGTCGGATGAATCGAAAAAATCAAACAACTTTTAGGCTGCTGCCTGGAAGGTATTTTCCAAGAAGGTCTTCTGTGAAGGGAACAAGAACAAAAACAGAGACAAGAGCGACAAGGAACATAAAAAAGAATGACTTTTTGTTGAAAAAAGTTTTGGCCTTGGGTTTGAAGCTCACCTGTTGAATTCGTTGTGTCATAGATGTGTATTGGCCGTTCTGGAGTACCATGATTTGTTGTAAAATGCTTGAGAATGATGTGTAGTAAGCGTTCGAGTAAGGATTTTGAATGAAGACTGATGTTAGAGAACAACTTGTCCATGTGACAGAGAGATAGTATGGAAAACCAGTACCCCAGCGTGTATAACTGTAGATTTGTAACTGTTGTGGTTGAAGACTCAAATATTGAGCAATCGCTAACATAAATTTGAAAACGAGATTAACATCATCGTATTCGGAATTGTATTGTGACGTCATTTCTATGGTTACGAGACATAGATTGTCGGCAACTGCACGGACGGTTGAGTAGTTTGGTGTGTTGAATATGATGGTGGAGGTCGCTTTGTTTCCAGAAGTTGGATGAGTAGCTTGGATAGTGTATACCATACTTTGTGATACCTTTGAGAGAAGGGGATAAGAATATGATGCCTTCCTTTGGTCATTACTCCTTAAGAGTTAATTTTCAATTGGGAAAACCAATAAAGTTAAAGCCTAAAAGCAAATCTTTGACCTCTCACAGACAAGAACAAATGGAAGATTTATGATCT
The DNA here is from genome assembly GCF_902728285.1 of Clytia hemisphaerica. Taxonomy (NCBI): domain Eukaryota; kingdom Metazoa; phylum Cnidaria; class Hydrozoa; order Leptothecata; family Clytiidae; genus Clytia; species Clytia hemisphaerica. Next base: position 213,073 of record NW_027103708.1, on the reverse strand, counting down.
GCGTACTCGGACTCATAGTCTAAATCAGAGATAAAAGAATAGACCTTTTTATGGATTATGTCATGAGCAATGCTTACCTCGTTTTTAAAATATTGCTATGGTAATTAATTCCCAGAGGAGTTCATAAGAAGTTTACTCTATAGTATTTGAAAAAAGTAAGACTTGAAGACTCAAGGGAATTAATCACCTTGGTAATACAGGGTGTCCCTAATTAAAGTATCGAGTTTGAACATGCGATTGAGTAGAAAAGTTTGTGTGTGTTATCGCTAAAATATAAGAACGCTCTCCATCACACAGGCTTGTTACAAAAGGTAGTTACAACGTATAAATTAATCGTAATGACAAAGAAAAAAGAGGGCCGAGAGCTTAAAATACAATTTTGTGAACACGCACATACAACTTTCTACTCATAGTTGTGTTTCGACTCGATACTTTAATTAGGGACACCCTGTAGTTTCAAAAACAAGGCAGTCGTGACACTCTAATTCATGAAAAGGTCCGTTAAGAGAAGAAAAATGGTACCTGTGTGATAGTGTTTATGCCGTAGATAATTTGCGCCGGTTCGTTTGCTCTTATCATCGAATTCATTGGAATAATTTCTCCATTCGCAGTTAAGAACTTCAAGTAAAAATTACGGGTGTTCCGGTTCATAATGTCTTTGAAGAGAGTGTCCGGTATGGTGTATGTGAAAGAACCGCATTCCGGTAATGTTGGGTTTGGAGGCGGTGGAGTGACTATGATAGTGAAATTGATCGATCCACATGTCCCTGAAAAGCAATAATTGAATATTTAAATCTTATCTTGTATACCGATCACTTTCTCGCTTAAATCCCGACACCAACCGATTTTTTTTGTACTCCCCTTTCTCATTAATTTTTTTTGAACCAAGATTCATATGCAGATTTTAAAGACTCCCTTTCCCTTGTATCTCTTAAATTTTCAATGATGAAAACAGGATTTCTTAAAAAAAATTTACCATGTTTTCGGTCAACTCGTACAGTCGTAGGAACGATTTCGGGTGCCATGAAATTTTTCAAGTCCGCTGTCGCTTGGTCTGCTGCCGATGAAGTTAAACGTTGGACGATGGATGCGACTTTCTCTTGTGTGCAATCAGGCGACAAATCGCAATGTGAGAATAGTAGGCTGTTCGGGAATGTTAATTCTTTGACGTATATCTTGCCAATCTAAGAAAATGAAAGTCCAGAACATGAAATATAACATTTCTCGGCAGCTTACATAATTTCAAGTTTATAAGAAATAAGCATACAGCGATCAAAGAGTATTTTCAAAGAAAAATGTGTGTCGTCAAAACACTAAAATACAAAGACGTTTTTAGAGCAATTATAATGAATTTATCGAGCCAGAGGCGTAACTTTTATACTCAGTTTGAATCTTATTGTAATCGTGGAGCTTCCCAGATGGAGCAAGGTTGCTGGATGGATAAACTCCATAACCCAGCACTGTTCCTTTTAGGCTGGATCAGATGGCTTGATCGTTAATTAACGTCAAAGCGTTAAGTGCACTAGAGTTTTCCAGTTTTATTTCCGTAGTCAGGGCTCTTGCAACATAAAAATAGTACTTTAAAGAGATATAAAGGTCTGGGATTTGTTGGAGTTGTTTCTTAGTTCAAGATGTCTATAATCGGTGGCATCAAATTATTGATAACATCAGCACTTTTTTTGTAGCTGAGCTGTGGTCGACCTTCACCTTGTTTGCAATTCACTACCGTGAGATCGGGTAACTTGCATCAGTGGAGTTGAAAATAATGCTTTTTGAAAAAATTTATATCCCAATTTTTCGTAGAAAAACAGTCATAATTTTTGCTAGAAATTTTTTAAATAGTTCAACTTTTTGCGGACAATTTAAAAAAAGTTTGAAACAAAAAGGTTAATTACCCATTAAAACTTAGCACTTTTTGATGAAGAGGGTAATATAACATTTCTTTTTAAAGTTCATAACGTCATTTTTGTAACTAAATTCTTAATTACTCTTGACAGAATAAATTACCAAACAACTTGTAGAGGCAGTTTTTTTGTTAAAAGTGTCAAGGAACCGAAAACAAAAGTTATCTTCAAATCGCTTAACACAAGATTTCTGACTATGATCAGAGCCCTTAAAACCTTTATTAGGAGATTTTCCAAAAATGGCACTATTCGATGTATTCTATTGTAAATTGACTCCCATTTGAGCAGTGGTACTATTAGGCTATCCTACTAAAAACATTTGTAGCTGGGCTGAGGTCGACCTTCACCTTGTTTGCAATTCACTACCGTGAGATCGGGTAACTCGCATCAGTTGAGGCTAACATGCATAGCCCCTAAATGAATGATCTGTCTGGTCATTAAAATACAAAGTTAAATCAAAACAAAAATGGTAGAGTAGAGCTGCGAGCGAAGCTGCGTAGTTCATTTGTTTTGAAATTTTGCTGCTTTGGTTGGTCAGTCATTTGATGGCTATGCAAGTTTCCCTCCACTGATGTAAGTTACCCGACTTCACGGTAATACATTTCTTCAAAAAAACAACAAGGTTATACCGTATCATCAGGATCAATATACTTTGACAATTTTTGTACCAGTGTGTTCAAAAGCGTCGCAGTGGGTACACTCTCTCCATATTGACTTTGAAATCCCAAACGAAAATAGACGTCAAAAGATTTGATGGACGACGCCACTTTGACAATGTATGAAATGTTGGCGGTACGCCCTGAGGAGTCACGAGCTTGGACGTAATATTGATAGCCAGCTAACAGGTAAAATAAAAATTATTGAATAGATTGGAAAATGAGAGAAAACACAGGCTATAACGAAAAATGTTCTACCTGGCTCGATGATAGCCTGGAAGTCCAAGTGGTAAACTTTGTTCACAGTCTAGTTTTGTTTACGTTTTTGTTATCTGTTTACCGCCAGTAGATACGTATAAAGGATAACCACCACGCTAGTTGAAGCAACCCGTAGTTCTGAGCAACAAAATCGAGGACGATAAAAGTGCTTGTTTATCATTGTCCTCGGTTGATCAGGATCAAGACAAATCGAAAGCTGACCGTCTCCGTCACAGGAAATTACACAAACATAAACTTGCTAAACTTACCGAGTGGTGCAGCCTTTTTAACATCTTCCGTCACAACTCCATAAACATACTGATATGCATCCATTTGCAACCAACTATCACTAGACACTGGTCGCCCCTTTTCATCTAGTAGCGTCAAGGCTAAATTCCTTGTATTTCCATCTCGCCTGTCATGAAAAGCTGTTATAGGAATACTCTCGTTAAAAAGTTGACAGAATTTTGGGAAGACCCTGAGTTTATCGATGCTCGGAACAGGAGGCTCTTCAATACAATCGTAGCTCGCTGTGAGAGATTGAATAGTAAAATGTGAGCTCATAAAGGTCTTGAAGTCTGATATGATTTGGTTCGAAATCTGCCCTGTAGAGGAAGTCACTAAATATTTGGAGAAAATTTGTGTGATTCTGTTGCGGTCATTCTCTGTCAAGCCTTGTTGAGACAGCTGTAAACTGGAATACTGAAAAGCGCAGTGACTCCAAGAGACATTGAAGGAGTTTGAGACTCGAGTGAACATTTTGATTTTGACTTCTTTGCCGGTACTGGTTGAACGTCCATAGTATTCTTGCACCATTGAGATGAAACGTTGTAAAACATCAATATCAACAACATTCGAAGTCATAAACTTATACGTGAACGACATAGACAGGTAGCAATCAGCTGTAAAAGGTTTCCCATCCATCCTTGCCTTGAAACTAACTTTATTTGAGAGACCACGGCTATTGGTGGCTTGAATTTGATATGTGTATGTGGATTGTTGCTGTGCATAGGATTGAATAGCAACAGCATAGAGTTGCATGGTGGCAGCGTTGAGTTGGAACCATGAGCTGCTTGATACGTACATCCCTGTAAAAGATTATTCATCTTTATTTATCTGTTACAGTCCACTTTTTTAAATTCAATCCAAAAAAAACTTATATACTTTCAAAGGTAATTCGTTCGAATTACCAAAATTATTTTAAGACTTTCGAATATGAATCGACACTTTAGTTCGAATTAAAGAAATGGGCTGTTCCAGAAATAGTCTATACCCCCTATGTTGAGGAGGTGTGGCGTCCAGGTTGGTCTGGAAAATAAGGAATCCAGGTTGGTCAGTAAAACATGCTCCAAAAATGAGATAAAAATCCAAAGGGGTCTTAAAAATTAAAAAAAATCTAGGGGGCTATCTTTCCCAAAAAAGGGCTCCTCAACATGGGGGGGGGGGGGTTTGATTGTCTCTCGAACTATCGGAAGACTAATTTCTAACGACGTGGATTAGGCTTCCCATATAAAATGAAGCGTGTCCAGTTGTAGAGCCGACTAGTCCGCCATCTTGTTTTAAATTCTTGTCAACAACAGAACGATTCAAATGTTTTGAAATCTGTAGGCAGTTATCCAGTTTGTAAAGAAATCTGCACATTGGAAATATAGTGATGTTATATGCACTGAAGAAGATACAAACTAGCGACTAACCATGGCAATCTGTAATAAAAACCCAGAGAAAAATCTAAAATTTACCATGCTGGTCTAGCAAGGCCAATCCAAGATGATTCGTTTCTCCGTCAATTGTATCATGAAACAGCGTTGATGGTAAATTATAATTGAAGACCATACAATAAGACACGGTTAAGTCAGGGAGAGGATCCACGGGGGAGGGAGGGTCTGGATTCGAGGAACACGTGCTTTCATACGTCACACGATGGAGTGTGAACATTTGTGAAACAGATGATTTGAGGTTTGAATCCAATTGTCCTGAAAAAGAAGGGATGAAGTAGTGAGAAGTGGTTGTCGTTTTATTATAAAAAACACAACACAAATTTAATTCCCTGCTTTTCAACCACCCGACAAAACAAAGTAGAAGTTTTGTTTCAATCTCGACCAACAGTTTTGGAGAGAAATGTTTCAAGTTTGTCTTGAGCCAAAATCTACGCTTTCAAAGCATTCTAAGAGATACATTTTTAGATAGAATAACTTTATCCCTAGGAATACTCCGGACAAAAGTGACTAATATGAATTCAGATGACCAGATATTTCTTTGGTTAATTCTTAACCAGGGACATGAACTATGAAAGAAGCAAAATGGGTGTATTAAACCAGCTGGCACGCACCGATGTTTAACGTTCACCTAAAGTGAATGACGGATCTGAAGGGGCCTCAAAATTTATAGTGGAGATTTTCATTTCCTTAGTACAGGGAAGAATATGGTGAAGATTTTCATTTCCTTAGTATAGGGAATATGGTGGAGATTTTCATTTCCTTAGTATAGGGAATATGGTGGAGATTTTCATTTCCTTATAGGGAAGATTGTGGAGATTTTCATTTCCTTAGTATAGGGAATATGGTGGAGATTTTCATTTCCTTAGTATAGGGAAGAATATGGTGAAGATTTTCATTTCCTTAGTATAGGGAATATGGTGGAGATTTTCATTTCCTTAGTATAGGGAATATGGTGGAGATTTTCATTTCCTTAGTATAGGGAATATGGTGGAGATTTTCATTTCCTTATAAGAAACATGGTGGAGATCTTCATTTCCTTAGTATAGGGAAGATTGTGAAGATTTTCATTTCCTTAGTATAGGGAATATGGTGGAGATTTTCATTTCCTTAGTATAGGGTATATGGTGGAGATTTTCATTTGCTTATAAGAAAAATGGTGGAGATCTTCATTTCCTTAGTATAGGGAATACGGTGGAGATTTTCATTTCCTTAGTATAGGGAATACGGTGGAGATTTTCATTTCCTTAGTATAGGGAAGAATATGGTGAAGATTTTCATTTCCTTAGTATAGGGAATATGGTGGAGATTTTGATTTTCTCATAGGAAACATGGTGGAGATCTTCATTTCCTTATAGTGAATATGGTGGAGATTTTCATTTCCTTATAGGGAGATATCGTGGAGATTTTCATTTGCTTATAGTGAATATGGTGGAGATTTTCATTTCCTTATAGTGAATATGGTGGAGATTTTCATTTCCTTATAGTGAATATGGTGGAGATTTTCATTTCCTTATAGGGAGATATGGTGGAGATTTTCATTTTCTTAGTATAGGGAAGAATATGGTGGAGATCTTCATTTTCTTATATAGGGAATATGGCTAAAAGAAACGCCGCTGAAATTTATATGGATATCATGGACATTTGATAACAACTCTCTTACCGTTTGCGGATGAATAAACTGTTTTCACTTTCTCCAGAACTTTTGACGAGCATGTTTCCCTTGCTACTGAAAACACAATTGTTTTATACTGAGGGTAGCCTGGGATTTGGTAAAAACCACGGACCAAAACGAAAACGTATGTCGTTATAGACGAGAAGTATTGGATGATAGAGTTGATCAAGTAATGTGACTGGCGCACATAGACCATGCTGCTTTGTCCTGTATACTGTAGACTATAGGTTATATTGAAAGGTGCCCATACGAAAGTTGTCGTGTATCTACGGACTGTGATTGTTATGAAGGCGGTCTGCGAGGCGGAGTCGGTAGCTCTTAAATAGTAGATGAAAATCGAAGAAGATGATGCTCGAATGACGTCATCAACGATCGCATAAATGGTGTGCAAGCTGTAGTCTATGTTAATCCAATGGTCTATAAGCACAGTATGGTTTTGCGAGTTCAGGAACGTGAGGGAGAGTGAGAACGCATCCCCGTCTTCGTAATCGTAGAAATAGTTGTCAAGGTAATCATGTGTGACGTAACCCCCGTAAGATAAATATATTACGATTTCGTGGTGACCAGGGGTCGGGGTTGGTGGCAGATCACGACACCGGCCAGTAAACTGTGTCTCAACATTTTGGATGCTAAATTGACTGGAGAATACGGATAAAAAGCTTGTTTGAACCTTGCGTTTACCATCGAAAAGTAATCGTAAAATTTTGATTTGTAGATTGTAGTAATCCACTTTGAGTGTTGATGAATCGGTCTGATATGCTTGGCTTCGGTAATTAGATGAACAGTAACTCCATATGAAAACAACACTGGTTGAAGAGGATTGGGCCGAGTAGGAAACCACGCCTATTTCCTCTTCTGTGACTTGGAAATAGCTGGCTAGCCTCTGAATGAAGTATTGTATGGTTTGGAGATTGGTTCTTGATGATGCGATACTCAGTCTAGTCATGGAGATTTTGATTGAACATTCGTGTAATATGGAATAAGGTCCAAGTATGTCGATGGTTAAAGATGTGACCTGCAAGGGGAAAATATATGAAAAAAAGTTAAATTGTAGATTGGACGCAGGGACTTTCATATCAATAGCTAACTATCAACTATGTTGCTGACGTCGTATTAAAACTAAAGTCCGTTCATCTTTATTTTCGAATATTTAGGAAATTCTACAAAGCTTACATCCTTACCTTTCCAACGAGGTTATACTTTTTAGTTACATTTTGCTCTCAAGAGCAATGTTTGGAAAAAAGTATGGTAGACTTTAAATATACATTGACAAAAATGATTTTTTGAGATTCTCAAAACAGTTTTTACCTGGAAAAGTTGCGTATTATCAGTCGCTTTGAGTTGATACACAAACGTTTGTGATTGGTGGTCCGAAATGACGGAAGCCGAAGGTATCAGCATCAGCAATTGTGATTGGCTGGAAAACTCCGTGAATGACGTCATCGTAAAAGTGGATGACGTAAGTGATAGATCAAGATGGCGTGTATATCCTTGTTCACTATCAAAGAAAGTTCTCTCTGGTATGGTGTACTGGAAAATGCCGCAACAGTAGATTATTTGTTTTGGTGGGGTAACTATGACAACAGGTGGATTTGATTGACCACACGGCTCTTCGTAATCACCGGCAACTAATCCAACATTGAAATCGGGTTCCATGTGATCCCGAAACTTGGTAGTGGGGAAGTTATTGCTATCCGAGAATTCCGATTTGATTTCTTGAAGTCTATATAAATTACAGGGGTTGTATGTGACGTTACAGCTGAAAAACTCAATAATCATATTCCCATTTGCGATAGTTCGGTAAGACCAATATCCGATATATTTTCGGACTAATTCTGGCATTCCGAAAGATCCGATTTTGTTGAGGAAGGTATGATAGTCGTCAATCTTGAGCGGGTTGAATGGCGAAAGACTGATTTGATATCTATACTTTGGTTGGGGTACCATTTTGAATGTTAGGTAGAAAGAGATGGTTGCTGTTAAACCTAAGATGAAAAAAAATCACGGATTAAATATTTATTTACAATTCTCACGAATATGCACCACTGGAGAGTCTTCTAAGAACTTTTAAAATTTTCCACCCACGTCACTTAAACCTATTCAACCTAAGCTTTTAGGGGCGGTTCAGAACTAGGGAGGGGGGCTTTTCTTGTACCACCCCTTAACTTTTGATCTAGTAGGTCTTTTTGGATCCTTGTCACATAAGGTAACTTTTGACAAAAAATTCTTTTGATGACGTCACTCATCATGCCCAAATAAGTGAGCAAAAACGGAAAATTTCCTTTGTTCTTATAAAAAGCTATTGTATCCTAACAAAGGCTTTAGAAAAAAGTTGCCTGAGTTTAAAATGCTTATTTTATCTTAAATATTCAATAAATTGTGGTTTAAACGATATTTGACATTAAAAATAAATTTGTATTTGAAAAGTGTCAATTTTTCTGACACCTTACTGTCAGAAACGTCATCATGCTCAAGGTGTGAAAATTTTTAGGTGTCAATTTTTTTTTATTTTGAAGCTAAAGAAGTTAGGAATTTACAGAAAATTTCACGGCAAAAGCTCTATTATTTCAGGAGCTATTTCCAATAATTTGAACTCCGAACAGAAACAGCCCCCCCCCCTTAGGCCAAATAGGGTTAAACAACAGAAAAAGTGAAGTATTCGGTGGAACAAAAACAGAAAAGTTGCATAATTTCGTGAAGTCATTGCAGTGGTGCATAACATGAATAAAGAAGAATAGTTACACCGTATATTTCATTTTATCTTCATAAAGATCCTGATTGCTTTGTATATTGAAAACCTGGTCAACCACAATTTTTAAAAGGAATTTCTTTCTAGAAGTTTGGCACTCAAATTGTACTTCTAAATGTAAATACTGTGTTTTTGTAACAGATACTTTTTAAATTGGCTATATCGAGTGTTGTCACAGAGCAATTAGTGCCATAGAAATTTTAAAACTTTAATAGCTTCTCTTTGTTATGTTACGACATTTCAGCATGTCCTTGGAGATATTTTATCAACTTACTGACCATACATTTCTCAACCAAATTTCTTTGTCAGTAAATTATAAATCCTTTTATTTTAAATGTTATTTATAAAGGGAATGACGTTGTCTCTTATCCCCTGAAACTGAATTTTATAGACAATGAATGAAATGTCTCAAATCAACCAGTTTTTTTGAAATGCATTCTGTATCTGACATGAGAAAAGAGACTAGTAAAGAGCCCTTATGACGAGGTTATCAGCGCAACTAACAAACAAGAAATATAATTTCTATGGAACTAATAGACATTTTCATAAATTACGTCACGAACATCACTTGCCTCGTTTTGAAATTATTGCCATGGTGATTAACTCCCAGCGGATTTTATTAAAACTACTTTCTATTATTAAAAAAATCATTTAATGTCTCAAGGGATATAATCACCATGGTAATTGTTTGAATACGAGGCAAGTGATGTTCGTGAGGTAATTTATGAAAAGGTCTATTGTGGCACAACTTTTTTCTGGCCAAATCTTTTTTGCGCCCGCGCCCTGTAGAATACCAAATTCCTAAAAATTTGCGATGAAAGCAGACGAGATGGAGTTTTTATAACATACTTAAATCATAATTGGTCATTTGAAGTAATAAAAATGACGCGTTCTTTAGAAAAAGTAACTAAATTGTTTTATTACTGGTTAACGACCAAAATCAAATAAGAGCTTTGAAAAACCCCATCTCGTCCCGATGAAATATGACAAGTATAAACTCCAGAGTTGCAAATAGAGGTCAGGGATTACTACATTGTGAAATCTAAAAATTCCCCAAAAGAATCTGTCAAGCTTCACGAGACCTTTTCTCCCGAAATTCCAGTGCTCTAGAAAGTGAGCAGATATGATTAATTGCACGGATGGGTAACAAACTGAGATTCGTATTTTATTACTTGGCATGATTCTTGGCTAACTACACAGGAAATGTTTTTGGGTAAAATTGTCACTTTTATAAACCATAAATATCCTGATAGAAAGAACTTTTTCTGACCAGAATTTGCACAGCTCCATTTACAGAAAGAAAGTTAGACGCTCTGTTTATCTAAGGAGAATGGAAGCTAGGAAGTTTGCCAAACCGTGGAAAGTGCCGTTACCCTCTGATATGGCGTGATTTGCTCAGATGCAGCTGGCTGCGAGGGCGTTGGGGCGTACAGTCCGAAAAAATCAATCCCCATTATTATTGATATTCTTTTGTTGAATTCTGGATGGAAAGACGAAGATTTTAGCACCAAACAAATCCTTAAATTTCGCATTCAACCCTTGGCGGTAATATAGTAATTATGGAAGGTCTTTTTAGATTACGTTTCATAGGAGACGACAAAGCAACTGAAAAATTTGAGAGACTCAAGGCTGAAATTATTTAGATTTTACCAGAAAATTGAGAAAAATTGAAAAAATAGCCTAGTTATCCTGGTATATCAAAATTGAGGGTACATATTTTTGTTTTTTATAAAAACAAACTTTATAAGAACATATAAGGCTTCAATGGTCAAAATATTAAGAACAAGTTAGAAGCATTTTAAGGCCTTGCTGACTCTAAAACACCCGATTTCTTAAGAAAATGGACAACAGTGCTCGAAAAAGGTGAAAATAAGAACATATTAAGAACATCCAAAGGCTGCAAAATATTTTGGATGTTCTTATAAAATAAAAATTGAGTGTATTTCCTGGCGATTAACAATGGGTAAGAATGTTATCTAACGTCAGAGGGTAATCATCCTCTCAATAGGTTGCTTTTCGTGGTTTAGATATTTTTCGAAATGATACATTTTAAAGGCATTAAAAAGTATGTATAAAATCCATGTATAAGATAAAATAACTTTGTAACAAAATTGTGCTCTGTTGCATAAATTTTCCGACAACCCTGAGAACGCTATACTGAAAAGTACTACATTTCCGTTTTATGTATCCATGTATGTGTAACTATAATATACCGCTATTGTTTTTGAAGACCAGGTTTTACAAATAAAAGGGAGCACACCTCCTTCAATCATTTTGCCTTTTACAAACATCTTCATTGATCAATTCAAAAAGTTCATCTGGGCTACTAAACGTTTTTAACGGGAGGTCCGAGATTTCTGCCATTGAAGCCAATCGATAACAATGACCTCCTCGCTCCAAAACACGTCGACAGTCCCTTCCTTCATATTCTTCGTTATGAATGAAAATACTCTGGTCATCGTCAACAGTATTAAAGAAGAACCCATAAACAAATAAAAGATTTGGAGCTTTATACGTTCTTGAAAGCCAGCCCGCAGAAACAACGTAAAAAATGAACTGCAAAGGCTCCAAATGTTTTCTACTTCGCTTTGCATTTACTATTCGCAATATTGCCATAGCAGGCTTTACGTAGCTGTCAGAATACCTAAGACATCTAACGTGAATTCTGGTGACGCCGTTCAAGCAAGTCTCGTTGAAAAAGTCTTTTCTCGAGATAATGGATCGATATGCAAAATCATAACGATCAAAAGTTGGTTCTTTTATAACATCTATAAGATCTTTTATTCTTAATGTTTCGAACGGGTCGTTAACCCATCTATCCTTGATGCTGACTATGAATCGATGCAGGGACATCCAAAATTCATCGGGACACCAATAGCAATATATGATAATATCAAATTTCGGATCTTCGTTAAGATCTTTTAGAAGTTGATAAGAATCTTTTGCATGTAAATAATTTTTCTCTGCGCCTACCATCAATACAAATGTTTGCTTCCCGATCAATTTATCTTTACTAAAACGCTTGATTAAATCGTTAATAGATTTATTTTTATCTTTGTTAGTCACCCATCCTAAAGGAACATCGTAATTTCTAACGATATGATTCCAATTAGATGTCTCTAGCCATGAGATAACACGACCATCTTCCACAAGATGAATATTCACTTTAAAACAGGCTTCATTTTGAACTAGCTCATTCAAGCGACGAAAGAAATTGTCCATGAAACTGATATCTATTCCTTGCATCGTAATAGTGATGTTCCTGTGTTGTGAGCAGCTCAACATTTTGAAATCTCCAAATAACTCAGTACTCATAGAACCCATTGGAAGTACCATCACAATAACAAAAATAAGGAATTTAGAACCCATGTCAATTGATTGTGCTTCTCTGGGGGCTTCTCTGCTCTTTCTATTTCTGCACTAATCAATCGTCTTGACTGTCTCTCTCTGTTACCAGTTTATTAGTAGTGTTTTTTTATGTAAATACACGTTTTTTATTATAAGAACAAACTATATAAGAGGCTTCCATGGCCAAAACTTTAAGAACAAGTTTTAAGAACATTCTAACACTTTGGACTCTAAAACGGCCAATTTCTTAAGAAAATGGACAAAATTACTCACAAAATGGTGAAAGTAAGAACATGTTAAGAACATTTTTAGGCTTTAATCTCAAAAGGTTAAGAACATCCCAAGGCTTCAAAAATTTTGGATGTTCTTATGAAATAAACGTGTAGTTTAGATGAATTGTTTTTCGATATGTAGTGGTTTGGCAACGTAAAGTAATCAAATGTTTACTTTTTAGCTTTACTATCAATCCTTTCAGCAAAATCTGAAGTACTATTGAACTGTGTAAATTTTGAACAAATGACCAATTGAATCTTTTCTACATTTGGGGGTTGTTATTTGATTGGTTTAGCTTTCATACCTTCATTCGAAATCTTGGTTGGTATACCCCCTCCCCCCTATATGTGTTAATAAATTAATATCAGGGCAATTGTTGATGTGTTTACCGAAAAAATAAGAGTCAAGTGGTTGATTGGTATCGTAACAACCGGATTAACTTTAATCATTTTCTCTTGAGCTTAATTGGATTCGATTGATGGTACTCGATTCATTTTCGATTGACTTCTTTATGAAGAGATTTAATAACTCATTTCGACCAGCATTAACTTGTTTCATAATTTTAAAGTAAAATTAATCGATTGATTAATTCGATTAAGGATGGTCGCAATCTATATATTCTCATTCGAAACTACAACACCAGCAATTAATTGCAAAAAAAAGGGCCATTCCATTAAATTTCCATACAGGGGGGTGGACGAACCTTTTAAAGTAAAAGAACATTTCCAGGGAATGTATGGATACCCTCTGGTAAATGGAAAAATTTGCAAAAAAAAATTCCTTGAACAATTTTTTTTTTACCTTAAAGTGACGATGGACAAACTAAAATCAGACTTTTTTACCTCTGGAAATTTGAAAATAATTTTTCACCCCCTGGAAAAATGAAAAAATACTCTTTTAGACGTCCTGGGAATTCTTATCGAAGTACCCCCTGGAAATGTTCGACCACCCCCCCCCCTTCCTGTATTGATACAAGATGGAATGGTCCAATAACTTTATTGAAATGAAAGATCTTTCATATCTTTTAAACAGTTTATTTGGTGAAAGATAAAAAGATAGTAACAAGGTAGTATACCTGTCGAGTCAGTAGCGACCAATTTCAGTTCCGTCTTTTCTTTGTTGTATAGAGCACCATCAACATATGTTGGAACACCTTCTATTGTTTGGTCTTTCTCAATGTATAATAACCAATCATGGAATGCGCCAGCTCGTGCACCTGGTAAAACAATGGTAGAAACAGTTAAGAGCTTTGTCCTGTCAAATCCTTCAATGTTCATGGGCCCCAGCGAGGCGTTTGAAGTGAGGGCCCAAAACTTTGGGAAAAAATTGATGAGGAGAACTGAGAAATAACCAAAAAGAATAGAAAAATCAAATGCAATCAACCATCAAATGAGATCTTACCTAAAGGTGTTAAAAGCCATAAATGAAGTTTCCTGGCATCCCCATCTTCGTCAGTGAATAATGTAGAAGGGAACTGGTAACGAAACCCACCACACAGAGGTACCTCCACTTCCAAGGGGTCTTGTGTGGGTACAGGTGGATTAAGTGGTCCACTGCATGCTTCAGAATCTTTGGATTGGATAGAATTCAGTTGATATCTGATTGGGAAAGGAGCAACAAATTGTTAGTTTTAAGGGTTATTGGCTGTCCAATTCATGATATGCACCATTGCAATGTCTTCTGACATTACATCACGGACCCAATAGCTGATTGGTTGTAAGTGACGTAAAATCAGTCAATACGTCACTTGCAACCAATCAGCTGTTGGGTTCGTGGAAGACATTGCAATGGTGCATATCATGAATAGACCATTTGTAGGACGAGATGCCATTTTGACTACATAATTAGTAGTGAAAAGATTACGTCATGAGTCCAAAAAGTTACATTATTTTGGCGTCGGGATAAACTCAAAGCGGATCAATTTATTAGCGCTTAATTTTCATTTTATTGATCGCTAAGGTTATGCAATGTTATTATGTAATCTTCGCTTATTGCATCGTAGAAAAATCAGACCCAAGTGCGAGAGGTTTATCTAAAGAATCCTACATTTACTAAAAATAGACAAAAAGAACGACAAATTTCATAACAACGATAAATTTCGCCGTCCACAACCCCGACTCGGCTAGTTTGTCCACCCCTACGAATCCTCTTTGTTTATCACGGGAATTAACAACATATGGTTTAAAGAACGACATATTACGCATGCGTGTTACAATGCAGGATTCTTTAGAGGAACAGACTGTGCATACTCAGTTTGAAGAAGGGTGATCAGCTCTTGTGTTGGTTGGCCGGCTTGGATCAATTTCTTTTCTGATTCTGAAAGCCCTTCTGTTGTGCATTTGTTTGGTAGAGGACAGACACTCCAAATCAAGTTAAACTGCTTATTATTGATCATCTGCTGGTATTCAACAACATTGACAATGTCATACGTGAACATTTGCTTCAATCTAGTATTAAAAACAATAAGCATGGAACATTAGATAAGAACAAGAATGCATCCAAGACGTGGTTTACGATTGTCTGTCTGTCTGTCTGTCTGTCTTTTTAACAATTTTTAGCACCCATTTATGCTCTGTTAAAAAGTTATACACCGTTGGAAAGATATTTTCGAGGAGAATTATGCAATTGAAATTTGTTTTAAGAATACAAAAATTTAGATTTTCTTGACTGATTCAAATATCAAGAAATGAAAGTTTTAAAATAATCTAGAGTACGATGAAACAGATGAAAAATCTTCACTTTTTTTTTCATTTTTTCAATCTTCAATCTATTGGATTATTCACATTTGAAATATCTTTCCAAAGGTGTATAGCTTTCAACATATATACGTGCTGTGAATTAAAAAAAAGCAAAGTGTCCACATACATTTGAGACAGATTATTGATAACCTCTCTGTTTCTCTACATTTACATATCAATATCATAAATATCTTTGACGTTATACTTTAGTTTAGAGCCTTGGTTGAATCATAGTCCGTATAAAAAACACTGGTCTGGAAGCTTATTGTTATAACTTTTTGTTAGCTTTTTCCTTTGTTATTATCAAAAGATGAAAATCGATTTGCTCAGTTTTTTATCACGTTACCAATTATTTCCCTTGGGATTTGTTTAAGATTTAATCACATGATCAAAAATTGAGCAAAACAATCTAATTTCTCAACGCAAGTTCATGTAAGAAACAATGGAAAGAAACGTGACCAGGGTTTTTTATATGGACTATGGTTAAATAACAAAATTCAGAAGGAAAAAACATAATCTGAGAATAGCATCCCTTTTACACGGACTACCACATGAAACCATTACAGAGACCTCTTACAAAGTGTTATTACCATTATCATTAGATATAATCAACGTTCACAAATGTTTAGGTACCTTCGGGGATACATACAGTATTTACAAATGACAATGTGTACATGGAAATTCAAATGAGTCAATGACAATGGTCAATGTCTCTCTCGAGAAAAGAGATGAGCTGAAGTTTTTATAAGATACTTCACTAATTAGACCAAGGGAATGTATGATTCTATAAAACCCGAAGGGTTAGATGATGTCGTGCTTTAAGCTCTTCCAAGCAAATAATAGGGAATATCGCAAAAAATATTGCTGCTATTGTTTTCGAGAACCCGTGCAGCTATTGGTCAAGCGCTGAAATTCTATTGTAATGCCACGTGACGACCCAGATAGGATTTCCTACCTAACCTTGGCGCACTTTTCAGCCAAGGCACGACATCTAGCCCTTCGCTTCGGGCTTTATAAATCTATGGAATGTATGGCACGCCCATTGAGATTAAAGCCCACAGGGCTAGAGTAGAATCTCTACCTTTCCCAGGTAAGAAAAAGTGAAGCCATCCAGAACGCGCCTAGAACGCGTCACAATCATGACGACGGATTGTATCTTTAGCGGTTCTTTTGTTTCTGAGGACTACATTTTTTGAAATCTAGCGATAGATTTTACTTTCAACCCGGCGTTTGTTTAAAAACCACGCGCGGGCGTTCTAGATAGTAGATCATAATTTTAACCTTTAAAAACAAAACCTTTAAATATATTTAGCCAGACAGTAACCAGTAACAACATACTAAAATCAAATACCACTTACCGTTTAACCATATCAATCTGCCGTGCTAGCCCTGGAGATTGCGAGCTTTGCGTCAAACTTGAATCTTCCGTCACCGTCATTTCATACTGATAAAACAACTGAGGCGCCGTACCCAGGATAGTAATCTCTACCCACGTGTCGCTATGTAAATTGTGTTTGTTGATAGCTCGTATAGTTACATTGTATTTAGTGAATCCTGACTTCAAGACGGCATTAGTTACCACACCTTTAAAATCGAAAGTAAAGTTTTTAGAAAAAGTTTCAAGATAAAATTTTATAATACTATCTTGCTAGCTAGGGATTCCCTGAGTAGAAGAATTCATATTCACATGGGTATTTATTTACAAAATCCCTTTTTCTAAAGCAGTGCGAGAGTCAGACTATCATTCCTACCAGTGGCGTCCCAGCTGGCACACAACATTGTTTCAACGTTCATCTAACGTTATATGGACGTTATGAACGTTAGATAAACGTTGAAACAACGTTGTGTGCCAGCTGGGGTGGTAAGAGAGATTTTCTGGGTTGATAATGCAAAAATCTGGCGCCCTTTAAAAGCTATTTTGCTTTTTGCGTCCTGGCCGGCTCCAACCCCAATGATTGAATTGCATGCGAAGCGAGCAGAAAGCAAACCAATGTTTTACCCAATACAATGCAAGGTAATTGTGAAAGGGCTTCAACTTCCGTAGAAAAATGAGCGTATTTTCACGTTTCAATGATTGCTGCAGCTGGGTTTACTAAATTACATAATTTTCTTTTTTGACACCCCCTTAAAATAGCACCGTTGGGGAGGGGACATGGTTCCCTGACCCTCTGCCACCGCGTAACAAGTGGAGCAAAAATTAAGTTTGATTTAAAGATTCGTTAAAGAATAAAAACCAAAATAAAAGATGGCGTCGGAAAATATTCAAGCCCTAGATCAGATTGTCGACGAACAAACTATCCTGTTAACTCTGCTGAAAGTGATTTGAAGAGCTCGAGAAAAAAAAAACTTTTTTGATAGCATTTTGTTATATTATATTTTCAGGTTTTACATTTCAGAAAATCGAGAAGCCGTGTCTGTCTGGTACTAGACGATGCTATCGTCCGTTAGAGGGTCAGTAAACGCGGGAAAATATATATGCGCAGAGTCAGAGGGCGTCAGGGTGGTTAATGGGAAAAAGAGTGGCGGTAGAGTTTGGAACAAACACTGTAAAAACCTCTGCAAACGCTTACTCCGCCCCGAACTAACCACCACTTTCAAATTTGTCCCGCCTCCTAAACTATTCCCCTTTTTAGTGATCTTGTGTAGACGATAAGATCGCCTGGCCTGGTACAGGCTTATTCAGTGCAGTTTCAATAACCCGACACGCACGGGGAATGCAATGTGTTCGATTCATGAATATTACAAGATATGGAGTAAGGTTAATATGGCATTGTTAACCCTTTAAGTGCCGATGTCGTATATATACGACATGGGCTATATAGGAGGGCGAAGCCCTCCTGTAATGCCCAGTTTGAGTTAGAAATCGTTATTTTTGGTCGAACTCGTAGGAATTAGATTGTCCTTTATGGTCAAGCAAAAAAAAATTCAAAAGTGAGTCTTTCCAGCGAAATTTTAAGCAAAAAAGTCAAAAAAATGCAAAAAATTGACAAAAATTCACTTTTTTGAGATTCTGACTGTTTTTTGACTATTTTTGGTCAACGAGTGATCCAAGAACCTCCAAATTTGGCCCTGTTTTACTTTATTCTGTCTTCTAGTGAATTGATTTGAAATTTTACCACTGGGCACCTTTTCATCAGTTCAGTCAGGTCCGCGCAGCGGGCCTGACTGCTTTAATTCCCTAACCTACCCCCCCCCCCCCTGGCCGCCGCCCACCACGCCCTTCCTAAATCGGGCGGCGCCGAAGGCGCCCAAAAGAAAGAAGAGACTCTAAGCTATCCAACGAGCTATATACGAGCTTCTAATTCCTTCTAGATCAGGAGATATAAGCCCTTAAAATTTGAACTAGCGATTTTTTAAAAAAAACTTAGAAAAAAGGACCCTGGCACTCAAAGGGTTAAGACTGAAAAGACGAATGAAACGTGTTCAAGCTAAGGAGACATTCGAATTATCTTACCAGTAATTTTTGCACCATCGATAGCAATCCATGAATTTTGTGGATCAATAGGTTGTTCATTAACAGTCATGATTAAGAAACGGAGGTTCGAAAAACCTGCACGATCTTGAAAAATCTGTCAATGAAGTTAAAAGAAAAGTTGTCAAATAGTAATAGGCTTTTCCAGAAAAAATTTGAATATGGGATATGGAAGATATAACACTTTTTGGAAATTTACTCCCTCCCCCCGGACATTGTGACTTTTGACCCCCTGGACAGCAGGTTTGCCCCCCGGAAAAGCATCAGTTGACTCCCTAGACATTCAAAATTATCCTCAAACAGGGCGAAATTACCCCTAAACAGAGCAAATTTACCTCCCAGACAAGGTAAATTTGGTAGATTTTTCACTACCCCCGAACACTATATCCTCCACCCCTATGTACGGACGATTTTCTGGAAGAGCTCAATACATTGATGGAAAGTAAAAAAATTACATTTTCAACCGTTTGAACATTTGGAAACCCATCTTCTTGTAAATGGCTCACCACTACTCGACCCCCTTATCCCTAAATCGAATGGAAATCCCAACCGAGTTTCAGACAAATGAGGATTTTATTCAGAGTGCAATTAAATTCTTTCATTCCGTCGCCACAGGTTACATTTCAAAGCCGTGGTACTCATGGTACCAGTTATAATGAGCTCCCACTGACCTTTATATATCCCTGGACCAAGCTATATCCACCATCTTTGATCAAAGTTTTTTTTGAATTGGTACCCGTAAAGAAGCCATTATAGTGTTAAGAATTAACGTCTAACGGCGCTACATCATCAAAAGTTTTCTAGGGAAAGTAGATCCTAGCGCTCTCGATCCATTTACACTGCTATTGAGTAGGCAGCACCATTAGGGTACTCCGATCAAAGATTTCGCTTGGCCGGGATTAAGAAACTTGGTCCAGGGTATATAAAGGTCAGTTTGAGCTCCCCATTACCCGAGTATTCTGTTAACGTTTCAGTTATGGGGAGGGGACTGTACATACCTCTCCCGTGATTTCCTCCTCAAAGGCGGTACATCTTCTCACACTGAATGGTTGTAGGTTTTGCAAGTTGACAGGTGGCACTATTTCATCTTGGCACTCACTTGTTTGTGCAACGAACATATCAGAGTTCATAATACTGAAATCGGGCTGAAAACCTTGAGTGAATAAAAGAAAAATTGGTAAGATCTATTGAGAGGTAGGAGTTTAGTCGCGTTTAGTCGCACACCATTTAAGACATTTAAATCTCAGTTTTAGCAAAAACAGAATAAGATCTGAGCTTGCTGAAAAGTTTTTTTTCGAGATCTAATTTTTCATTTTCTCATAGTGTAAATTACGGCAACATACCTATTCTAATTGTGAACTAAAGAGGGTAGAAAGCTGGTTGTCTAAATTTAATGCATTGCCCTTCTTTTGACGTCAATGCAATCACTTCTTTCGATATTTTCAAGCAAAGACTTTAACTGCCAACACTTACTGTTTGCCTACTATAAATTAAAACAGGCAAGCTAGAGAGCCGGTTAAGGCTCTGTAATTAAATGTAAATCATACCTTGTTTGTCGAAAGCCACAAATTCTGGTCTGGTCATTTTCTCAATCTGTCCAGCAGAACAATTTTGAAATCCACAACTCATAACTTTAACTGAAAGGAACTGTAAGTTAGACATCACTTGAGAACCATACTCATAAACTGTAAGCCTGGAAGCAGTGAAGCCATAGACTGTGGCCACTTTATTGATAAACGAAATCAGGACTTGGTGAGTGGCTGTCTGGTCTGAGGTTGTGCTCAGTGATGCTTGACTTGAAAGTCCAAATTTGACGTATTTTCGTTCTTTAGGTAAGGGAGTATCTGTAATGACGAATGTAATGTTAGTGGTAACTGATTTACCACGCTCGGTGGTAGCCGTAACATCAAACATTGTAATATTATTAGCAGCTGGTTTTGACGAGATCAAGAAAACAATAAATTCTTGGCTCGACTCTGAGAATGATATCCAGTCAGGGAGTGTGCTCGATCCTTTATATTCCACAGTTAGTTTTAAGTCTCTAGTTCCACCATCAATTTTATCTGAGAATGTATTTTCAGGGATTTCATATTTTAGGTTACCACAGTATTGAATTTTTTGATCTGGTATTGGATTCTCAACTATTGGATTTGATTCTTCGTCGATGCAGATTCCTTGGAGTTTCACTGATACTGATATAACATCAAAATTAGCTTGCAATGATTGTTTAAAGTTGGAGTTTGCAGCACCATCACTGGCTACTAATCTATCTTTGAACGCTTCAATACGACTTCTCTCACATTGAGTCCTGGAGATACCACAATGAGACCATTTGACTGTCAATATTTGACTACCGAACACCAGAGATGAGTATTCCACAAAATCAGATTGTTCATTTGTGAAATACGTTTGAACGTTTGTTCTCAATTGGCTGTAAACTAATGTAAAAGTGTTCAATGTTGAAGATGCTGCCGAAGAAACTTGGAAACTCATTTCAACAACGTGCGATAGAGGCTCCGGATTTGATGGTAATGTCCATTGCAGATTCTGAGAAACACTTTGCTGTTTACTGTCTTCAGCATTTAAGGCGAATTGGAAAGTTTGGTCAGCCAATGCGTTGTAGGGCACCATAGTTATTTGTTGGGTTGCAGTATCAAAAGAGACCCATTCGGGAAAGGAACTTCTCGGTGGCATTGGTGTTAATGTCAACTTCAAATTTCTTGCATTCCCTTCCTCATCATCTAGGAAGGTGTTCTCAGGAACCAATTGGTTAAAAGTGAGACATGATGATAGGGTAAAGGGACCCCAAGGATCAACAACCTTCGGCGGCTTGTCGTCAATGCAAGGGCCTGAGGTAGATGAAGAGATTTGAATATTGGAGAATTGTGGTCCGAGATGATTTAGAAAGTCATTTTTTGGTTGTCCTGAAGAATCAAAGAACTGGTCATGAAATTGATCGATCTTGGTCGTCTCGCATGGGTCGTATCTCCACGAACATTGAGAGAAAGCCAGATAAGTCTGTTTGTCAGATGTTAACTGGTTGTCCAACAGCAAGAAATTGGATTCTGATTTTGTCCATGTTGATACTTTAGTTGCCAGAGTATAGGATTTGGTGTTTGAAGTTGTGGAAGAATCGAAGTCACTCTTGATGGTGATTTTATAGGCTACTTGAGGTGCATTACCACCAGTGATCTGGACACTGAAATCACACACAAGAGATTGGTTACTAGAGTCCGTGACTATGAATTTATATGTAAAAAGACGCTGGCTACTGCTTGTTGATAACATCGATGATGTCGGATTGGCGTATAGAGTTTGTGTTTTTGTGTCAAACCCTATCCACGATGAATCTGCAATTGCTTTTTGGGTATTATCAACTAGTTTGATGGTGAGGTTACGAGTACCCCCGTCTTGGTTGTCCGCAAAAGTATCCTCAGGGATTTGATAACGGTATATTCCACATAGAGGTATTTGGAGAATGTCTAAATCTCGTTTCTTGAACGGGGGTTCGATTTTACAAGCTCCTTGGAAAGTTTCGGTGATGCCGGTCAGTGTGAATTGAGTAGACAATGACGTGTTGAAAGAATCTGAAACGGTTTTGTCGGTGTAAGACCCGAACATAATTTTCTGAACATGGCGTATCATTGTAAAATTGCACCCTGGGAATACGCGTAAACCCCAAGTAGCATTACCTGCGTCCATGTAGAATGTTTTTAAGAATATCCAAGTGCGGTATTGTTCACCGAGCGCGCGTATAGTGGCGTTCATGAAATAATGCATGTGTTTAACACGTATATCCCAACCGTGGGTCTTAAAACTATGGAAATGAAACGTGACCAAGTAATAATTTTTTGGCACTTCGAAATTTCCGTATATGAAAATGTCCGGTCGAAAGTTTCCCTGCATGTTACGCTGGTCGAAACCTGAAAACTGGTTTTTGATCATACGGCAATTGCAACTTGTGTTTCGTGGCGGGGCGGGTGGCGGGATAAAAACATACGCCTCATCCAGTAATTGTACGAAGAGCGTATTGGTTTTCAAAGTGTAATTGGTATGAAAAAATTGGTAATAGGTTTTGGGCACTGGGTCGTAGGGGCCGTAAATGAGCTCGTATCGTACAAAATCGCCACTCTCATGTGTGAAAACCTGATCGAAATTCACTTCGAAGATTCCCGGGTAAGGTGAGATGTAGCTATACCAAGGCTCCGGAAAGATCGTATAAATCCGCAAATACTCCATCCAAGGCATAATCGCTTGGTTATTGGGAATCTCGCAAACACCAATAGATTGAGTTGTCACCGGTAAAGCATCAAAGATTGGTAGCATGGCTTGTTTGTATTCGGCAAAATCTCCCTCGGAGCCTTTATACTTTGTAAAGATGCGAAAATTCGCGCCATCGTCACATGGTGTTTCCCTGATTGTACAATTCTGATATTTTATATTCAATCCACCGCTTGATAAAAATTCATAATCGTATATATTGATGACCCGACTGTTGATTGGCCAGCCAAAGAATTCTTGAACATTTTCAACAAATTGATAAAAATAGTAGACTTGACTGTTAACGTTGGTTAGCAAAAGTTTATTCTCAGTTTGAAAACCATAGTTGATCTCTGGGATGTCCTCATAACCAATAAAGTTAATCCAGATTTCCTCGTCCACAAAGTTTTTCGTTACCGTATTAATAGCTCGAATGTAGAAGACTAACTCTTGATTCCCGTAAACCGTCTTCGTAGACGGGACAACGTAAATGGTAAGATCCGCTTCTGAATATCCAACCAACGGATATCTTGGCATGTCTTTCAACAACTGTTTGGTACTTTCCAAAAATTGAATTTCCAACGGCCCTGTATCTGTATCCGAATAACTGGTGACGTCAATTTGTCGCTTAGCAACAGAACAATAGGAGACGGTAATATTGCCGAATGGTTTGTTGACCTTGGGCATCCCATAGGTGGTCCTATTAAAAAAGGAATATTAGTACAGTTGAGTTGAGAACCTAAATACCTCCTTAACTCGATCGAATTCGTTGGCTCGGTAAAAATTTTCCATCCACAGGGCAGAAAGAGGCCCAGTCCTCACCTTTTAGGTATAAAACCTAATAGCTTTTTAGCCGGGATGTTGACAAATTAAACTGCAACTTCCCTTTCCTCTCCGATAGAATTTTGTGGGCTTTAAACGGCAGCCGCTAATACACCCCTTCTCACAAACACGTGGGGATAAAAAGAACGGACTGAAACTCGATGGGGATTGATACTCCCATATTTTTTGTGACTGGGGATTTCAATTCTTTTGTTTTCAAGCCAGAAAATTTAGTGGCGATGGAAAAAATAGCATAACATTTTGCAGTGAGGATTGGTTTATTTGATAATTTTCAGTGAGGACAAAAATTGGAGGATAATTTTCCTCCGGGAACGACATTTCGGACAATTTTTCCAGTGGGAAAGGGGTCTGTAAGAAGAGCAGCCGCTAATCCACCATCATATATTACATAAGTTACAAACCAGTGGCGTGGTGGGAAAATTTCTCTGGGGTGGCGAAGGCAAATATGGCGCTCTTTTTAAGGATTTTTTGTTTTTGGCGCCCCTCTCTATACGCTCATTATGAACACAAAAAAGGGAGTGTGCGAGCGAAGCGAGCCAGAAAATTTTGAGTTTTTGAGGTGATGAGGGGCGCCATTTTTGTTTTTTTATTTATCAATCTTTCGATATGGGCGCCTGAAAAATCCTTCTTGGTGTCCCTTATTTTTTAGCGCCCCTTCTCAAAAGGGCTCCGCTGGGGGGGCCTGGCCCCCCTGCCACCACGCCACTGTTACAAACTTACTTTGTAAAGAGGAATAAAGCCAAAAACGAATGAACCAACATCCAGTCCATCGCTTCCTTCATACCTTCACACAATAATAATAATAAGTTCCACCACCGACTCTAGCACTCCATGAGAATTTTAATGCAAAAGAAATCCCAAAATCAAAGGCTTGTGAAAACTCCAAAGCTTAAAAACACCAAATATGGAGATTTAATTTATCCAACTAGCCGAGTATACAAAAACTGACAGCTTGATTGATTCTCGATATCAATTCACAATTCTTTGTCGTAATATTGATGATTATTTGGATTCCAACAAAGCTTTTTAAGCCTCTCCCTTTTCTTAGCGATTGAAAGTAAAAGCGGGGGAGCACAACAAGACACTGTTTGTTCTTCCTTTTTCTTGAAATTTGTAACAATTTGAATTTTGATTATATTTTGATTCAATATCACAATCAATTGAACATCTGATATATAAACTGTTTAAAATTTGATTCATTCTTCATTTGTAAAGTACATTGATTTAAATTGATTTTGTAAGCGTATTGTATGGTTTAATAATTCATGAATTGGCCTGCCGCCTGAGCTTTGATTTTTGGAATATCTCACCACATGATAGTAAGCCTGGTCAATGGGTTTAGGAGATGCCGACTGGAAAATAAATTCAATGAGAAAACAAGAATTAATGTAGGGTCAATGTTCTAGCAGATAGTTGAGGGCCCTTAAAAACAGACAAAGAAATCCAAGGACATGAGTAGTAGTCAAAAATCTTTAGTACAAGAAAATATTGAAATCAATTGTATTAAATAATGAATGACAATCACAGCGCAAAAGCGTCTTTTCATGCTGAGATAGTGGCATTCAATAGACATCACTTTAAATATTTCATTGGATGGACTTCTTCTTTTCAAGACGTCTTTGGTATTGATTTCATAAACTGATTGATACCTTAGTGTGTACTTGAAAGCAAATTAATCAAATCTTGCGTAAAAATCACGGCTATAGAAATTGAGGTTACATTACCATAGCAAGATTATTTTTTGAAATACCAAGAAAATTTTCAAAAAATCCTGATCACAAGGAAAGTCAGTTTTACAACTATTGAGGCCAGTCAGAATTTCTAAACCCATTATCAGTTTTTATTTGCGGAAAATTTAACCATCTGCTAGTGATAAACTAACACAATCTAACGGTAATTGCAATTCAATAAAGCTTACGATATCATAACATAGTTACAAGAATAAGGATACACCTAGCATTGTTTATTTCTAAAATCTTCAATGCTGGTATTCTAACCTGTTTCTACTATAGATGGAAAGTCAGCCAAACATCAAATGGTATATTTTATGTATTTCATACAAACAAAGCCTCTTATGTTACAGTCATGCGCGCATGCAACTTGTTTTCCCTTGATCATCATTGGAAAAATAACTATCCGCATACGAAATCCCCACCGATAATATTCAAA
The DNA here is from genome assembly GCF_902728285.1 of Clytia hemisphaerica. Taxonomy (NCBI): domain Eukaryota; kingdom Metazoa; phylum Cnidaria; class Hydrozoa; order Leptothecata; family Clytiidae; genus Clytia; species Clytia hemisphaerica. Next base: position 187,013 of record NW_027103708.1, on the reverse strand, counting down.
TAAACCAATCCTCACTGCAAAATATTATGCTATTTTTCCCATGCCCACTGAATTTTCAGACTTGAAAACAAAAGATTTGAAATCCCCAGTCAAGTTTCAGTCAATTATGTTTATATCCCCACTGGCTGAAAAAAATCTTACCACGAAGCATCAAAGACGTTTTCAAATTGAATCTCTGGACTTGTATCATCTTATTACCAATAATTAACATGGCTCTTTTATACACTTTAAATTTGATACAGGTCGAGCAAGCGTTTATGATTGACTCATTAGCAACACTGGAACACTTGTAAACACCTTTTCTAATCCTATTGTTTATTTAACAATAGTTTAAATTAGAGTTTAAATTTAAATTGTCGACATTGCCTCCACCAATTGAGTGCTACTCTTCTTTGGTTCGATATGGTATTGGCTATACTCTGAAAGCACTTCCATGATCTAAGATGGCGTACAAGTAAAGGAGATTTTGGACCACCCTCCCTGCCCGAAAGATATCGGTTGCCGGCAACCCTTTTCTAGTTTATGTTAGTTTATCACTTGCAGGGGGGCTAATTTTCCCCAAAACTGATTATGGGTTAGCTAAATATTTCAATGCCAAACCTTAAACGAATTTGTTTCGATCTACTCTGCTTCTCCCTACCCAGTTGTACAATTTTGAAGTTAAACATTTATTTGACTTTTTTATGATTCGTAAGGTACGATTCTTCACCAGAGAAAGAAGAAATGTACAATCAAGACAGGAATAGTAGCCATATGTCTCCAGATAGTCATTTAGGAGAACGCAACGGTCTATTGAATAACAAATTACTCCACAAACATTACTTTCTCTCAGCCAGTGAAAACGTGATAAATAATTTCTCTAGGTAACTGTTGTGGAATTGTTATTCAAAAGACCGTCGCGTTCTCCCAAACGACTATTGAACTTAACTTCATTGAATGCTTACTGAAGACAGGGCTGAAGATACACGGGGACGATATCCGATTGACTGAGCAACACATCTGTATTTTAACATTATCAAGTGCTTTACTTTACATAATTACCGTGGCTCAATAATACGATTCAAAAATATTTCATTTTTCTTTTTAACTTTCTTCTTTTTTTGTAGGGGAAATGTGTACAATTTTGCACCTCTTTTATTGTCAGTCAGCTAAAATCTAACTTAAACTAGCCTGATGTCGTTTACCGGGGGAAGTCTGGCAAATTTACCGATGTTTTTCAAGATAGCAGAAATACACTGTAAAGGTGGACTTTTGAGCCTTACTGGAAGTTTCTTTGAACTTTACCGATTGAAAACACCGTCTCAATTCATGATATAAAAAAGTAGAATTTAATAAAAGAATTGTAACAAAAGTTACATTGTAGGGTTAAACCATGAATAAGGGCTGAATGCAAAATGTATGGCGACCTTTGAACAAAAATATGCATAATTTATGATAATTTATTACATACCCATACATTATTGCGTAATACCAAAAAATATTGTGAATGAAATATTGAATATTCGAAGAGATTTCTAAGCAAAGAAAGATGGTAGCCTTTATGGGAAAATGTATGGCTTGCGTGAAAGTATTGCTTTATAGTATTGGTTGAGTGCAATTTTTTTCTGGCAATTATTTTCAACGTTCATTTTATGCTACAGGCCTGGCGGAAGCAGGGAGACTGGGGAGACTTTAGCCTCCCCACTTTTGAGCAAATGAGATTTTTTTCTCGAATTCCTAGCGAATTTTATCTCATTTTAAACCTTCAGACTCATCACTTTAACGGTTCTTCCGCCGGGCTTGTGCTATGAGGAAGGAATGGACGTTTTTTATATGGTTGATTGTAATTTTTTGGGAGATAATGAAGCTTTTACCTAGACTAGAGTCCTACTTCTGACTGAACTTTGCTTTTTGATGATTTTTGACGACGCTGAGTCCAGTGAAGTAGACTAGGAGCATTTGAAGAGTTCGTAATTTTTAAGAAAAACACAAAAAATTCAAACAATATAAAAACTACTTGTAGTTGAAAAATATAATTAAGGCTTGGAAACAAACATTATTAACAGATTTGCAATCTCTTATTTTCAAATTAAAATATTGCTAAGAAAGAACTCAAATTTGAGAACCGGGAAACTTAATCGCACCATCCAGTCTATTAAAGCCTTATGTGGACTTCGGGCTAGCTTTTACCTGACTTTGTGGTTGGTAAATATACCTTTTGTCTTTATTGTGGGCAGCGTCATAAGTGACTGCTAAAACTTTCAATATCAGAGCTAGAGGGATGATACCTTAAATACAATGTGTTTCATAACAGTCGTAAAAATTAAGAATAGTTTGAGAATAAGGCTGCGTTTGGGTTTGCTGAATTTCAAGCAATTAACTGGTCAAAGTAGGACATTCTTGAAGCCTAACAGACCCGAATTTTTACGGTTTTTACGGTTAAAAGCTAAATACCTAAAACTGAACGTTTTCAAAACTCTTGTCAGACATACAATTTTTAAACTCGTTTCCAACAGAAGACAATCTGGTACAGAACTCACGCACCTGAAAATAAGCGTTCTCAATGCAAACGTCATAATATAACCCACATTACGAGATAAATGCCAAGTATAATATTTTTCTTTGGAGAGGATATCTCTTTCATGTGGTCTGTATGACCGACTAGACCACTTCAATCGGAACCCTTTATGATGATAAATAACGCTTTTATGTTATCGTTAATAAAAACCAAATACTTTATTGCAAACGTCTATTCTAGTAGCAACTCCGAGGAATTAAGCACTAAGGTAAAAGGTGCAGTGGCGTTCTGGCAGGGGGCGGGGCCACGTTTTATGTAGTTGTTGTCTGAGAAACTGCTGGAAAGGGGGTGCCATATGGAAATCAAATGGGCGCGATTTGAAAAAATGAAATTGGCCCCAAAAAAATTTCCCCAGACACCACTGAAACGGTGGCCTGTGACCATGCGGATCCTTGAACTACATACTCATGAAACCAGGACAATCTACTCTCTGTACCAAAGTTTAATAAAGTTGATTGTAGCCTACGCAAAGAATTTTAAAATTTTCGTAAACATCAGGTCTGATACAAATACTAGGGAAAAACCCTATTGAATGATACATTTATAGTGAATATAAAGTAATTTTGAAATGCGAAGGGCCTGCCTGTGCAGAATAAGAGAAAATATGAAAAAGCAAAGAGTTAAAAGATCTCTATGAAATTTTCATATTCATTTCAGTAGTTCGGGGAGTAGTCCTAAATGGATGTGGAATGGTTTGATGAGAAAATAGTTTGTTTAATTATAATAAAGAAGACCTTGAGTTTTGTATATGAATTCATTTAAAATCTGGTTTTGAAATCTCCTGGAGCTCCATCGTCTTGTCAAAGGTAAACCTTTAAGATTTTTTGTGATTTTCTTTAAAAACTTTTGTGAATTGATGATGCAGTCACAAAGTACTCAAGTTTATTGGGAGTACTACTAGGCTTGCCAAGTAACTTCATTTTTGGTAACTCTTAGGGGGGGGGGTTGAAAGTTTAATGATTTTACAACTTTTTGTTGCTACAATGCTGGAAATAATGTTTGGAAAAAAGGGGAATCAAACAAAATTTGAAAACCCCAATGGAATAAAGTGGAAAGGGTCTGAACTTGAAATTGCAAAAAATAACGAAATACCCGTGATTCCCAATATAAATTAATCGCCCATTATTGTAGGTACCCCGGCTGAAAGTTTTTCATAAAAAAATGACAAAAAGCACAATCTCCAGGCAATGCAACGTTTTGGACATTCTTTTTCAATAATATGTATTATTCTGAAAAAACTTTTGTATAGCGTGACATTCGCTGTATAATTCATTAAGAAAAAAATCTAATATCAAATTAGCCTGTCTCAATATTGAAATTTACTTCCATCTTGCTCTCTTTTACACTGACGATGCATATTGTTGTTTTAGAAGTCATTGAAAATAATTTGACATCGAATTCCAATACAGCGTGTCGCAATTACAATTTACCTTCCCCTTATCTAATACAGTGTGTCTCAAAAGAAAAATATCAAATTACACTGAGTAGACATTTTGCTATCTTATAAGTCATTGAGAATTATGTGTGCCTCAATTACAATTCACTTCCCCTTATTTAATACAGTGTGTCTCAAAAAGGTATCAGATTACACTGAGTAGACATTTTGCTATCTTAGAAGTCATTGATAATTTTCCACTATCAAATCCATTCCAGCGTGCCTCAATTACAATTCACTTCCCCTTATCTAATACAGTGTGTCTCAAAAAAGTATCAGATTACACCGAGTAGACATTTTGTTGTCTTAGAAACCATTGTAAATTATGCAATATAAAATTCCATTCCAGTGTGCCTCAATTACAATTCACTTCCCCTTATCTAATACAGTGTGTTTCAGAAGGAAAGTATAAAATTACACTGAAGAGACATTTTGTTGTCTTAGAAACCATTGTAAATTATGCAATATCAAATTCCATTCCAGTGTGCCTCAATTACAATTTGCTTCTTCTTATCTAATACAGTGTGTTTCAGAAGGAAAGTATAAAATTACACTGAAGAGACATTTTGTTGTCTTAGAAACCATTGTAAATTATGCAATATCAAATTCCATTCCAGTGTGCCTCAATTACAATTTGCTTCTTCTTATCTAATACAGTGTGTTTCAGAAGGAAAGTATAAAATTACACCGAGTAGACATTTTGTTGTCTTAGAAACCATTGTAAATTATGCAATATCAAATTCCATTCCAGTGTGCCTCAATTACAATTTGCTTCTCCTTATCTAATACAGTGTGTTTCAGAAGGAAAGTATAAAATTACACTGAAGAGACATTTTGTTGTCTTAGAAACCATTGTAAATTATGCAATATCAAATTCCATTCCAGCGTGCCTCAATTACAATTTGCTTCTTCTTATCTAATACAGTGTGTTTCAGAAGGAAAGTATAAAATTACACTGAAGAGACATTTTGTTGTCTTAGAAACCATTGTAAATTATGCAATATCAAATTCCATTCCAGTGTGCCTCAATTACAATTTACTTTTCTTATCTAATACAGTGTGTTTCAGAAGGAAAGTATAAAATTACACTGAAGAGACATTTTGTTGTCTTAGAAACCATTGTAAATTATGCAATATCAAATTCCATTCCAGCGTGCCTCAATTACAATTCACTTCTCCTTATCTAATACAGTGTGTTTCAGAAGGAAAGTATCAAATTACACTGAGGAGACATTTTTCTAATTCCATAACAGATCAACAATTCTGCACATACCACGCTCTGCTCTATTCGTTTTTGTTTCTAATCGTGACAATCAGTAAAATCAGAAAAGGGTTTTCATATTCAAGGGGCCATTCTTATGTGTTCAACCATGGTTGAGCCAGAATTTTGAATATGAGGGTGTATAGATTGCTGAAAACAAGAATTTTTATAGATTGAAGATTATCTTCGAAGTAAAGCTCTAAATATCAACTTTTGGAAAAACTACAAATTTTGGTTAAATAAATCAATCCTTCCTTTATCTTGATTTAAAGATTCAGTAACAGAAGCTGCTTCAGGTTCATTTTGAAATTTATTTTTATTCTAAACGTTTCGGCCTCAACAAAGTACCATCACCTGTAAAAAAAAAATTGGGAAAACCCTAATTGCTATACGGACCTGTGTTCCAACAACTTCGTGACTAATTGATCATAATCATTATTCCAAAAATGTAATTGACGAAATAGTCTTAATTGCACCTGTCTGTTATCGAAAACCAATGTTTACCGTAAATTTAATTAAATGAGGGCAAATTTATTAATAATAATGACTACAGCAGACTGTTCATTAATCAAATTGATTGACCGCAGAATCATCAAGAAAATGATGCAAATACGAAATAGGTTAAAATTTCTACGTGACTCAGAATTGACACTCTAAAACTCCCGGCTCTAAAGTTTTTGATTTTACCACATAGCTCTGACAGCGAAGTCTCGAATTATGGGCTATTACAGGAATAGGCAAACGTAATAGTTTTACCTTCATTTTGAGGCGTTGATATTTTCTGAACAGGTCTAGGGGGGGACACAAACAACCTGAAAAATCCAGGGGGTAAAGCAGTTTCTGATAATTACACAATAAACTGTTTTTAAGGCCGGCTCTAAAAAAATCTTCAATATTTGTTATTACATGTTGTATTTCGAAAAAGCCATTTGATACACAGTGGATGGTTTTTCAAAAAAGGCATTTACCAGAAACTAAAAATAAAGATTTATTGGTAACGTATTTCCTTGAAAATAGCGAGGTTTAGCAAGTGTTTATTTAGACCGTTCAATGCGTTACCGTAGGCCTGTACATAAGATTTCATTTGCATGGTTTGCTTTGGCAAGCTATGTACAGGCCTACGGTATCGCACTTTACGGTCAAAATAAACCTCACTAATAAGGCCAACGATGCCTTTAGAGTGCGTGGAACATAATTTTCCATGACCTAGTTTATGACTACTAGAAAAGGAAAGGCTGGCAATTTTCAGACTCGTGTCAGAGCAAGTTTTCAAGTGTTTGATACCATATAGGTTATATTTTTAAGTGTTTTTACGTTTTAAGGTGTGGCTATGTGACGAAAATAACATTTCAGAATTTTACTCTCAACCCAGCTGGCACATACAATCGTTTCAACATTCATCTAACGTTAAAAAGATTTTTTCTTCGGTACATATAACATAGCACTAAAGGTTTTATAAAAGGGGGCTGGGCTCGATTTTACCACGGTTGTGCAACGTGTTTTGATGAACAGCAGAATTTAATGTAAACTCGCGTCAATCGAAGAATAAGGTTTTATTGAACAAGGAAGGATTACGTGATACCTTGGAAGTAGGATTATAAATCGAACAATAGAAATTTACCTGAAGGGACTAAAAAGTAAAAAAAAAAGATTGCGCAAGTTGACTGTATATTCGATCATAAGTTTGTCGGAATTTTTTCTTCGCCTGTATAACCCCGTCAATCAAAGTCTTTATTTGGCAGGGTGTCATTTATAAAGATATAACTCATGCTTATTTTTGATTTTTTTGTCTTTTATTTTGAAAATTGAAACTAATTTTTGTTAATTTCAGTTGCATATTTTTTGTCATATACTCTTTTTGTGGTAGAATTCACGATTTAGCTCCACCCAGTTTGAATTGCCTGTCTCTCTAGACGATCCAAGATGTCTTTTATTTATGCATTTATGGAACTTTTTACTTTCTTTCTCTGAAGACATTTCTAATGTTGAGACTTTCAAATTTATTTTTTCCTTCAAAAATACAAAAGAATCTTCCATCGAAAATTCATAGACATTTCCTTAATGGTACAAGAAAGTTTTTCCTTAAAAATAAGGCAATTTTTCCTTCGATAACAAATATAGATTATTTTGCTGTACCCTTTTTTTGTATAACAGTTCTTCCTTAAAAAATACAAAGAGTTTCTTCCGTCGAAAATTTCCTTGGATTTTCGACTTTATCTTAGAAAGTACAATAGTACTCGTAAAATATTACTAGAAGAGTTATCTTTCATAATATTACAAGAAGAATTCTCCCTCTGAAGTACACAGAATTCCCTTAAAAAAAAAAGAATAAAAAAAGGGATTTTCCTGCAGATATACGGGAAGAATAATTTATCTTAAAACAATTACAAGAAGAACTTCCCGCTCAAAAGTACAACACTCGGCATAACTGAAACATCGCAATCGCGTTTAAAAAATGAAAAACCTCAAAAAAACCTTATTACTTTGTTTGTCCCTTAAAAATTTAACTCTTGACGCAGGTTGACATAGTAGCATTATTGGTCTTTTCTTTCATAAATTACTTCTAATCATTGAGCGTTTCGAGAAAAAATATATATATGGCATATTCCTTGCCAAATTAATTGGGTTTTAGATATAGTAATGTTCATTGTTTAGTAAGGAATTGATCAGCCAGTAAGTTGACGTCTAGAAGTACAAGTTCAAGCTTACACCAAAGGCTTGATTAACTAGTTTCACCTTCGTGATAGTGGTCAATAAAAAATGTCGGAGTATTATTTAGTCGGGGAAAAATTTCGTCACCTAGAGGCATTGTCGTCACTTTTCCCTGACAAAATTTTTAAATCCGTCACTTTCACCCGACTAAACTGTCCAAAAGAAATGGTTTCCTTCACTAGCTCGAAAACAGATCTTGTAATTCGACGTTTAAAGCACTAATTTTGGTAAATAAAGGTGTAATAAAATTATATTTGAATTTTGGTTTTGATATAAAATTTCGGGTACAAGTTTTGGTCGGGTGATAAAATGTCGGGGAAATATTTCGTCGGGGAAAAATTTTGTCACCCCCTCAAAATTTTCGTTACTTTCCCCCAGTATTTTCCTAATTTTTCATGCGTAGGGTTCAAAGTATTGACACACCTTATCGCAGTAAATAAGTATAGTCACATCGTAAGCTACGGCCAGGGATTCATATTTTATTATTTGCTTTTTTTAGGATGACATATATCGCCTAACGAGATTTAAGGGTTAAATTGCTACTTTTTTCCTTTTAAATCTAAATAAAATTCAAGAAAAAGAAATCATTAATCCTCTTACTGCCATGTCAGATTTTGAAAGAAGGTCTCGTCTGCTTAATGACAAAATGCATTAATGATTTCATTATGTAATTTAATTTAGGGTATACACCTTTTCGACAGTAGTCGCGCGGTCAGACACGTGCCACTTATTTATTTAATTATCCCCCTAAACTCGATCCAATCCTTCATTGACACCTTTTTCTATTGTCTATAGGTGTGGAAAAAAGACTGGGACGGATTTAGGGTGATAAAACGGACAAAAAATGCCCGCACGGCAATTGGAGGCTACGGTCGAAAAGGTGTATTATATTCGAATGCAAAATTCACATCTTTCAGAATGAGTACTATATGTTATCAAAACACAAGGATGGTATCATGAGAGGCATTCTTGTATTTTTGAAGGGAAAAAATTATAGCTGCCAGCCAATCAAGAGACCTTATACAAATAGTTTTGTTGTATTTTTAAAGGAAAAAATGTTAGCTGTCAATTAAGAGACCGTATAAAATAGTTTCTTGCTGTATTTTTTAAGAAACAATTTTTTTTTTCCTTTATTTTTTTTTGGGTAGGCGATTAAATCGTTGACATACAACTTTCTTTATATAATTTTGACTTTAAAAAAATCATTTTCAGAGGCTCTTTTTTTGGATGTAGATTTGTATCTTTACACTGGCGTACCACGCAAAACGTTCCTAACCTAACAAGACTCACGGCGGCAAAAAATGAGTTATTTTCTCACACTGGCCTCAAATTAGCTTATTAGTGACTGTTAGGTTGTCAAACCTATAGATATTCTTAAAGGATATGATTTTGCAAAAAAAATTCAAATTTCAAAAAATTTTCAAAATTCGTGCCCAGTCCCTTTTTAGCAGTTTTTCTAAAAAAAAATAAAATACATAAAATTCTGCGTCAGAAAATGGGGTCACTTTTTATTCTTAGATATTCCGGTCACGAGATATCGTAATTTAAAATTTTTTGGAGACTGGGACGAGGTTGCTAAATATAAAACCATAAAGTATTCAGGGGGTAAGGTCGAAAATTGTTCAAAATTCGTTTTATTGGCTTAAACAACTCGAACTTATCTATATTTTCAGCCAAACAACTTTTAAAGCCCATTTAAGGTTTATTTCTTTCTGAATACTCAGGTTAATATCGAATTTTATGAGGATTTCTACCAGAAATAAAAGTTTAAAAGTCGATTTACTCGAAACTCTAGTTTTTGAAACATGGGACCCTATTTAAACACCCTCTTAGGGTTGTCGAAAAATCGTCAAATTTGGTAGGTAGGTTCCCTATGATGAAAGAACGATTTTGAATTTGAGAATTTTTGAAATTCCGATTTCCCGATTTTTAATTAACGAAAAACCCAAATTTTACCCCCGTCTTTTAAAAAAATGTTGCCTAGCAACAAGAAAAATGCCTAAATTGAAAAAGTCTAAAATTCAAATTTTTTATATTCACTTAGGCTTGCTTCATGCCAAATTTCAGGTCTCTACGATATCGGAAACATACCGTATAAATACCCCTCCAAGCTTTTTCAAGCAAAATTGCCTGGTCAATCGTTGATTTTTACCATATATGGGCAAAACGAAAATCTAAATTTTTCGAGTTTCAGAAGGGTCTCGATAACAAGTGACCCCATTTTCGAGCACTACTTATTGAGAGCTATCGAATGGTCGTACTACCAAAGAGCTAACTGAATTTTTATTTTTTCGTTCTAAATTCGCTGACGTCATCAGCTATCACGTGACAATTATTTTTTCAAAATTTTTTTGAAATTTATTTTGGAAATTCATATAAAGGTTGATGGTGGAACAAAAAGTGTATAATGATCAACAAAGTGGTCGAAAATGCCGCAAGTTGTATTAGGTTGCTGAGCGAGTGGGAGAAAAAAGGCCATTTTTTGCCGCCGTGACTAGCTCTCTTCTACTAAACCTAAAAACCCCCTTCTCAAAGACCCACTTGGACCCCTTCCCACTGGAAAAATTGGCCAAAATATCGGCGGTGGAAAATTATTCTCTCATTGATAATAAAAAATAAAAAATAAAGCAATCCTCACTGTAAAATGTTATTTCCCAACCCCTATTGAATTTTCTGACTTGAAAACAAAAGAATTGAAATCCCCAGCCATAAAAAAATTGGGAATACCAATCCCTATCAAGCCTCGGCGTCCATTCTTTTATCCCAACTAGCAGAGAAAATCCTTCCGGGTCTTTGAGAAGGGAGTGTCCAAAGGAGTGAAAGGCTAGATAAAATATAGTACTTGGGAGTTCTTGAACATCTGACTTTGAATTATCTGAGAGTACATAATATGGTTGATACAAAAATTCCATTAGAATCTCATTTTTAAACGCACATGGTAAAAAAATGGACGCTTTTAGCTGAAAATTGAGACTCTACAAGTTTTGTGTTATGCTGTTTGATTGAAACCCTGGTTTGTTATGTTTAGCGAAGTATGTAAAGAAAACAGCGGCAACCTTTTATTCTACTTTAGTATAGCGGCACTAAATGTCACCAAAATTTGGATTTTCGAGATGAACAATTTGTTGTAAGAATATGGAAAATTTTTGTAAAAAAACTGAAAATATCTAATCCGTTCGGCCTTCTTTTCATTAGATTCATATACGAGTAACTCGTTGATTTTGCCAGATAATTACCATAAAATGCCTTCCCTTAACTATCATTAAAGATTGAAATTCAAAAGATTATTTCTATTAACTTCTGATCAAAGCTATAAGTTATATATCTGAAATGGCTTGACCGAGGGAGGCGAATATTCTTAAAATTAACTGAAAACTGAGGAATAACGAATATAGTTTATTTTCTTATCCCTAAAGTCCTAAAAAGATGTTTACAGAACGTTGAAAAGATATCTCATTATTTTTGACAGAATTGTAAGAAAGTGATGGCTGGAAATCAGTAAATCGAATTTCCAAATATTTCAGTTCGTTGTAAAAATTATTTTCACAATTTAATTTGATAATTTGATAAACATATACCCATCGTAAGATGATTAAACAGGTCGTAAATCAAGTTAGGATTAATTTTAACCAAAAAAATGTCATTCTAAAGGGGTTTGACAGCTCTACAATGTTTCTAAACACAAAATAAAATAAAAAATCATTTTTTGTTGTTACCCTTTTTTTAACGTTCAACCATTGTTAAGTTTGTTGTTTTTTGTGTCACTTTTTCTGTAGGCTAGCGCTTGAGGTGGCGCTTTCTATTTTATGAGAGAGGTCTTGTGTGTGGACGTTCAGGGTACACATTGACACGAATGAAAGAGAGTGTGGATTGAGTTTACGTGTATTTTGGATAAAATTATGTCGCTTTACTTTTTTTCAGTTTTGTTCATGATTGTTATTGAGGTTTACTGGAAAAAATTGGTAATTTGTTATATGGAAATTTTATGGTCGATTTTTTTACGAATCGAATATTCTGCTTTTTGAATGTTTACATATCCAATCTTTCTCATCTCGCGCGTGAATGTATTCGCAAAATATCGAAAAAGTTGAGAAAACTGATCGTAGGTAGGGAGCCCGGGTTCAGACAGATTGTCTTGACTTAAACAAAACATCTCCATTATATTTTCTTTCAAAGACAATTTTAGATTGTGTAAAAAGAGTGTTAAAATGTTTGTTATTTTTTGGACTTTCTTTGGAGGATTAAATGATTTATTCATACCGTATAGATTAACATAGCCTGAAGCAAACAGTTGCCTTGTGAAGTACAAAGTGAAGATTAACACTTTTGGTATATTTAGATTGTAACTTTTCTCATATGTTATGAATTGTACGTTGTGGGAAAATGTCTAGCATTTTGATTGGTAATACATTTTTTTTATAAGAACATCCAAAAATTTGCCTTCGGATGTTCTTAATTTTTAGAGTTTTAAGCATAAAAATGTTCTTATTTTCGCCATTTTGTAGGTATTTTTGTGCGTTTATTAAGAAATAGGTTGTATTCGAGTCCACAAAGCCTTAAATGTTCTTAACTTGTTCTTAATATTTTGGCTAGCGAAGCTTTATGTTCTTATATAGTTTGTTCTTATAAAAACAACGTGTAGCTTAACTAAAACTTGAAATAAACGTTTATTTGAACGTTCAACTAGCTTAGAAGTTTCATGCCGCCTGGGATTCAAGGGTCAGAAAATCTTTTCGAATTATAGAAAGATTCGAATTAAAAGTATTATCTTATAAAATTGTTTAGATCAAGGGACGGATGTTTTAGTTCGAGTTATAGAGAGATTCGGATTGCAGAGGTTCGAATTGGAGAAAGTTGATATTATTGCTGTTATTGTTTGATTGGAAATGAGAAAAAGAAAAAATGCCTCGATATCCTCGAGGTTTTCGATATACTATACCCTTTTTATGGGAAAAAAATCTTATTTGAAGAGTCGAATTATAAAAAAAGATAAAGAGCTTTAAGAACAATACTGAGCCTGGATTTGCTGAATTCCAAGCAACTTTGGGTAAAAGTAGTTAAAACCGTCTATAAAGCCTAAAAAACCAAAATTACTTATAGGATAACAATTTAAGGCTCAAAGTGCCAAAAAAAGAATAGTACACACAAAACAAGCAACATGCTGAATGGACCTACCTAATGATTAACATCAGATGAAAATAAGAAAAAAGTGACAATAATTGTACAAAAATTCAGAATGGAAAAATAAAGCTTGTGTGTTGAATAATCTAAAATGGTAAAAAGGAACTTCCCCAAATACGAAAATCACTTAAACCATTCAGGCCCAAAAAACCTTTTAAGCTGTTTATGGCCCAAATTTGCCCAAAAAAAATTTCCTTAAAAATCTGGCTCCGTCACATTTTGGGCATTGCCATTTTGCATCATTGTGCAAAAAATCAGAAAAAAATTATCAGTCAACATTGAGAAAAGCTATATTTTCTTATTTGGTTAAAGGGAATTTCCCCAAAATACGAAAATCCGTCTTTTAAGGCGAATAAGAATTTTCCAGGAAAAACCACTTCAGTCATTCTTTAGAGAATCTTGCCCTCCATCTTTGTACAAAAAATCAGTAATGACAGGATTTTGCACAAAGTCCAAAAAACCCTATTTTTAGGTAGTTTTTGGCCCAAATTTGCCTAAATAAATTTTTTCTCAAAAATCGGGCTCCGTCACGTTCTGGGCATTGCCATTTTGCATCATTGTGCAAAAAATCAGAAAAAACTAATGAGCCAATCCTGAGAAAAGCTGGTAACAGACAGACGGACGGACGGACGGACGAACGAACGAACGGACATGGGTTAATTTATAGAACCTCCACCGGGGTACCCGGAGGTAGGTCCAAAAATAGTGTACCTGCATCGAGCACGGTTTATGTTAAATGGTCACCAAAAACACAAGTGTCTTATTTCAAGCTTGTTTGTATGAAAAAACAATAATTGCTTCAGATAATCAAGTGTTAAATCAAGGTTGATGACGCAAATTAACTTACCCCTAAAAACAACAGCAACGAAATCAACGCAATATTTTGTAATTTGGTACAGTAATTTCCTTGAATATTATGAGGTAGTAAAAAAATTACAAGTGATATCCCTGCAAAACAACAGTCATCATATCTTTTGCCAAATATACGCTTTTTATATAAGCACCAGTAACATTTGTAGCCAAGCCTCAACTACTGTTCTTAAAAACCTTATTTAAGATTTAGATTCAGCTCTTAGCTCTCAGACTCGGATTACCCCAAATTCGTTTTGGTCGTTTTCTTATAAATCTATCTGAAAAAAAAAAAAACATTTGAAAACATTTAACGCTAAATCGAAAATCGTTATATATTAGGTGTAATACTCAATACTTCGTGCCCAAAAAACAACAACCACAACAATATGTTTTAATCGTTCCAAAACATATTAGAAGCAAGTGTAATGGTTTTAAGTTTATAGAATTTTGATGACAGCTTCATATTTTATATTTATGAGCTGCTAAGTCGATATGACACGGTAGCCTAAAAATATAAAGCACGCATATATAATGCACCTATAAATCCTTAATGGCGTGGTCGGCTCTCCAAGGGACTACGGGTTCTCTAAGACAAAACCAAGCGAATTCCCTTCCAATTTATTTTCCATACGAAAAGAATTTCCTCGAGTCTTTGCGATTTGAAGATATAAACCAAAAAATATACAGCTGACGCTCTCTAATTCGATCTTCAAGGGAATGGATTTTCGTCAAATAAGGGAGCTTATCCGAATAAGGGAACGTCGTTTATGAGAGTTTCTTGTTGACGGGGACTTTAAATTTCATCGAATAAGGGAGCCTATCGAATAGTAGAGCGTCGAAATAGAGAGCGTCAACTGTATGTTGCGTTTTCTTTGGCCAACCCGGTATATTTAGTATTCGAATAACATTAACTAAATGAACTTCATTGTACGGGTTTCTTTCATAAGAGCCTTTCTTATGCTGGGTTTTTTATACTATGGTCAAAAGAAATATTCTATGTATCTACGTTACAAGGCTCCTCGAACGCTGAGCGCGCCGCTAAGAGTAGTATAAACTAAATAGACTATAAAAGTTGTTCTAGGTCATAAACAAAGCGTCTGGAAAATTTCCAAAATTTCAATAAATAGGAAAGGCGGCTAGAAGTCGGTGAATGGGTTGAAAATTGTAAATCTAAATACCCCCTAAAATAAGGTAAAATAAGGCCATTTAGACTAAAATCATTTTCAAAAATAAATAGACGGGGGTTCCGTAATGAAAGGTTCTGAGGGATTCAAAAAAAAAAGTTAAAGAAGAAATGGGATTGTTTATTAGCCACTTTGTGGTACGTTAACTTAGAAACAGTCTAAATTTCATGTTTTACATATTGGGTACTAAGTTGTTGATAAATGAGGTGACAAGCGATACCCAATCTGTAAAAACATTAGCCTATTTGTGAACTGTTGTAAAGAAAAGTGGAAACTAAATGTGGCACGCTTGAGAGGCTACGAGTAGAGACAAATCTGCTAAAACACCCCTGTGTCACAGACCCGTTGGGACCCCAGCCCCAGTGGAAAATTTTGCCAAAATCTCGTCCCCAGTGGGAAGAATACCCTACAATTTCATCCCCATTAGGGAATTGACTTTGATTTCATTCCCATTCAAAATTCAATGCTTAAAATTTGCACTCCAAAACCATCCACATTGGAGTTTTTAACCTTGGCACAATAGAATTTTTATCCCCATTGGGTTTTCAATAGAATTTTTATCCCCACTGTGGAAAAAGGTTTCACCGGGGCTGTGAGACAGGGGGTGTGCAAAAGAAGTATGCTACCTGTATCATCTGATTTTTTTTGCTAATCGGCCTAAACCAAGCCCACTTAGCAAATTTTTGCTGAGTAAGCTTTGAAGATACAAATAGTTGAAGTTTCAATGAAAAAGCAAATTATGGTGCACTAAAAAAAAAGTTTCAGATCGCAGAAATGTTTTTAGCGAGTTAATGGGTATATTTGCACTTTTGAGATCGACGGAGTGATAAGAGCCGCATAAACGAAATAATAGTGGAATAAACCGCAGTTCTGAATCGCACGACAAAATCTTTGTTTCCCGAATTTTAAGGCCAAGATGGAGTTTTTACAAATCAAAGACGATAAAAGTGCTTGTTTACCGTTGCCCTCAGCCAGTAAGGATTTAGACAAATCAGAAGCTAACCGTCTCGGTTACAGACATACATAAACTTACTTTTGACTCGGCATAAGATGCGCGCGTCCTTTCTATAGCATTAAAAAGAATTTAATTTTAAAGTCAATGGTAAGAGCCAAAAAATCTATTTGTGATACACTTTCCTTTGTTTAGTCTACGTTTTTTTCTCTTAGAGTACAGGTCTTAGCATTTGCAATAAATGTACAAATTAGATTATAATATTAAAATGACAAGCTTGATTTACTGGTTATTGCGTGACGTAAATAGATTCCTTCTCAAGTTAGATATTTGAAACTTTTTTTTGTCTACAAAACACAAAAGATATGTCACTTTTTTCAGTGTTCAAAATATCAAAATCTAAAATTGCCTTCTTAAACAAAGGGGTTCCTTTAGAATTCTGAAGCAGGCCAACTACCTCAGTATGCAGATTTTTCAGAAATCGAAACAAAACTCTAAGATGGAGTAATTTGGAATAGTTCTTCACCTCAATAAGGAGTTCAAATGCTTTTCTACGTTGAGACTTTTGAAGTAAGATTTCAAGCACAGAGGGGTAATAGATCCCCTGCCTTCAACAAGACTCCATGATGGATTAAATTTCGAAGTATCACGGAAAAGGCTTCAAATATCTTTCTCATGAAATGGCAAGACATACAATATCAGCAAGCACACAGTGCAACAAATCTTTGATAAGAGTAATTCGAGAAGAAAACCCTTTTTCAACCTGTGTTCATTTCAAGGCTAAAAATACAACATGTTGAACATTCTATTGTAATGAACTATAAGCTAAGCTACTTGAAACCTATAACGCATGAGGTCCTATTGTACAATCCTGGACAGAACTGTTTGCCCACCCCCTCCCCCAATATCAACATTGATTTTGGGGGGAGAGGGGGGACTTGCCGGTGGAAAAGGGTCATCAGACACCAGTTTTGACCACCATTGTAGAAATCACGTAATAACCGACCAGCCGTGGTTAGGCCATACACCAAAACCCTTGACAGTACGTTTTCAATCAGATTTCCCCACAACACAACATTTATATCAGGTGGGTGGTTAGGCCATACACCAAAACCCTTGAGAGTACGTTTTTAAGTCAGACTTGCCCATCATCAGGTGGGATGTCCGCCTTCTTTAGTTAATAAAAACTGTATTTCTCGAAACTTCTCGATTTAACACGATGTTCAGCTTGCCTCAATTGTTTTAGGCAGCGGTCCTTTTCATTATGTGTATTGCTTGTTTCCGAATCGAGGTCTTCATGACCAAGAGCTACCCTGGTGTTATGCGGGCGACTAGGGTGGCTCAAGCTTCCCAAAAATAGGACTCCTAATAAGTCTCGTATAGGCTAATCTGTAGACATCTCTCAATGTAGTCTCCTGTTTTTCCCAGGCTAAACAACTTTTCCTACATTTTCTGTCAAAAGGTTTTTGTAGTGTGTTTATTCCTTACAACACCAGCTCTCTATGTGCCGAGTGCTCACGGGGGTAAGCAAATTTATTGGTGCTGAGGAGAATGCGAGGTTATCAGAGTTTTGTTAATAATTTTTTGCGGCTGATGAAGCGGACGAGATATGAGATGTAATAGAGTGAAGTTCGAGTATATACTGTAGGTTCTGAAGGTGCTAAAAGGCTTTTCTTGTATGGGAAAATGAAGCCAATGAATTCCCATTTAAGGACCAAGACATAATCCATAGTCATTGTACGACGAAATCTTAAGTTTCAATTTTTAATTCGTTAGTAAGATTGAAGATTCATTTATAGCCTCTTAGGGCTTCAATGGCACACTATACCATCGACTGGTGTGAGTAGTAAGAGTAATATGAAACCAAAGTGTGAGAAAACTGCTTGGTGAAGAGAGGAACCGCACTATAAGAGTAAAAAAGCGAGTGTTAAAACAAAATCTGTAAAAACAGTGAGGAACGGAAATTCGAAATTTCCTAAATTTGTTTATGTTATCTTACTTCACTTCACTTAGCCAGTAACTAACTTATGATTGCTTTTAATGATTTTCACGAGAAAACGAAGATAGAGTCAGGTACTGGCTTTGTTATCGCACGTCGCTTAAGAAAAACAAATCAACATACTTGGCACCTCCTGATTAGCAAAACCACTCTTTATTTAATTTCTTTTGAATGATGAAACAAAAACGCCGCGTTAAGCTTTACTACAATGTTCATTCATAAATGTTTATGTCAGAATTGTATTTAGGTTTTGACTTGATTGATCAGCTGGGCCACCAAAGGGCATTTAAAAAATAAAAAATTAGGTTGCTGCTTGCAAAATGAAAGCTTTAATAATGAAGGACTTACGCAATCACACTCGGATTGCGACTGGACCCGGCTGGGAAATCTCTTTCTAATCCCTATGGTTCAGGTAGTTAGAACTTTATTGTTCAGAAAGATCAGTCTGTAGACGAAGGTTATCATTTAGTCTAGCAATATAGTTGTTTCCTCACCTTAGTCAAGAAATTTTCCTTTGGAAACCAATGAGCGGATTCTACCCCGGATTTCAATCGTAAAAAGACAA
Organism: Clytia hemisphaerica; assembly: GCF_902728285.1. Lineage (NCBI taxonomy): Eukaryota > Metazoa > Cnidaria > Hydrozoa > Leptothecata > Clytiidae > Clytia > Clytia hemisphaerica. Next base: position 168,315 of record NW_027103708.1, on the reverse strand, counting down.
CTGTTCTAAATCTACAGAATCTAACAACTAGAATCTCCAGCAATAGTAAAAAAGTAAAAGTTTATTTACCTTGATATTCACATCTGGTATTCATAATTCACTGCAGCTGTTTTAAGTGAAACACGCTAAACGGGTTACTGAAGATAAGGGCGTGGCATCCTTCCAACGTTGGGGCGTGTTTTATATCTCCAATATTTTTGGCTATTTAGTGTTGATGATGCAGCCGTCTAGAAACAAAAAGCGGTGATGAAATTTTATCAAATAGGGATTATCTTTTTTGTCACCAGCGATGAAACTTTAACCGAGTCTTCCGGAAAGTTGGCGGGTATAAACCAATCCATTCTTTATACCTCCAGGCTCTCTAAAGGTACTCAAATTTGACCACCCACTCTGACAATCTTGAGTTAGGTCATCGGTCTAGGTCATCCAGTTAAAGAGTTGTCAAAAGAAAATGTTAAAACGTGTGAATCACGGTCTCAGGAAACTGGGAATTAAGGAAACACTCGTTCACGAATCACGAATTTTTTTCAAAAGAAAAGTTGTGAAGAAAACGTCATTTCAGTTCGTGCTGAGTGGCTAGCACTGTATGGGTTTTTGTCACCTCATTTATTTATCGTATTAAGCCTAAGTTTTGCGGAGAGATAACTGGGAAAATTACTCCGCTGTGAAGTTTCGTTTCACCTGTATATACAATGAAATTTAAAATACAGTTGACGCTCTCTAATTCGATCTTCAAGGGGAATTGGATTTTCATCGAATAAGGGAGTGTATCGAATAGATAGTTGAGCGTCGCTTATTAGAGTTTTTTGTTGACAGTGACTTTCAATATTATCGAATATGCAACAGAATAATGAACGTCGAATTAGAGAGCGTCAACTGATTTGATAATTTTGGATATTTTAACGTTTTTCAGAATTTGAAGTTCGGACGAGAATTCCGATTTCAGTACTTCCACTTTATTTCATTGGATATTTCGGTTTTGGAGGGATTTGTGGCTTCTAGGCTATATTCCCCGCCTTACGCCTTATTGGAACAATTTTGAGCTTTCCAATGAAATTTCACTTCAATAGAACTCTGTCGTTTGTCATTGTTCGATGTTGAAGCGAGGCTTAAAGAAGTTTCTTTTTGAACATTTGACTTTAGAAAAGAATTTCACTTTAAAGATTATTACCGCCTTTTGGTTTTGCAATTTCGCCATCAGACAAGTCAGACCACCTTGAAAAAGTGGGATATGTTTGTTAATGGTGTTAAAGTTTCTCAGACAAACTTTCACACAGTATATTCTTTCTTAATGCTTGGAATACCAAAATCATGACATAAGAATCCATTTAATCGCATCATCACAACAAAAACCTCAAGAACGTTCCTTTTAGTATAAACTCCATAGAAACCCGTATGTCATAAACAAAGTCCTGACTTGTAAAAACCAAAAAACACGTGTAAAATGTCAGTTAGACGGATATGACTTAAGAAGCCTGTTATGAGCGCCAAGATAACGCGCCAAAAACCTCAAACAGGTTCAATTTTGTACATACTCCATAGAAACCCGCATGTCATAAACAAAGTCCTGACTTGTGAAAACCAAAAAAAACACGTGTAAAATGTCAGTTAGACGGATGTGACTTAAGAAGTCTGTTATGAGCGCCAAAATAATGCAACAATAAACATGTTTGTTATGAGTAACGAAACCAGTAAATTTCCGTTGTCAAAAGTAGTGGTCAAGATAGTGGTTTATTGCAAAAGTATATCTTTTATCTAACGAGGTACATCCAGAAGCTCTTAAAGTAGGCAAGATAAGGAATATAAAAAGTCGGGGTAAAAGTATTTGATTATGTGTACGAAGACATGCCATCGGAGTAAGGTCCCATTTTCAGCATCTAGGTATCCCTGATATTCGGGTCCAAAAACACAATTCTTTTTATGAAAGGGCTGCAACATAGTCGTTTTTGAGTTTTCGGACCTGCGATCAAAAAGTTGGTATTACGGTGGTATTACGTCATGAATTGAAGATTTAGTTCAGATAAAAATTTTAGGATTCTTTACACAAAGATACCCTTTCATTTTACTAAAGCCTCCCTGGAATAACATCGTTGGTTAGTAATCTCACGTGCCTAGTGAACGGGGGAGGGGCTCAAAAATGAAAAGCGAGATGGAAGAATTTTCAAACTCTAATAAATCTAAAAATTTGGTAGAGTACAAAACAAGGGTCTTTTAGTTTAACAGCTGAAAATTAATAAAGGGGTGGGGGTGTCAAAAAATAACAAAGGACCTTTATCAAGAATTTTTAGGGTATGCCGTCGAGAACCAAATTGTTTCTCACAAAAAAATGTTACATTACAAGATTTCTTACTACACAATGATTTGACAGTGGTATTGTATACAACATCTTTGGTCGGGTTTTTATCGGATGAATATCGAGTTAGCAACACTGTGTCAACTCATTAAAGTATTAGCAGTAAAAGAAATTGATACTAATTAGCTTCCTAAGAAAAAAGATTTACCATATAATATGATGGTCAGGTAGCAAACAGTAGGCTAAGGCATTGAGGAGATTATAAACAAGATTTTTTTTGTAAGACATTTTTTTGTGTAGGAAATAATGATTTTGTTTCGCAGAGCGCAAGCTCAAATTATGGATTTATGGGCGAGAATCAAGATTGAGTCTAAGTTCATGCATATGTTTGTAACATATGTTTAAACGAGAGGAAATTTCTAGGTCGAAATGTAAATCAATGCTTGCGAACGCTTTCAAGAGTATTCTTATAAAATCAATAAATCGATTTTTCAATCTCATTTGTATGAAAAGAGAATGTATCAAGACAATTGTATTTTACAGACCGACTAAATAGGATAGTTGATACACGTTTTTTTTTTTATAAGAACAAACTATATAAGAACATAAGGCTTCGAGGCCCAAAAATTTAAGAACATTCTAAGAACATTCTAAGGCTTTGGAGACTTAAAAACATGCAATTTCTTAAGAATTTACATCAAAATGCTCAAAAAATGCTGGAAATAAGAACATTTTAAGAACATTTTTAGGCTTCAAATCCAAAAAACTAAGAACATCAGAAGGCTTCGAAAATTTTTGACGTTCTTATAAAAAAAAAACGTGTACATTACATTGTAAAAGCTATTGCAAAGTCATTAAAATCCACTTATCTTCGTCGAGAAGAAGTGCATTTACTTGTTTAAATTGGTGTTTTTGATGCTTCTTGAGTATTTTTACTGGAATCATTGAAAATGGGATTTTTTGGAACAATTCAGGAAATCAGTACCGCCCTTAATAAGTTCTGGTTTTGATTGGCCATGATCTTTCTTTTGTATGAGAGCGCAATGAAAATATAAAAACTCTGAAATCATCGGTGCCCACACTGTAGAGGTTTCGCTGAACTGTAGTAGGCTTTTTAAAATGATCGCAAGAAAAATGATCTAATGCACATGAAGGCGATATCAGAGATTAACTGATAAAAACGTGCTGTACCTAGTCAGTGAGAAAGACTTGTAGTAAGAGACAAGTTGGATGTATCGTAGACTCGAAGGGCTCAAGTTATGGAAAACGATACGAATAAGTTCATGCAGCGATTTCTTTCTTTTTAAGCCTTGCTTGTCATTTTTTGTTAAATCGGAGGCAATAAATTAAATTTAGTCTAGGCTAAAGGTCTGAATATTTTGAAGTCCATATGTCAAAGTTTTTCTATTTACAAGGTAAGGATGGCGATGGATAAGTGTGTCTGAGCCGCAAACCCCCTGGTTAGAATTCTTTTTCCGTCTACTGTAGCATAGAAATCCGAATCAGCTGTTGATGGACCCGTATTAAAACAATCCAAAGATTGCAATCCTTGCCACGTAGAATGTAGGCTCTGGCGAGATGAACAGGTCAAACATAAACATAGTAGGTCGAACAAAATTAGAGCAAACTGGGCGGTCAAATTACGTAATTAGGTATTTCGGCGCTCCTCCACTAAAAAGAATATGTATGTGCTAAAAACTGCAAATTTTAGGGTGTTAAAAAAGTAAAGGGGCACCGAAAACTAACGATCGGAAGCTCTATTCGGCTCCTCTTGTCTATCAGCACCCTTCCCCTAAAGAACTAGCCGCTTGAGGAGGGGGTGACTACTTTGCAACTAGGCTACTGGGATTGAACTTTTTTTAAACATGTGGTAAGTAAGGAACAAGCGATGAAAGAAAAAAGGAAAGGAATGGTACTGATAGTTCAATATAAAAAGAAATAGCAGACTTCAATGCACCATAGTAATCAGTTCAAAGCCTATTAATGATAGAATTAATGATATCAAAAGTAGTAGAAGTAAAATGTCAGTTCGTTGCTAACGTTATTAATTCATACCTGTTTTCATGAGCCCATTCGAGAACTTTGCGAGGACTTGCAACGTCATAATAACGTTAAAAGGCTTAGATTTTCGGATACTAATTTTAGCGCCACGTCATATAAGAGTCATTAGTGCTAACTCCATGACTAAAATAGTGAGGTTGATATGTAAATAATGGACCATTAATTGATCGCAGTATTTATTTATTTCAAAACAGAGGAAGGACCGACAGGAAGTAACCTCAGTCGGAAACAGGAAGGGCCTGGTACTAGTACTGGGATTCTATTCACTGAACACACTTCACGGAGAGTGTTTTGTCCGTCCTATCTTAAATTTTATCAATAAAATATGATAAATTTACACGGACTAGAGATACAAGATATGCAGCAATAACTTTCTATTACAAGAGTGGTCGAAATATCCGTTTTAGAATCAAATTCAATTGAGCGTACGTCGGTTATTTATTTTGTTGGATGGTCCTTCCCATTTACAACAGTTCTGCAATAACTCATTTTTCTCGTATTACCACTCAGACCGCACGCAAGGCCGTATAGAATTCACTTAGGTCAAAAATTTGGAACTTGGCGGTGAAACGACGTCAAGTTAACCAATGAGGCAATCTATCTGTGAAGATTAAGATGGGTAAATCTTCTTGATACGCCACTGTTTATTTCGAAATATTTTTAATTCAAAAGCATGTCTGAGGAAATCCGTTTTGCATACGATAAAATCTTAATGTGCCATGAATATATAAAGCACATAAAAAAAGAGCAATTTGATGAACTAAGTCTGCAAGTATCTGAGAACTTGTTTTAAACGATTTGATGAAGGTGGGACATAGGAAATCAATTATTAGACTTGTAAACTCTTTTTAAAGGCACGTGGGATAAGCCAGTATACACGTTTTTAAAGATTGAATAGTATGCTTTCGGATTTTTGCTAGACATTTTTTTATAAGAGCATCCAAAATTTTTGAAGCCTTCGGATGTTCTTTACCTTTTGGTATAGAAATGTTCTTAACATGTTCTTATTTTGACCATTTTTTTAGTATTTATGTCCATTTTCCTAAGAAATCGGGTGTTTTAGACTCTGCAAAGCCTTAAAATGTTCTTAACTTGTTCGTAATATTTTTACCATCAAAGCCTTATGTTCTTATATAGTTTGCTCTGATAAAAAAAAACGTGTATAGCAAACCAAACCGAACTTTTGTGCCGAAAATATAAATGTAGTCAACTTTGGCGCACACGCTTTTATCTACGGTTAGGGTCCAACATTGATTTATCTTTACATTATTGCGACGGGTTTAGTTGAATGCATTTTTAAGTAAAGTTTGTAAATAAGTGATTTCGAAGGCAGTAATTTGATGATGTTTGAAACAGGAATTTAAAGGAAAGATTTCTGGTCAAATTTCTGGTACTCTCGTAATATTTTCAAAATTTATTTGCTAATTTTCTCGCTGTATGTTCATATTGTGTTGGTCTAATTTTGGTGTATTTGAAGATTCAAAGCATGTGTCATATTTAGAGGGAAATTCATGCCATAATTTTTGCGCTCGTTAGAAAGTAATTTTTCTACCACATAATTCTAATAGAGAATGTGATTGTATTGGACGAAAATGACGTAATACTAATCTCTACAATTAAAGGGGATAATGAAAAGGGGGTTTAGGCATGTTAGGAATTTTCGAATACAAATTATATGTTGCCGTTTTAGAATGATATCACCACCTTATTTAGGTGATTTAGGGTTAGGTTAATTGCGTGTGGTGACTTTAGCCAAAGATTGTGATTCTTTAGTCAAAATTGCAATTAGTTAAAAATGGCTTTGAGAACTAGAATATAGGCATTAAGGTAATTAAATAAAGATCAAAAGGTCATTGGTATACAAAGACCTGGAAATTTAGGAGTTTTTATCGATTCCCTCCAAATGAGAATATACTAAATTAGAAGACTTGAGACTTAACATTCCATCCAATTTTTTAGGCAGGGAAAACATCGGCGCGCTCATAGAAAGGATTTGTTTAGGTATTCTATCACAGCTAAGATATACATCTGATACTCTGTCCAAGGTTACTCTACCCTTTACGCCGAAAGTATTTCAAAAGTGTTTCTTTTCGAAAGGTTCTGAGAATTAGCTCGAATTATAGAAATCAGCGAATTAACAGATTAGCGAAAGTCCACTGCAAAGAACTTTTTGAAAAGCTTCCCATCGTATTTTACGGAGTCCAAGACTAGTTGATTAAACTGTAAATGAGTTTAACGGAACACGGAATGAAAAGGATCTCTATACCAAAAATACCAGGGTTTCTAACGAAGATGCTTTCTCCTCAATTTGAAGAAATTTAAACTCGGAAAAGTTTAAATTGAGTGCTGCGCGGTTCCTTAATCGGTAAACAATTTTATCCCGAAACGGATACAGGAAGTCCAATAATAATGACCGATAATGGAGATAAAATACCAATCAAAATACCAGTATATTTTTACCTTCTGATTTCATTCTACAACTAGCAATGAATTCTAAAAGAGAATGGAAAGAGCATACATAATGTGATTTCATAAAAAAATAGAATTTAGCGTTGAAACATTTGTGTGTTCGGAAGAGGATTAGCTATATCTAAAAATCGAAATTCTGCATGTTTTTTAGCGCCCGGCATTGTTTAGAAATTCTGGATGTACCTTTAACGTGAAAACTGTATGCTCTTCTACAATACATTTTAGACGTCAGTGTCAAACAAGTTCTTGGTAATTATTAGAAATTATTTTTCTTTCAAACATAAAAAAAATGCAAAGCTCTTATTTGTGGTGATTATTTTTAAATGGCACAGCTTTTGTCCGCTAATAGTGATTGATGCTTTAGCCTTAATTGAAGATCTTGCAGATCAAACATAGAAAATTAAGTAATATTCCGTTTAATTTGATGGTTTGAAATGATTTTGTGTTTTGTTATGTGTGTCCACAAACAAACGAATTAATGGGAAAGTAGCAAGGTTGATCTCATGTTGGTTGGTAGTTAGTTTATTGGATACACGTGCAAATGCATTTTGAATGTTAAGTATGTGGTAAGAGGTTTACATAATATTTCGAATTGCGAATATGTGAAGAAAGAAAGATCTAGATAGAATCTTGTTTGTAGAATTCGGTGTCCCTATAAATGAATTTCAAGGTTGATTTACTATGGCTATTGCTCGGTTATTAGACACCATTTGCGTATAATATTTTGGATGTTAAGCGTGTGGAGAAACGTTTACAATTCTTTTCCCCCCGTGTTTTGAATGTTAGGTGTGTGGGGAGAGATTTGCACATCAATTTCTCCAGTTAATTTAATCTGCACAACTGAGAAACAATAAAAAACAAGCAAGGTATTGCATTGCCTGTTTTCGATTGGGTATGATACAAAAATGTTTCAGGTATTTTCAATGAAAATGTAGTATTGAACAGAAAACGGGAATCCAGGATTACGGTTATGAATTATTTTGTCGTTAGCTCTTGATCAAGTAAAAGAGATTCTCTTGGCTCTCTTTGGATATGAACTATTTCCTAGCGTCCGATTCTCAGACAAAGAATATTAGTTCTTGTTGACTAGACCTTTAGGGTCGTAAAGGAAAAACAGTTTGTTTATCAAATGAGACGAATGAAAATATTTGTATTTCAAAGAGGACAATTTATCACCGTGACCAAGTGCTGCAAAAATAGATTCTATCACTACAATTTTCAGTTACAAGCTGTACTTCTACACAGTGTTATTTTTATGAGACCAAAAACTTGATAGGTCTAAGGGACACTTAACATAAGGTTAAAGAAAATATTTTTGGCTAATTATGGCCTAATAGCTTTCATATTTCACTTTCACCTCTTAGACTGTCTGAGAGGCAAACGTGGTTACGCGTTTCTTGGCGAATTTTTGGAATGCATGCATTAACGTTGGTTTTATATTTGGATCGGTGTTTTTGATAAAAATTTAAGAACTTAATTTAAATCTAAATCTTTTCTAAACATTCTCGGAGCCTAGATTATTCGTTTATAAATTCTCGCTTATTCAAACTCGAACGTGATGTCGAATCTTTTCGAATTAGGGAGAGATTCGAATTATAGAGAGAATTTTACGAGGGTTAACTTTTAACGAAAACTGAGAATAAGTTCGAATTATAGAAAGATTCGTATAATAGAAGTTCGAATTAGCGAGAGTCCAATGTAGAATTTTAAAATTTTTGGCAACTGAATCTAGAAAATGGACAACTTGTTTCAATCTGTACTTATATCAAGACATGAAGGAGGATTACCTAGACTTGGCTATCTATCATTTTGAGATTACTCTTTTTATTAATAGGTTATTGTAGCCAAGACACGCTTTATCACGCAAACTTCCTTGTCCAATTATAACTAAGGAAGACTTCTCAATTCAACTACATACAAAAAGCAATAAAAAACCTGGCCATCATCCAGATATTGGTTTACTGTGTTTCAACTAAGACATAAAACTTGGCACGATAATAATCGTCTATATCCTGATAACTTAAGCTGTTATGAAATAGGTTTCAAGGCACTTTTTTCGTTCATGTAATCCTTTTTTTTGTAACAAGTTTCAGGCGGTAGATATTACTTTCAATCTATCGTTTGTATGAAAATCACCCGGGCAGCGCAACGTCATACGCGGGAGATTCGCATGCGGCTATATCTTATTCCTCACATGATTACACGTTTAGAAGGAAGTTATCTAGAAAGTTTTGTAAACTAAGAGCTGCTAATCCACTAATGGTAAATATAGAATCTAGAAGCTCTCACAAGTGAAAGAAAAAGTTTGTTTTTCAAAAAAGGAGACATATGCCTTCAATTTTGATAGAGTACGGGGCGGGAAATTGTCGATTTCACCATGAAGTTGTTCAGAAAATCCCGTTTCTTGCAAATATGATGTAAGCAATAATAAACATCAGTCAGACGATTAAGCCCTGAAAAATTGAGATACATGATATAGAGTAAGACTTTTTATGACAGTAAAGCTGTTTATGACAGTTGATTCGTCCTGCTCTGTAAATCAGTCCATTGGAAAGTTTCGAGTGTCAGGTGTTTTCAACCAACCTTTATGAGAAATCCTTTCCATGCAAAAAATAGTTTCCTTATAAGTAACTTTAGGGATAACAGGGTATTGACCACTCACTTCACCATTGCCAAGTTCTTTAAGAGGATATGCTTACAATATGAGTTTTATGAGTTTTCACCGAAAGGGGGATTCTCACCATTCTCAGGATATAGCCACCATGACCTGACGTAGAAAGATTACTCTTTATTTATACATTTATGATATAATGAAAAGGAGACTTGGATTGGGAAGTGGGTGGGATCTTTTGCACTCCTTTCAGTCGTTTCAGGATAGGGTGTTCTTCCAGTACTGTAATAGAAGGCGTATTAAGCAAAGAAACATGATACTAAATCTTAAATCAGGACCCTTTTTTAGTCTTATTTCGTACTAGTGAATTTATGTGCTTGTGTTTGAAGTAAAAAAAATGGGTCGATTTTTAGTATACTTGACCCTTAAGTGCACTGGCTATGCCTCTCCACATCAATCAAATACAACGTAACATATATAGGAGAAAATTGTATATGATTTTCTATAAGAATTTTCCTGTTGTTAATGAACATAAATTTCACCTGATGATAGCACATGGATAAGGCCGAAATGTTCGAAATAAATTTTACATTTTTACTTAAACATGATGAAACTTCTGCTATTTCATGCTACTTCGATATTCTTTTTCATGATGCAGAAAAGAAGCGCACTCTGCTGACAAAGCAAAATTAACATTAGAATTTCTCAAAAAAAGTTATCGCGTTATGCAGGAGAGTTTAAATTTTCGTTCTTTTGTTTAAAAAAATGCAGTGTAAGCAAATAAGAGAAGATACGTTAAGCAATGTCCTTAAGTTAATTTTACAAGACTTCGTTGGAATCAACCCGAACGAGAACATGAGTTTAGCTTAATTAACCTCTTATATTTACTGTGCATTTTAATATACATTGAAAATGTTTTACCACTTTCCTTATATTATGTCCTTAATTGACAATAAAGATGTATCATATTCTCTGGATAAAAGTTCCTAACATTGGTGTAATACAGTCTTACCACACTCTTTGCACTTGGAAATGTTTTACCACATTCTTAGCATTTGAAAATTATTTGCTGTTAAATTGACATTGCAAATATCTTACCACATCCCTTACATTGGGAATCATTTACCACGCTCGTTACATTTAAAATCTTTTACTAACTATACTCCCTTAACATTTCTTGGCAGTTTTCACTGTGGAAAAGATCTACCACATTCTTGAAATTGAGTAGTTTCTCTCATAAAACTGGGGGTTACCTAAAATTGGAATATAATCATGAGTAGAAAAAACTTGTTTCTTTCCGTTAAACGGTTGTTTCATCATCATAATTTGTCGTGTGATTTCTATAACGTTTTTTTCGCTTTCACACCTCGTAAATTTTCAGTCAAATTTTGATGAAATTTACACAGACAAATTATGTGCCTTAAGACCTTTTCAAAATGATATACTGCAATAAAAATACCCATAAACGAAAAGTGAAATCTTAAGCTTTGGACATTACTACCATAGTATTTTGATTTGGATGGTATAAAGATTAAGGTTTAAAATGACCTTTCACATTTTTCAATATTCCAAACAAAAATCAAAACTTATTTCGCAACTTATAACTTAAAAAGAAGGCATTGTTCGAGATATCAAAATAATATGAAAAATAAAATTTGAATATTTTGCTATGAGGCAATATTATATATTTTATTACATTTAATGTCACACTATACAATACGACAAGGCGTGCTAAGGTTGAAAGAAATGTCTTTTTGAGGTAATGGTCTAGAAAATAGAAATTAGATTTTGACAGAAATTTGACGTTGAGTTCCAGCTATTTTACTGTTAATGTTCAGGGCTTAGAACTTCGAAAAGAATAAAAGATCTTACTCTTCGGTTTTATAATGAGGAATTTCTGTGGAAATAACAAAGGGTTAGACCAAACCCGGGGGGAGACCAAACTGAATGAATAAGAATTAAAGCATATTGCCACCGAAGTGGATACCCCAAAGTGACTCCATTTTATTTCTTCTTAGTTTGAATTTAAAACACTAAGGTCAAAAGGGTACCCTATCTAAAATTAACACAATCAATCAAACGAATAGAGGACTTGAGATGCTCGTAAATTGATGCCAAGGTTTTTTACATACGCGTTTGAAACTTGCTGCAAAAGAACATGCTTGAAGGTTCTTGCGTTCTTTTGTGTTGTATCCTCAACTCAGGGCGAGTAAGGCAACCGTTTTTGGATTGCTCAAATATGAATGAGTGATGATTAACACTTAAATTTAATAAGTCAGTTTTTCTTCTTTCAAATTTTTATTAAGTTAAAATATTTTTTAATGGTTTTTCAATTTTTGCTTTTTTTGGGGCATGGAGTCAATCGAGACTTTGAATCATGATTGGTAATCGAGTCTTAGATCAATTGTTTTTTGACGTCTAAAGAGTGGTTGGTTGGTTTGTTTCAATTGTTTCATATCATAGCACAGGCAAGCATTTGATACGGGTAACAGACATGTGCCAGTTACTAAATGCAATAAACCTTTTTATGAAAGTTTTTCAACATGGGAGCAGATGACATTTATTTTTTTTGGTAATTCATATTGGTTGTGTAGAGAGTCTGGAAAATGAATCACCACATCCGTTACATTGAAAATGTTTTACCACATTCTTTACATTGAAAATATTTTACCACATTCATTACATTGAAAATCGTTTCCCACACTCTTTACTTTGAAATTGTTTTACCACATCCGTTTTCCATTTAGAAAATTTTCCAGCGACCGTAGCATGAAGGTAGAGCATCCAGCTACGGTGCGTAAGGTTGTGGGTTCGATCCCCAGCCGGGTCATACTAAAGATTCCCAAAAATGCTATTTGATGCCTCTCTGCTTGATGCTCAGCAACTAAAGAGACGGATCAAGGGTAAGTGGAGAAATCCAGGGAAAGGAGAAGCGCCCTTCCCTACCTTCGGGTAGACAGCTATACGAAAAGGGAGCCTTCGGGTCGCCCTCGACTGCGGTCGCAAACTTACTTACTTACTTACTTTTTACATTCAAAATGTTTTACCCCATTCTTTACATTCAAAATGTTTTATCACATTCTTCACTTTGAAAATGTTTTACCACATTCTTCACATTGAAAATCTTTTACCACATTCTTCACTTTGAAAATGTTTTATCACACTCTTTACATTGAAAATGTTTTACAACATTCTTCACTTTGAAAATCTTTTACCACACTCCTCGCACTGAAATTTCTTTACCACACTCTTCACTTTGAAAATGTTTTACCACATTCCTCTCTTGAAAATGTTTTACCACATTCATTACATTCAAGATCTTTTACCACGTTGATGACGTTTGAAATCGGTTCAATGCAATATTTAATGTTTGGAAATGTTTTACCACATTGATGATTGATAGTGTTCTGAAAGTTCAAAATTGTCTTACCACACTCTTTACATTCGTCAAAATGACGAAATGACGGGTATTCTCGATCATCATTTTGTAAACTTGTAGATTTCAACCTTTAAAAGAACCCAGAAAGGCAGTTTGGAGAGAGATAAGTGAGCAGCTATGATTACAAGTCTAACCGTAGTTGAACAACAATAGCAATGAGAAATTCGTGAAAGAAAGTTGTGTTGAAAAAACAATAACAATAGAAATTTGAGTTATTAAGGTATTAAGCACAGACACCTCATCTTAAACTATTAGATTGTGCAAAGTTATGATTTAGCACTATGGGAAGCTCAATTCTAGGGTTCCTTTTAAGATATCTGTTGTATTAAACGGCAAAGATCCCATGCCGGGAAACGTATAGATTCAAATTTCAATGCAGTCTTTTAATACCGTTTTTTGAAGTTTTGTTGAGCTCAAAGGAAATAAATGAATATACGATCTTATATTACTTTGAGTATTTTCTTCTACCGGCTAAGAGTTAAACTGCGTTTCTTAAGTTTGTTTCATATGTTTGTGTGTTTGTGGAAAACTATGCTGGCGATAGGCGATTGAATTTTAACTAACTGATTGTTTGATGGCGATTTTCCACTCTCGAATTGTATTGTAATTATCATTATTTCAATAATAATTTTTTTGTCAATACTCATAATATCTGGAGTTTTTGTTTTGATTCATGTATGTTGATGTTGAAATTGAATTGTAAAAAAAAAACAGGCAAAACAGGTATAAAGAAATCCTTTTCAGCAACGTGCAATTTTCGAAAACAGAACTTCTTTCAAGTGGGTTTGTACGTAAATCATCTTGACTTTAATCGTCTTAAGGTGTTTCCATTGGTTCTTAGGGTATGGTTTTTAGCTGATTAATCGTGTCTAAGAAGGTATATGTTTGTTTGTATTGCATAATTGAATGGGTATATATTTGTAGTGATGAATGAAAATGTTTCTTTTTGCACCCCATGTTATACTTTTTACTTTCCCTCTTTTTACCTAGACCATCTTTCAAATTGATTAAAGCACGGAATCTAAAGTTGTCTACGAATATTGAGTAGGCCCTCGGAAACTATTGTAAGATCTCTCCAATAGATGAATAAACTGACTCATTTCATGTAGAAATTTCATCAATAACGAAGCCAATCTCATTTTTCAGGTCAAGATTTTTTTCATCACATGCTTTGAGTTCTCCCACTGAACTTATTTTTGAAGTGTGGAAATTACCTGAATTTAACTGAGTCACATTGATCCGCCACCAAACTTTATCGTTTTTAAACACATTTCAATGACTAAAATAATCGAAGTCTCTATTCACAACTTTACAAATTTGTAACAAATATAAATCCCATTCCATGCTATTTACCAAATAAAAAATAGCTGACATGTCAGCATTATTATGAGCAAAATCCAATTTTGGATGATTGTCTTGATAAATCACACGCATTGAGATAATCCAATAGGATCTATGACATAACAAAAGTAAAAGGGTATAAGCTAGTCGATGATATAAGAAGATTCACTCTACTGTATGTTTTTGAATGAAATTTACAAGGTGTTAAGAAAATAATGACTTGATAACAATAGGTATTACATGAGAAATATCGTGTACTTTTAGATGTTTAAATTCTTATAAATTAATCAATAAATTTTGCTGAAAACCTTCTTTCTTCCATTAGTCAAAGTTTAGTTTTCATAAAACATCTCTCGACACACAGAACTGTGACCAATCTTTCCTAGGTGACAAAATTGGGAGATTCTTTTATGCTCTTCCAAAAAAATTGTCAGTGGAATCAAATTCTTATATGACTTTCAATATTTCTAAAATTCGAAAATTTATCAAGCGAGGATGTATTGTCTTAAATGAAAGAAGGGCCTTATTTTACCTAAGTTGAAATAGGAAGAGCGCTCCACTTCAAGTTTTTAGATTGACTGGCTCCTTGTAAGGACAACCTCTTTTTTAAATATTTTTTGAGGGATCAATTTTACAAAGCATTTTCTCTTTGATCGTTTAAGTTTTTTTGTTACACATCGTTTGACTTTGTTGGTACGAGACTTGTTGATTCGATTTAGCTTTGGGTTTGTTGTTTACAATATTATATCTAGTTTAATTCAAGCATCTTTTAATTTTACTTTGTTATTCCTATTTAACTTTTCCTTTTTTTCTCTTCTTTTGTGTAAGATTTACCAAGAAGTTAGAAAAAATAAAATCTTCGAAAACTTTTCGAATTATTCTCAATACGAAATTGACTCGTTTTAATTGAAGAAGTTTAAGATGAAAAATTACTTTTCACTTGTTGAATAAATGGTCCAAGATGTACTAGAATAACAAGAAACTTTAATAAAATTGAATTAAAGCAAATTTAAACGTAAAACCGACACTGAGAAGGAGGGAAAGCATGAAAATGAAGAAAACGTTTAAAACAAAAGATGTACATTGTAAAGCACTTATTTTTTAAGCTAATGACCAAATAGTTACTAACGGCAATTTGGCTACGTAATCTATAGTGGAATGCTGGTAATGTTGGTCTTAAAAAACCAAAACTAAATAGATGGCATTTCAACACAAATTTCCTGATTTCCTGCCATCCACTTTATAAAAAGGAAATCAAAATCTAATAAAGTACAATTAATTCAAACTCATAAAAGAAACTTCATTAGCTGAGGTTATGAACCGTTGTTGTTTTATTATTGTGATAAAAATGCTATTCTGACTTGCAAGATTTTCCTTTTCTATTGTCTTTTCAATGTTTCATACTTGAATATGATTTATAGGTGGTTAACATCAAAGAGAAAGCCGACTCTGATTTAATTGACAGTGGCACGAGACACTTTCCTTTTCGTGTCAAAGAAAACCACAGAGTTAATTTCTTGGCGGAAAAGGACTAGTTAGAGAAAATGTTAATCTATACTCTCCATAATTCCAATGTCTTTATATATTTGAACGCGTTCTTCTGGTCCCTTGAGACCATCTTTATTAGGCTCTCTACAAATCTGAATCTCCTTAATTCGAACAGTGCCCCATTGACGTTCGAGTTATGGAAGCTCCACTTTCACAGCTGGCACAAAACGTTCTTTCAACGATTATCCAACGTATATTAACGTTGTGAACATGATATAAACGTTGAAACAACGCTGGATGCCAGCTTAGTCGTAGAAAATTACTATTATCAACAGGTAGCTTAGAATGTACTTGATGTCTCGTGCTAGTCAAGATCAATATTTGCGTAGTATAATAAAACGCGGGTCGTCAATTTTAGTCAAAGACCGACATAAAATTCACTATTAGGTTAGATATTCTACCCGCAATGAATCACAAATGTCCCGAAGTTAACAATTTTAAATTGGTAGCTTAATATGTCGTTCTCAATGTACCTAAGAATGTAGCGACTACTAAATAAAAACAACAACATAAAACTAGAGGATGAAAAAACCGCAAATTCGTTCTATAAGCAAAAAACAACCCTTTTTAAAATAGGAGACAATAAATTTGGTCAACATATATTGCATCATCTTTTTGACTCGTAAAATGCTTGAATTTTTGCGCTTTTTGCTAATTTTTTTTCTATTTTGATTGTCTCAAATTTGTATTATTATTTAATGAGTTTCAAAATCTCAAATTTCTACAACATCATCCACCAATGGGATGGTTGCATTGTTTCTCTTCTTGTATTTATATTTAAATAGTGTCTTTTCTTTTGGAGATTTTCGGAAGGATAGTTCAAGGGTATGTGGTTCAATGACTAAATATTTGATCTAAGAATTTTAAAAATGTCAATTGGCTAAGTGTGATCGGTCAATAGGAGAAATTTGTAGAATATTCCAAAATTTGAAATTGACCTAACTTTAAAAAATTAGTCCAAGTTCGGTAGAACAGAGTCAAGATTTCAATTTATGTTATGAAGGTTATAATAAAGTCGCTAGAGAACTTGACTTGCTGGGTCTCTTATGTAAGACCCTTCAAAGGAAACTTAAAGGTCGGTTTACACTTCCGAAAAGAAGATTAAATTGCTGAAAGGGGGACATTAGTAAAGGTACAAGGTAGTATTATACAGACATTAAATCCATTGATAAATTTCAGATGATGATGTTGATGAAGACAAAATTACCGCGTAAATGTTATGTCTATGTTTCTTTTCTTTAAATGTGATGTAAAGTAGTACAAATTGTACTTGGCTCAAAACTATATCAACTGTTAATTGCAATCCTATCTAAGGTTGATACTCAAAATCAAGTATTAATTGCAAAGTAAATTGAATTCAATCAATCAAAATGATCTAAGGTTGAAATTCCTCATAAATTTTACTTCCTCTAATGGCGGGCGTTAAAATCTTCAAATTGATTTTAAAGCAGTTTATCAATTTAAAAGAAAAAGATTTCGTCATCTTAAGAAGGATTTATAGATAACGTCATCGTCTGGACACCAATTGCTAAAAACAAATATTAAATCTAGAAAAAATTCATTCATAGATTAGGAGTTTAGCACATTAAATAAAGCTCACTCAAAATCCCTATTCACCGACCATTTTTGAAAAGTAGATGATGGCAAATTATAGTAATTCAGGAATTTTTCTTTTCAGTATATATTTAAGATGTTATTACATACTCGATAGCAGCATCATCGTGATTATTAAGCCCCTTAAAATGCTCCATTTCTTTTAAGAACAACCAAGTCTCAAAATACTTTTAAAAAAGAACAAAAATTCAAGCAAAATCAAATCTTTGAAGCATTGCTACTTTAAGACCGTTTAACTTTTCACATGTGCATCTACTCAAGTCCGTCCCCAGGGAAAATAAAGAACTATTGCATCATTTAAACCTGGAAGTATTACAGGCGGTTGTATTTTTCTTATACAGAAAGAAAGTACTCTAGGCAATAGTATAGGGATATTAACAGTATGTTTCTAATCCCTTCGTAATCTGCTAAAACTAAATACTTATTACATAGCGGCATTACTTCACCAGTAGTATACGAAAACAACGGACTAACGACGAAGATAGCAACAACGATTCTAAATGTATGAATTATAACAACAATCAAAACTAAATAAAGGAGTTAAAGCAAGGGCTTACTCTGTGTTAACTACTCCCCTTGCTTAAAGTCGTTTTTTCTGCTTGGTCAGAGGTTTATTTATATTGAATGATGATATATAGCTTGATGAGTTCATTCATTTGGCATTTCCAATTCAGTTGTTGTATGAAGGTGCTTTAAAAACACCGTTTTTTTTTTGTTTTTCTTTTCTTTGTATTATCTATTTATGTTTGTGTTGTCCGAGTCAATTTTCAGAGGGAAAAAAGGGCATACCGATGATATGTTGAATAGCTCTTGTAATAGACAAATATTGTACTTAAAGGGGGTCATCTCGCACAAGCACATTGAACAAACGTTTTCTATTGGCAAGCAATTAGATATTTCTCTTTTCTCTTGAAGGCCACATGGGTTGGTGGAGAGCATAGTGGAATATGTTTTTGTTGTTCCGATTACAGTGGTAATTTATAAATATTGCTGAAAAATATGGAAACATAGCCTTCAAGGAGTAAATTTTGAAAATGGTAAAAATAATATCACTATTAATTTTAGAGTTTTTTTTTCAAATGTGCATTGGTGTATTTTAAGTGGGCCTAAAATTGCAATATTTCAAGTTAGCAGATTCATTGTTTAATTACTTCACCAGTAGTTTAGAAAATTCTTAACATTCAACCTGTTTATAAACCTAAAGGAATGGAAAGATATCAGTGAAAAGTTTGCACGAACGAAGGAAAAGGATAGTTGTACGTTACGTTGTTTTTTGTATCCTGCACTCTAAAAATGGTATGTCTGTGGTATTGGAAAAAAAGTGGATATGGATTAACACATTCAAAAATACTTTGTCTTTAATTCCTTGGTTTATTTTCTATAGAAAATCAACTCAAAAGGTGTCGACAGGACGTAGAAATGTTTACGTCTTTTTTCAAGTATTGACACTAAGTAAAATCTTGTCAATAATACTCGATGAGACTTGAGGCAAGTGACTGAGATGGTGGATTTTTAGTTGTAGTGATGGAACGAATTGAGTAAAGGGTTGTTTACAAATGTCAGTGTGTTTTATCAAAATGTTGTGATAAAATAGAGATATATTTTGTGTGCTTAAAAGCCAGAAAATGAAACATGTACATGAGGATGTTACTTCTCTGGTCTTCAGCTCTAGCTTAAGGGATGGACAAACGCGGCGAATTTTGTAAAATAGCCAAGTTTGGAGGCACCTAGATACTTTAATGATAAATTTAATGATGAATTTATTAATTTTAAAAGATCTTATTGAATTCAATGAAATTCTTGAGTACAGGAATCTTCCACAAAACAAAACAATTGTGGAAATATAGGGATCGGGTGATAAGTTATCGAACCTTGCCTACAGTAGCTTTAATGGTTGAAAGAAGTTTACCCCCTGCCAAAAAGAACATGAAAAGTCGTCTTGTAGTCTGCAACATAATAAGGATCTTACTGTGGAATCAATTATGACCCATTAAGTAAAAGTAGGGTCTTTCAATCTATTGTAGTGGAATCTGACCACAAAATTGATCTACTTATTAATATTTTTCCAATTATTTTTTTTTCCATTTTAGTGTCACATAAAAAAATTACACTTCATTGAACGACATTACATTCTCCGTCAAGTTGCATTACACACAAAACGAATATAAGATTTGCTTAATTCGATACAAAAATACAACACAAAGCACAACAAAAGAGGTAGAAGAAAAGCAGATTGCACAAAAAAACGACACAGAAAAAGTAACGAATTAAACGCATACCTTAATTGCATTGACATCGAACAGAGGGTGTCTTTAATCCAATTTGTTTACATTTTGTTGAAATCTGGTCTTCAAATTTGTGCATTATTACAACCCCACGTGCAACAAGAATCAAACGAGCTGCAATCGGAAAGTAAATTGGACAACGATAAGGAGAGAAAGAGAATTGTTTTTGTTTTTGGTTTTTTTCTGCTCTTCAAAGTAGATTTATTGTTTGGTTTCATTTTGGATGGTTGAATTCTTATGAATATCGATTGAAATTTTAGAAACTTTTTTAATATAGAAAATATAGGATGAGAATACACGGCACATTAATCTACCTACTTTATTTGGTACATCTTGCGAGGACTTTGCCATTTGGTAGTGGGCCAACGTTTGGATGGAGGCGTCAGACAAGTATGAAAACAAAAAGGACTAATACGGGCGCTGGAGGCGGAATACCGGGCGCCGGAGGCGGTATACCTACTAAGAGATCAAAAAATGCATTCGGTTCTTTAGGAAAACGTTTTGGTATTGGTGGCAGTAAAAGTGGAGGAAGAAACTTAGAAACTATTGATGGCGAAACGGGTGCCAGTAGTGGTGCTAATACTCAAATCAAATCCAAGAAAGACGCAATGGAATTTTACACCTCATTCTTTTCTTTATTTAATGAAGAACAAAAAACAAAGAACTTGAAATCAAGTGAAGCAGCTAATAATCAAAGTAGTAATAATAGTACAGGACAAATTGGCTTGGATGCTAAAGATTATAGTCAAATTCTCAAAAATACAAGAAAGATTTTAGGCAGTACCAAAATCGAAAACAATAGCCATCGTTTTAAAAAATGCACTGAGGACTGGCTAAAGGAGAAATTGTTAACGAAAAGGAGGAAGCTAGAATTGAGGACACTTTTGTCAGAAGCTGAGAGGAACAAAATGTTTAAAGATTGGTACTTAACTTTAATAAGGACAAGGTGTTATGGAAAAATCTCTCTATAGCTTTTCTAATGGTAATAGTTTTATATCTTTTTAATGCATTTTCCCCCTAAAAATTCTAGTATCTAAAACATTGGTTGCCTTTGGAAAAATCCTGCGACATAATAATGACATTCTCATAGAAACTGTATTACCTTGGATTGCTGAAAATTGATCACAATCAAAGGCGTATGAATTTTTCTTCAAAGATAACCAATGTGTATTTTTTAAATGACTAGAAAACGAAAAGTGAAATACCTCTTTCTGAGTGTTGTTTTTTTTGTAATATATTTATAAAGAAAGAAAAAAGTCGCCAAGTTCCTGCCAGTATTTATATTTTATTATGACTTTTATTTTTTTTTGAAAAGAAAAACAGATTTTAAAGTGAAGTTTATTTATTTATGCTTGATTACTTACTGTAGCGGATTTTGAGGAGTCTCACAAAATTTACACCAGCGAATTTTGGATTCCTGAAAAGGGAAAGAGCAAATTACTCAAGATTTCGCCACCATTCAAATAGCCCTGTGATTGGATACCACCTGTTAGCTAGAAGATTATTTTTCGGATATTTTTAATCAAAAAACTTACTCGGAAATGTACGTAAAAGTAATCAAAAGCCTTTAGGTATCAAAGACAAGCCTAGCAAGAGATCGTTCCTATCAACCGTTTTATGAAACTGCTCCTATAAAAAAATATATTCGTGGATCATTTTGTGAAATATATCTCAGCCTACCATAATCATTCAGTACTTAACTCTAGGATTTTTACGTTTTAAGTGACGCCTTATTTTGCTTGTAAAACAATAAATTTTTTTGTGCATTAGACCCGTAATTAAGTAAAGTCTGGATTAAAAAGGATTTTTTTTGTAAAATAAAAGCAAAATATATTTTTTGTGACAGAAGAGATTAAGATACTATTATTATTTTAGAAAAGTATATTATTATTAAAAATTATCAAAAATAATTCAAAGTTCAACATTTTTTCAGTTTCTGTCCCAGGGGAGGCTAAATGGGTGTCGGTTATACGCAAGCCATCAGGGTCCCTTTCTTACACCCTCAAAAGTATCTTGAAGGGGTAGAAAAACCATAAATCGCCAATTGTTTTTCTGAAAGGGTCCCAAAATTGCGAAAGATCAACAATCGACTCCCACGCAGGGTCGTCAATTTTCGTAAAATTTTGGATAAAAGTTAAAAAGTTTTTGCTGAAAGTAAGGCAAGATAACAAAGTTTTCAAAATTCGATTTTAAAGGGTCAATTTTTCAAAATGTGATATAGCGTGGTATAGAGTGAAATCAAATCTTAAAATCTCATCTCGGTGTTATTAGTTATCCAGCAAGCTAAGCACCCATGATATAGAAGTAAAAGAAGTGATTCTAAGAACTTTAGGCCTCTGCTTGGTTTCCAAATCGCACCAAGCTACATATCAATCCATAGGGCTCATTTCGTCCAAAACGGCAAAGAGTTTCAGGCAAAAAAAAACACCGAAATTTCAAAACACCTAGGGGTGCGGGATATATCTCTGTGACCCGGGGGGGCAGCTGGGCAAAAAGACCGACGGGTATGTGCGGGTCCTAAGGGTACCTTTTCCAGCATGTTTAAAATGCGCTGTAAGGGTCGGAAAAACTAGAGATGCACTGTAAGGGTAGAAATTTCAGAAAATTTTTGAAAAATCTAGATATTTTGACCAAAAATGCTAGAATTTTGACCATTTTTTGCACGAAAAGGATAGAAAATGTTGGGGAAAATGCACTCTAAGGGTATGATTTTCACTGATTTTTGCTGCACTGTAAGGGTGCAATTTTAAAAGCCAATTTTTGGCCCGCACATACCGTCAGTCCGCAAACCCAGTGCCCCCCCCCGGGCTCTGTGACAACCTAACAAAATGAATTTAATTTTCTATGACCTTTGAACGCAAAGACTAACTACACGTTTTTTATAAGAACAAACTATATAAGAACATAAGGTTTCGATGGTCAAAATGTTAAGAACAAGTTAAGAACATTTTAAAGCTTTGCGGACTCTAGAACAGCGAATTTCATAGGCAAGATTACTCAAAAAATGGCGAAAATAAGAACATGTAAGAACAATTTTAGGCTGAAAACTCGAAAAGTTAAAAACATCCCAAGGCTTCAAAATTTTTGGATGTTCTTATGAAAAAAAAACGTGTATGACCTATGACTACGTCGTTTAAATCATTCATTTAACGTTAGAAGGATGTTAACCAAGGACGTTAAATGGATGCCATTTTGATGTTTTGTGCTTGCTACAAGATACAGAAGTACGAAAATGCTCATTTATTATAAGAACAATTTTATGAGAACAAGAGACCAAAATTTTAAAACAAACCTTTGAAAAGAAATTAAGAATTAACCTCAGAAAAGTTATAACATAATATACTAATGGCTTTGAAGGGGAATAAACTTAGAGTATTGTGAATATAAGAATAGCAAATCTCGAAAAAATGATGAACATTGGGACCGACATTTTTACTTGTTCTCTTAAAAAAAGCATTTATTAATTAAAGCTTCAGTGCGGTGTAATGTGGCACGCGCTGAACATGATAACTTAACCCTTTAATCTGCTCATCAAGCAAATATAAAATTGTCATTAACACTGCTTTAAATAATACACCGTTAATTGCAACAGTAACCAAATTAAACCTTGATCGCACACAATATACTAAATTCTTTTTAATTTGGAATTGCTATGCTAATATACAGATGTTTAAAGGGTCTGATCCCATAACTCGAATAAAACTATGTTCCTGTGTGGGCTCGAGTTATGGAGACTCCACTGTCTGTGGATGTATAAGTTTAAAAAAATTCAAGATTTTGAAAGACCAGAAGTTCAGTACCCATAGGCGGTTTTAGACCATGTCAAACTTATCAGAGGAAAAGATTTGTAATTATAAATTCTGTCTTTTAACGAGCGTTGCACTCCTTCGCATGTTTCCAACGTGTTTACTCTATTGTCTTAAGTCCGCCAGTGCAGTGCCAGGTGACTTGTAAATTTTGACTGAGAATAAACATTTTTTCATAAGAACAAACTATATAAGGCTTCGATAGCACAAATACTAAGAATACTTGACTTACTTATCAGCACACCTCTGATTTTTATCTTGCCATCTTTTTGCAGGTCTACCTCTTCTTCGTGTGCCTTGGAATTCATTTTTCAAACATATTTTGGCTAGAATTTCCTCGGGCAGTCTTGCTACATTCCCAAACCAAGACAAGCGTCTCTTTTTTATCATATAGACAATCTGCATTTTGAGCTTTGCTCTTTTACGTAGCCGTTTGAGTGATATCCGGTCTTGGAGTCTAATCCCCAGTATGGAGCGAATACAATTGTTTTCGAATACTGAGAGCTTGTTTTCATCAAGCTGTGTTAGAGACCAGGTTTCCGCGCCGTATATTGCGATTGGGAGAATGAGAGCTTTGTACAGTCGAATTTTAAGAGCATTTGAGACATCTCTCCTTAACCAGATCTTCTGTTTTAGTTTTCCAAAGGCAATATTTGCAAGTGAAAGTCCGTGGAGGTACTAGGAACATTTGATCCAAGGAAAATGAAGTCTTGAACAGTGTCAACATTTTTATTGTCGATTACAACTGGCTGAGGGCTGGCTGTCATGGCTTTGCATTTTGTAGCATTGATTTTCATGCCGCACTTCAAACAGGCATCCTGTAGTTGATTCGTGGAGAGTTGAAGTTTCTCAAAGAAAGCTGCTATCAAGGTGGTATCATCTGCGTAGCGAACATCAATACACAAGCCATTGTTAAAGATTGTCGCTTCTTGTAGTTCTTGGAGCTCATCCATCACGAACTCCAGGAATAAGTTGAACAGCAAGTTGGTGATAGCAAGCATCCCTGTCTCACACCTACTGTCACTTCAAACCAATTGGTTAATTTACCATCTACGTTGACAGCACATTGGGTCTTCTCGTACATGTTTTTGATCACCTCAATTACAGTTTCGTTGACGCCGATTCGCTTCATCATTTTCCACAGAGCCTCTCTCCATGGTATCGAATGCACTTTTGAAATCAATGAAGTGGTAATGAAGATTGATGTTTTTCTCTTTGGATTTTTGCATAAATTGCCGGACAACGGATATCGCATCTGTTGTCCCTCTGTTAGGTCTAAAATCATACTGCCTATCGCTTGTAATTTCCTCCGTTTTTGCTTGAATATGTTGCAGTAAGATACGGTTTAAAACTTTTCCTGGGATTGACAGAAGGGCAATAGCTCGGTAGTTTGTTGGATTTTCCTTGTCAACTTTCTTGAAGATCGGGGTAACAATCATCTTAGCAAAGTGAGATGGAAATACATTCCGTACTAAGAATAAGTTAAGAATATTTTAAGGCCTTTTGGACACACCCAATGGTAATTGAACAAAAATACTCACAAAATAGTAACACAAGGAAAATTTTAAAAACATTTTTAGGCCTAGAACTGAAAAAAATAAGAACATCCAAAGGGCTTCAAAAACTTTGGATGTTCTTATAAAAAAACGTGTAAGCCCCATCCAGAAAATTGGGCTGACGAAATACAACTTACTTTTCACCGGAATGAGTTATTAAGTCTTTTTGACTGTAAAATTAAGATTTAAGTTAAAAAGTCCCCCGGCAGCAGCATCCAGCCGCGGAATTTCTCAAAATATGCCTTCCTTTTTCCCAGGAGAAGGAATTTTGGAGTAAAATCAAGGAGTCAGCTTATCTTTTAAGCACTACAAAAAAAATGAAAATCCATGAGCAGTAAATTTTAATAAAATAACATTTACTTTTCCAGCAGACCTCTCAGATGTCCCTTGTCTCAAGAATCCAGGGCACTCAATTAAAGAACATAACAACACAGAATAGATGAATTTTTCCAGTAACATAATTCTAACTCGGAACAGATTTAAATTTTCAGGAACCTAATTTTTTTTCAAAAACAGATACAGTAAGTAATAAGTTTATCCAAGAGTATGGCAAGAACAGAACGGATTTCCCAGAGAAAATTACAAATCAGAACAGATTTGTTTTGAAAAAAACAGATAACTTCTAGCCGTTGGCTGCTCTTGCCCTGACCATGTACATGATTCCGACCATATACACGAAGGAAAATCGCTGTTTGAAAAGTCAATTTGCCCATCCGAGATGTACCTGAATTTTGTAACACACCCTCAAAAAGGCTACGGACTTTAAGAAGTAATTGGAAAACAATCTTTCCCAGTGCACCAAATTACGAGTAAGAGAATAAAGGAGAACAACACTGGGCCAGCGACTTAAACTTTCAGTAGACGATGTTATCGTCCGTTACAGTGATGGTAAAGGCGGGGAAGTATGGCGGTATTCGGGAGAAAAAATCGGCGGGAGAGTTTCGAGGACTGGTTATTTCTCAGATAGTGATTTGTCACTAAATCATAGGCGGTTTTACACCACATTGAACTTATCAGAAGAAGAGATTTGTAATTGTAATTTTATTGTCTTTTAACGAGCGTTGCACTCCTTCGTATGTTACCGACATACTTGCTCTATTGTCTTAAATCCGCCAGTGTAAATAACTGTTTTTGCAGGATTTTTAGCTAGATTTGGCTTGGATTTTTCATGGTCCAGTATAGTTGGTGTGTGTAAAAGTACCTTTCAAAATGTCTACTGTATGGTAATGAGAATGTAACTAAATAACATATTAGATGATACGTAACAACAAAAGGTCTGTACAAACCCAACCATTAATATAGATTATTTTTGAATAATTTGAAATTACACAAAACTTTATATTACAAACTATACAACAGATACAATAATTTTTATAACGAGTCATTATTTGATACACTAATAACTTTTTGAAATAAAACTGAGAACAAACTCAATACACCTTTTCAACCGTAGCCGCCAATTGCCGCGCGGGAATTTTTTTGTCCGTTTTACCACCCTAAAACCGTCACAGTCTTTTTTCGCGCCTGAAGACAATAGAAAAAAGTGTAAAAAAAGGATTGGATCGAGTTTATGGTGGTAAATTTGATAAAGTGGCACGCGCCTGACCGCGCGATTACGGTCGAAAAGGTGTATTGAATCTGAAGAAAAATCTTCATATGTTCGTTTTTCAATAACTGAGCAATCTCGTACCCAGGACCACTTGTTGATTTTACTGATGGACATTTAGTGCTATCGAAATCATAAAAGAGCAGACTAAGGGACTGGGTTTGAGTTTACCCAAAATTATGAAACAAAAAACAGATATTTTGTGGCCTTTAATTAGTTATTGCGATTTATTAACTCACTCGAGGTAAGTGATATTCAATGAAAGGAGCCGGAGTTATATATCATTTAGCCGACCAAAGGGCCGAGAAACTAATAGACAAAGTCAATAAGCAATAGATTTCTCTGATGATATCGATAAAAAGGGTCACTTTGAATATTGGAAATTCCTGGGAACATGAGATTTTCAAATTTTGGAAATTTCGGAAAGAAAGTTTTTCACCCAATGGGACATCAATATTGCCCTCAGTAAGGCTGTGGCACAGTTTCCCTATTAGAACTTTTCAACTGCATTAAAATGACGTTACACGTTGTGAGTAGGGGTTTTTTCCAGATCACGAAAAAACAGATGTTTGAAGGTTCCTCACTTAACATCTATCTCGGTAGGTAAGCAAACAAAATTTTATGAAAAATATTTTCCAAAGCGTTATAGCCAGCTCCAAAACTACTTACAATGCCTCGGGATTGTCTACTTCAACATCTCTCTTGAATGAGTTTTAAAATGAGATGATTGAATCTAGCGGTGATCTGCTAGGGGTCGGCTAGATTACAAAAAATTGTGATTTAATAATTACATACTACTGAATATAATCAATAAGCAATTTCATGAACAACGGATTTTGACGTGACCCTCTAACAAATTCTTCAACAGTTAAAGTTCCATCCGAGTTTTTATCGCATTTTCCAAAATATTGTTGAAGTTTTTCCTCACTCAAATTACTGTCATGGACATTGGCCAGAGCTTGAACACTTTTCACAATCGATGAAACTTCGTTGATAGACACACGACCGTCTCCATTAACATCGTAAATGTGAAAAGCCCAGCGGAGTTTATCATCGATTGATCCTCGAGTTGTCATCGATAGGGAGCAAATGAACTCGCGAAAATCTATGGAATTAAAGAATAGGACATACGAAAATATAAATTATTCACACCTACCATCACTTGACTTCGCTGACCTGCGTAAACCCTAGATCTGCCATTTTTATCGGAGTTTTTTTGGAGCTGGTACTTGCAAAGAGACCATTGTAGTGTTGAGACTTTAACGTCAAGCGGCGCTACATCTCAAGTGTTCAAGAAGGAAAAGTAGGAAAAGTTTTACACCACTATTGAGTAGTGCTACCATTAGGGTACTACTTTAAAAAAAACTTCGATCAAAGATTTTTGGGATTAAAAACTGCCTCCAGGTTTTATATAAAGCTTAGTGCTTGACTTCATTAAGTAGTCTATGATAAACTCCTCAGATCACTGCCTTTGGAGTTGACTTGGAATCGAGCCCTGGTCTCATACACAATAACCAAGGATGATAATCTCTAAAGTGTTATAAAGGGTTGTAGCATTAAAATACTCCCTTCTCACAGACCCACTTGGAACCCTTCCCACTTGAAAAAGATCGTCTCCGATTGAAAATTATCCTCCAATATTTGTCTCCACTGGAACATAATCAAACAAACCAATCCTCACTGCAAAACATTATGCTATTTTCATTCATTTCATTTCCATCCCCTATTGAATTTTCTGATTTGAAAACAAAAGAATTGAAATCCCCAGCCATAAAAACTATGGGAATATCAATCCCCATCGAGTTTCAGTCCGTTATTTTTATCTCCACTGGCTGAAAAAATTCCCCCGGGTCTGGGAAAAGGGGGTGTTTAAAATACATTCTTAATAAGACAGGTACCGAAAAAAAAAGGATTCACATGCATTAACTTCAAATGAAATTTTCTCGACTTTGGCTAAGGCAAAAAAGGTCACGATAGGGTCCGTTTGGGAAGGTATATTTTGTTTTGATGCTCTATTTGAATAAGGTCTTGCTTGAATCAGAATTTCTGGACTGACAGAAAAATTGTATAACGGATAAAAAACCAGTAAGTATTAAAAAACTTAGCTCATGTTGGTAAGTTAAGTTTTGGGTGCGGTCAGTTTTTCATCTAGCATGTCTGGTTTCAGAGGTTTCCCCCCCCCCAAATTTGAAGGTACTCTTTGTTTGTCTATAGTCACATAGCGACATAGGATAACAGATTTTGATATATGATAGGTGATAAGAATTATGGGTGAAGATAAAAAACGTGTAACAAGAGAAAGTCTAAAGAAAGAGTCGCGAGGTGCGGTTTGATTATCAGAGCATTTTTATTACGGAAAAGTTTCGTTCAGAGCAACAGATAATATTTCTGTTTTCTGAATTTGAATGATTGTGAAAGAGAAAATATTAGATCGAGGAAGGAAAAAATTTTGTCATTCGAAGATAGTTATCGAGGAAAAATAAGTCACGACTATCATAAAAACAGGTGTTCTCACATGACATACATTTGCCTAAGTGCACCATCCGGGACAGAAAGGAACCTCACTTTAACCCTGTTAACCCCAACGAACCCCAATGGGGAAAATTTCTTTACTGAAGTCTCGCGTTTGGGGGAAAGTTAGTCTGTATGACATAATCTTTTCTCCAAACACGAAAAAAGCACTGGAGCTAAAGAAGAGATTGCAGCGCCCTTTTGCCTTGTTTCCTGCCTATTAATTGCCTTTTTATGCTTACTGATAGCTCCAGAATCTCTGGCACCCATCAGTAACGTAAATAAAGCCTGGGATACACGGAGACGAGGTTGATTGGCCTTAACATCGGGATTTACTCACCAAACTCTAAAATAAGGACTTGAGTGGATTTTGCAAATAATTCTGTGAAGGAAGAATCAACAAAAAACTAAAAAGCCCAGTCTATCATTTAGAGACATTGGCAATCTTCACGTCATAACGGTAGTTATAAAGTTCGATGAATAAACTTTAAAGTAAGAAGTTTTTGCGGGAATCTAATTTGGGGGATAGCCGAAAAATAGCACAATTTTGGGGAATGACAATTTTTTCCCTTTAGGTAAGTAAACCGTAAAACGAAAGAAACTTACCAATTTTTCCATCATTGTTGGCATCAAACACTCTGAACACATGCTCTGAGAAACCAGACGGGTCACCTTTCTTGTAATAATCTTGATAAACTTTCAAAAATTGTTTTTGACTCATAAAACCATTTGGATAATCCTTCATAAACTTCTCATACCAACTTTTCAATTCTTCACGTGAGAAAGTTGTCTTCCTGGTCAGGTCTTCCAATTGTGTTGGTGGTAACTTGCGATTTGATTGGCCCATTTTTGAACCACGTGACAAGAGTCGAATAAATTTCAAGCAACCCAGTAAAGCAAATTTTTATGAATTTGAACTTTATTGTTAACAGTTTTTGAGTTCAAGGTCTTTCAATAGTTGTGAACACCACGATACAGCTTCAGAATTAGAAATGTTTTCAATCTCTAAAGATAAAAGTTCAATGATTCCACTTTTCAAATAAATGTACCAGCGCCAAAAGATAATCTTTAAGTTGTGTCCAGAATCAATTTAACACATGAACTGATTTGCTTTTTGTCTGAGATTTTATAGTATTTCTCAAGGGGTTCAACACCCAGATGGTCCGGTAGTTAGATAGCAAGAAATAGTCATTCATTCAATAGTAAAAAAAACATGTCACCATTCATTCAATCTCCAATCAATCAATACATTCAAACAAGCAAAACTCTTGATTCAAGTGTGACTTTTACTTAATGTGAGAGCTTGCTACTCTGGAAAAAAAGAAGGAAAAAAATCTCCCTTATTTCCTGTCCTTATGCTAAACTTTAGCTTTTCGGCATAGCTGGATACCTTGGCTTTTAACACGAATGGTACATAAACAAAATGTTCTTGTTATGGGGACCAACAACTGTTATAGTTCGAGTTCTTCTTTTCTCGATTCCCGCCCAAACGTGGCGGGAAATGAAAAAATAGTGTTTGTAATCAAAGTGTATCATAAGCCCCCGAATAATATGCTTTTCCAATAGCATAACAAAATTAAAATTGACACATAAATCTCATCTCAACTCATCATTTTCATACCTGTAGAATTGGTTATCTCAGCAATCTCCGAGTAGATTCTGATACTCCGCGCATGACACGTGGCCATGGCTCAGTAAGCGAAACTGCCAAGGTTTTTAGGAGTAATAAAATCAAAAGTAAATCATAAAGAGTTAACTCTCGCGTAGGATTCGAGTAGGAAGTTCAATCTGTTCGAATTACAGAGAGAAATTCAAATAATAGAGAGTGTTTTAGGAGCAGGTTTCTTTATGACGGGAACTGAAAACGTACTCGAATAAGTCATTATAGTAAGTAAATCTGCGACCGCAGTCGGAGGCGACCCGAAGGCTCCTCTTTCGATAGCTATCTACCCGAAGGTAGGGGAGGGCACCACTCTTTCTCCCTGGATTTCTCCACTTACCCTTGATCCTTCTCTTAATTGCTGAGGTATCAAGTAGCATTTTGAGAATCTTTAGTATGACCCGGCTAGGAGTTGAACCCACAACGATAAGTCATTGTAAACTTTGTCACTTTTGTTTTAAGCAAAAAGCAACGCGGTTTTGATTGTTCTGGCAGAAAAACCAGGTCATCAGATTCACAACATCCCTTTAGAGTAGAATGTGGGGTGTGCCAGAATGGTTGATCTGAGATGGGTTTAGGAAGTTTCTTACTAGGTCACTGAGATAGGGGTGTATCACAAGTAAAAAACAAAACACGGACACTAAATGTAATGGTTCTCAGTTTGGGGGGGGGGGGTGGTCCGAGAAAACAAAATACCAGAATAACAGTCAACTCACTCTAATTCGAACCTCTATTTTCGAATCTTTCTGTAATTCGAACTAAAATATTGGTCCCTTCAACTGGGAAGTGGTTTTTCTTTAGTTCGAATCTTTCTCTAATTTGAAGAAAACTTTTGGTCCAATGAAGATCGAAATGGAGAGAGAAAGTCAACTGTAACAGCCGGCTAAAATTGTTCCGCCAAATGTGGGAATACCCGTCAATACCGGATATACTCCGAAGTCCCCAATATCAGCCTTTTCATTTTGCCAAGAAATCCCATTGGTTGACCTCTTAAAGCATATCCATAATAGATGGAAAAATTCAAGATTCTGGCAAGTACAGTAATTGTAGAAACGGTTGAACTTTGATGTAGTTAAATAAGAATTTGATTTCGCCCATCACATCACAGCACAGAAGGCCCCTCTTGTTTTTCCTCTATTACTTCCTCCTTTCATTTCTTTTTACCTGTTATATTTCTTCTTCCTTCTTCTTTGTTTCGTCGAAGAATTCTATTTCTTTTTTGACTGTGATTTCTTTCTATACACACCCCTTATCTTATACATATATTTTCTATAAACAGCAAGTTTTCTTTTCATTTTTGTTCTTAATTTAATTTATATATCTCTTCTTCTGTTGTATTACTTTTGGAGAGCCCGTTTGGTCCCTAAATATTCCAGTACCAATTTATATGGTATTTTTGAATAAACATTACATCTTGGTGTGAAATTTCGAATACGCCGCCTCTGCATCATATTGAACCTTGGGGGAGGGGACTAGGCTTAGGCTTACGAGGTAACAGTATGTCCGAGTTAAAAGCTCGACAATTGAACTTTGGGCTCTTCCGTTCCAGAAAAATTACAATATGGGGGGGGGGTGAAGGATATAACATTTTTTGGAAATTTACCCCCTGGAAAACAGATTTCACCTCCCGGACAAGCATCAGTTGATGACCCCCCGGACATTCAAAAACAAGATTTCCACTACCCCGGACAAAATATCCAACATATCCCTGAGATTATAAAGTAAATACCTATACATCCAACATCCCTGGCTCTTGGGGAGGGAGGAGGGCTGAGCTACATATATTTTAGAACTATACGTAACCATACAACATCGCAAATGAAAGTGCTGTTCAAAATATTCCCGATCGTTCAGAAGCCAAATTGCGAAAAAAAAGCCCCCAGATAACTCTTGCACGAAAAAAGAAAGAAAATGCTGAGGTTGCAGTGTGTCCCAAAAAAGCGGACCATTCTTTCTATAAAGTAAATCAATAGATATTCAATTCCCAAGATGATTTTTTTTGTAAGAATACACTTTATAAGAATGTCCATGATAAAAATGGCCAAAAATTTAAGAATATGCTAAGAATATCACCATCATGGAATTTTGAGACGTATGTATTAAATGTTAAATCTAGTCTGAATTAGGATCCTAACCTAAGAATGCTGTAAGAATATTTTAGGATGATTTTCCCAAAAAAGTTAAGGATATCCATGATGAAATGGATTTACACCATTCTTATAAAAAAAAAGCGTGTAATAGGTTTTTGAGATTGAGATTGAGATTGAAGTATAAAAGTCATAAAATTTGGCATAAATCATGAGGATTTTATTTTATATATAAAAATGTGTCCGCTTTTTTCGAGACACGCTCTATAATAGCAGAAAGTCTTTTTTCTAGGAAAATTATACTCCGATTTTTGTCACCGCTGAGAATAATCAACTAAACAAATCCTCAATATAAACTATTGTGCTATTTCTTCCACCCCCTATGAATTTTCCGACTCGAAAACGATTGAATTCAATACCCAAGCCATAAAAGACATGGGAATTCAGTTCCCGATCGAGTTCCAGTCCATTATTTTTACTACAACAGCTGAAAGAATCCTAACAGATCTGTGAGAAAGGGGTGAAGAGACAAATTACCACACAGATAGATAGACATTGTCAGATACTCAACAGCAACATATTCAATACGAGGAGACTTGTGTAAAAATGAATTCCAAACAAATCAGACTACTAGCAAGTAAGTAGAGACACACAAAGTATTCTGAACAAAATCAAAAAAAATTGGCCTATCAAAAATAATTCCTTCAAGATTTTCCAATTTCTTTTATTTTTACAATAGTTGATCTGTCTTTTTTGATATATTATACTTATCTTTCTGATACTAGATATCATTTTTCCCTTTTTATATTCATTCCTTTTCTTTATTTATTTGAACATATATATTTTTCGCAAAGAAATATATCATATTTTCTATAGCACTCATACCAACTTCACAAAAAATAATCAGGGACTAAATTTTTTTTCAGTTTCATTAGACTAAAAAAATTAAAATTGTTTTATGCCTTTTTTGCACCCCATTTTTTTACATGTTAAACCTAGTTAAAGGGCAGATGCGATTTTTTCAAGACTTTTTTGGTTCTTTTGAGGTCATTTATTTACCTTTTGGGCAAGATGTAGACTTATTCCTTCAACGAGCAACAAAATGAGTCCCCGTCATAAAATTTCAGTTTCTTATAAAAAAAGAAAGGATCACAAAATATAAAGAAAGGATTTTTTTTTAATTTATTATAATTTTTCACAAACATCAAAATATTATCTAGAATGTAACAACTGGGCAAAGCAAAATAGGTGTTAATTGAATCATAATATTTTTTCACTTCATTGTTTTAGTACCCTTCCTATAGAAATTTAGGCCCAAAACTTTTCATAAAAAGGTCCTTCTTTATTTCCCTTCTTTTTTTGATACAAAAACATTTTTGAAAATATATCAAGATTTTTGAAGCAAGGTTCGATTTCATTGGCTAATCAAACAAAGAAATTACTCTCAACCAATAATAAATTGAATACAAAACAATTTTCTACCTGAAATTTCTCACACCATACGTCCAAAATTATAGTATCAAAAACCCTGGACCAGCTTAACAAATTCTTTCAATTCAAGTTATGAAATATTTTGAAATAACAATTATAAACATCAAAATCAAATGCACCTGCCAGCTGTTTTTTCGTTAAGAACTAAACACTAAAGGTCTGGAGAACTGATTTCTATCTACTTAATTACACCCCTGTCTCACAGCCCCGGTGAAACTGTTTTCCTCAGTGGGGATAAAAATCCCAATGGAGGATAGAAATTCTATTGTTCAAAGGTTAAAAAATCCAGTGGGGATGGTTTTGGAGTGCAATTTTTAAAGATTTAATTTCGAGTGGGTATGAAATATAATTCAATTTCCCAGTGGGGCTAAAAATCCAGGGTATTTTCCTACCGGGAACGAAATTTTTGCTAGATTTTCCAGTGGGGCTGGGGTCCCAGCGGGTCTGTGACACAGGCCAGGGTGTTTAATTGAATCGGGCTTCGTGTCCAAAGGAGAACAATCGTAGGAAAAAAACAACATATCGGACTAGTCGATCTCTTTGAGCAGTTGGGCTATCTAGAGTGTAAAGGATTAATGCTACCTGTGGTTTAGAGTTCGGTTACACCATCTCACCATTATATGCGAATGCACCCATTCAATTAGTTTGCTTTTTCACGATTATCCATAAATTCAAAAGTGAAGCAAGTTACATTTGTATGAAAAATTTTATATCCATTTAACTCCAGAGAGGGGGGTACTACCCTTGCCGACCGACAGGGATGTGCCGCTGAGATCCGAAAAATGGACCCTTTCTTTTTTTTAGCGTTTTTGCGACCCTACCTAAGACTCGTGAAAAAAGGTAGGATTACCAGCGGCACATCCCCGTACCCCTTTTTGCCCAAGTATCCTCCTCAGGGGCTCTTAAGGAAAAAATATAAAACTAACTAATGACCTTACTGAAGAAGTACTCAGAACCATAAAGAAAAGAAAGATAATTAGTGCGATTCTTACCTCATCCATATTAGGTTATTTTGGCGGGCACCGGCTAAACTAAAAAGAAAATAAATGTGACATTAATTATTGAAATTAAAATTCTCTTATTATTGACCGGAAGGGTCAATCCATCTACCTCTACCATCCCTGGTCAAAATTCTGGATAAGATCTTGGAAGAACTTTCAAGATCTGACGCATCACAAGATCTTGCAGGATCTTATCAGATCTTAAAAAGTCTTGGCAAGAATTTTGACCATACTACCTCTACCCCCATGCTACAATCTCACTTTTCACTCTTCCCAACTGAAACCTTCCTGATCTACAATCTGTCTCAGCAACCCAGTAATAATAACAATAATAATAATAACAACAATAACATATATTTTAAGTCGCATGCTCCGAAAAATTCTAAAGCTTTTAGGCAGCTGAAGAATTGTTTCCACAAAGGGCCACTATGGCCCAGTGTGACCTTTATTAGCTAGCGTTGGATTCTCAAAAATACAATGATTTTTACAGTAAAGATAAGGGTTAAGCGAATTTTCCAATCATGATTCCCCTTTATAGATCACACTTCCAGTTTCACCTAGTTCACTAGTTGTGGCTCTCCTATCTCTATCCGATGTTAATCCGACCAATAGTCCTTCTCCAAAAATTATTAGCTTTATTTAACCAAGTTAAGTCAATCAATTATTCTTATGGAATTCAAAAGGTGAAGGTTGAGTGTTTGACAATGCTTTTCGTACCGTAGGAAATGATTTTTTGATCTTCAAGATATTTGATTTATGCCCTTTCAAAACAAGTGGTCAGGAGTGATGTCTTAAAATACACCCCCCTCCTTCTCACAGACCCACTGTGAACCCTTCCAACTGAAAATATTTGCCAAAACATCATCCTCGGTGGAAAATTATCCTTCAATTTTTATCCCCACTGAAAATAAATTTCAAATAAAATTCATTATAATTCTCCTTTCGAACTACGCGCCACTCAGATTGCAAAATGCGTCATCTGCAAACGAATAATTCTATAACAACAATATATTTTCCTCACTCTGGAACAAAAACAATACTTATCTGCATAACTTTCCTTGCAAAATACATGAGATAATATTTCATTCAATACGAGGTATGACCAACTTTTCCTTATTTCTTTGGAAAAACACACATTTAAATCTGAAACGTATTTCTACTATTTTCATAATTTTCTTTCCAAAATATGCTAATTAGATTTCTAAAGCGCAATGACTGAAAGCAACAAAAATACCTTCCGCCATTCTGAAACAATTTTTTTAAACAACACCATAAAAAATGAAACAAAATGACATCATCCCAATCGAAAAATATGACTGCAGCATTAGACAAGACCGCTATCATACAAATTGTTTAACCACCAATGAAACCGATCATCTCCTTCTCTCTATACTTCAGATGCGTCCATCCCTGTACCCATCCAATATCCACACTAAATACAAAAAAAGACCTACAGAAGAACTCCTCGATTTATTCAACATACCAAGAATCCCACCAAGAAGAAAACCAAAATTCAAAACACCATTTAAAAAGAACAAGACCCCAAACAAAACCAACACCCAGCTCCAACCACTGATAACGACCACGATAGCGCCCAGAAACTCCACTGCCACTGCATCACCTGTATACACCACTGGATCCCTGACACCCTCAACCACCAAAATCACACCTCCCTATAAAACAACGAATATCAGCATTCCAACATTCTACACACCTCACTTTACTCTTCCAAATGGTACACCTATACGGTCACCTTTTTATAACAACCGTATGAAAATCAATGAATCACTGAAACTAATAATGGAAGAGATACAAGCAAAAGTCAATAGAACAGCAAATGATATCATCCGAAAGAACGAACTGATCAGTATTTTTTGAGCAACAGACGTTCGTCATTTTCAAACATTTTAATTTTCAACAAATTTGTTCAATTTTAACCATATTTATATATAGAAATAAACAATACTCCCATCATCAACCTCCACCTTGTTTCCTTTTAAATCTGTGTCTTCTCTCGCCAACCTTTTAAATACATACATATCTATCAATAAATAATATATAATATATATTATTATTATTTTTTTTTTGCATCAACCCTAACGATAATAGAAACATATTGATATTCTATACGCCACCCATCTCTACTTTACTCTACAGAATGAACTATCACAACTACGCCAATTCCATCGAACACCAACAACTCATAACCAACAGACCCAACCGCACAACACTATACAATGATATTAATGGTAACGCCTTTTTCCCAATTCGAAGCTGGCCATCACACATCACAAACTGCTTCAATGAAGGTCACATATCAGACAAAGGAACATTTAAAATCCTAACATTTTTTTATGGAAATGGAGGTTCACCATCTCTCATCATTCCCTACTTACACAGTACGTACCACCAAAACAAGAAGAAAAAACGATTTTACCAAATCAAATGGATTTGCAACAACTTGGAAGCAAACTCTAACAGATGGTATTATTATGACATACAGCAAATGAAATATCTAAAATTAAACGGACAACCTAGATAAAATATTAAAAACAATGATCGATTCATCCCAAGTTCCATATTTGTCAAATTTATCAATATTTTATTACACAAGGCTTTGTCAATTTTATTCTAATAAAGTCAATAAATTCTATTTCTTACAAACACGAAACTTAATTACAATATTTCTTCGGTTTTTATATTTTTACATTCACCTAACACACCACAAATCCACACCTGCGTAGACTCACATCTCGGTCTTACACTCTCCTTTAATTTCAAACAAGCCTTCTATTTTAATTCAACATATAACACTTCTCATCCACAGCTACAAGATGTACCACAACAACAACGCACATAGAGAATATCGCCTACCATCCATCCACGACCTCCTCAAACAATCAAAAATATGGAAACAACCAAACCTCCCAGAAATCAAACGAAGAAAACTAGTCATCCAAGAGCACACCAAAAACTTTAATGCCAGATTAATCCACAACCTCTCTGACCACAACCTTACCAATGAAGAACATCTCGTCCTTTGCAGAGGCCTAAATTACTCACCAGGCATTCCACAATTCAAGTTTCAATCCAATCCAACCCAAGTATATAACAACCTGAAAAGACACATCGACATCAAAATGTATTTTGACGAAGAACAACAAAACAACAATCAACAAGACAATAACAACAACCAGCAAGACAATAACAACAACCAGCAAGACAATGACAACAACCAGCTACCGAAACTCCCTAAAAAACGAAAATCCGACTGGACCCCACCTGCCACACAAAATGAAACCATCAACCATTTCTTCGAGCAACTCTATAACTCCGAAATCGAACCAAGACCTACCGAACGAAGACAGCACAGACATATCTTGACACCTTACAACTCTCTCTTAAACAACCACAACATCATCATAAAGAAAGCGGACAAAGGAGGAGGTTTGGTCATCCTCAACAAAAAAGACTACATTGACAAAATCAACAAAGAACACCTCAACAACACGGACACCTATCAAGAACTAGAAGACGACCCAACCCAACGAATTACCTATGACGTACGCACAACAATCCAATACCTCACTCTCAAACACTATATCGACAACGCCACCGCTAAATTCCTCCAACCCCCTGACCAACCAAGAACTCCAATTTTTTACGGCCTACCTAAAATCCACAAAACCAACAATCCCCTTCGCCCAATAGTATCCGGATTTGACAGCCCCACAGACAACCTATCACGCTATCTTGCACACTATCTGCAACCACTGGTGGAATCCCTCCCTACATATTTGAAAGACACCAAACACTTCCTACAACTGTTAGACACCTGGAACGAACCACTAGACAACATCACCATGATAACAGCTGACGTGACATCTCTCTACACCAACATCCCACATGACGAAGGACTAAACACCACAACAGAGTACTACACTGATCACCGAAGACTACTACCAGACCACGCTCCAAACACCACTACCATCAAAATCCTACTGGACACAATCCTCACTAACAGCAGCTTTAGATTTATGGACAAGCACTATTTACAAAAATCAGGCACGACAATGGGGGGACGCTACGCACCACAATACGCCAACTTGTTCATGGGTAAAATAGAGACACAAATTATCAATGAATTCACCAACAACGTTTTACTATGGAGACGGTTTATAGATGATATCTTTATAATATTCAAAGGCAGCAACGAAGAACTGGCAGAACTTAAATCATACATGAACTTACTACACCCCACCATAAAATTCACTTTCGATCAATCACCAACCACTATCAATTTCCTAGATGTCCAAATCACCATTTCCAACAACCAATTTTCCACAAGCATCTACCGGAAACCCACTGACCGTTCTCAACTCCTTCATTTTGAATCCAACCACCCTTTACACACAAAAGAAGGTATTGTCTACTCCCAAGCCCTCCGCTACAACATGATTATCAGTGATTCTCAAACTCTCACCAATGAACTCCACAACCTATCCAAAATACTCCTAGCCCGTGGCTACCCTCTCCGTATCATCAACGACAATATCAAGAAAGCGCTCACCAAGACCAGACATAACCTATTATACGACAACAAACAACATGAAAATAAGAACATCCTACCGCTCATCCTCCACAATGACAGAGACAAAAATATCCAAAGCAAAATCCAAGATGCTTGGTCAACAATTGAACAGGACGCTGATCTATCAAATATCCTTAAAAGACCCACCACTGTGTACAAAAACAACAAGACGCTAGGGACTAAACTCACTTCTTCTGATACAAAAATTTGAGAGCTCCAAAATAAAGTTTTAAAGTTTTCATTACATTTTTATAAATGCCTGATTGCAAACATATCCACTTACTCATTTGATCACATCGGACCAGGCTCTAATCCTCCCCAGACTATCCTCCCCAGACTATCAGTTTTTGTTTGTTGTTTGGTCATTCCATCTAAGGAACATCAGAAATAGCTTCTCATTTTCATTGTTTCTTACTGCCCTTGGGTTTCACACAGATATGTCATTAGATCTGCCTCACATCACGAAACACCATTATTGCTTTGCATTCCGAAAAGCCTCTTTGTTTGCAACCAAGTTGTTACAATAATTATCAATAACACTTATTTATAACAACAACCACATCGCCAGGCATTTGACCTAAAAATTATTTATTTTGTCAACCTAATTATGTTATATACTTCATTCTTTCAATCCATTTATAATCATCTTATCGATAATTTCCAAACCAGAAGAAAGATCAAACATCCTTTCTACTACTAAATTTTCAAGCTTCATACTATTCTCCTACATACCTACAAGTTTCCACTCCCTCCCAACACAAAGAAGTTGTCCCCCCTTGTCCCGCCATCTTTGTCTAAGTACCCCACGTGAAAATCAGTTGGTCTCGGTCGGGTTTTTCACCGCTATCGCCTGGGTTCGATACCAATCAGTGACCTATGTCACACTCTTTCACCATATTTTCCGGTCTTACGCACTCTGCTGACCCCTCATCATTTTGACCTCTGTTGCAACCTTCTTTCATTCTCACTCAAACTCCTCCTTTCACTTTCGATTTAACGATTTCTCAATCCCTTTCAACACGTCCGAACCCCACCAGGACAACTTTGACAAACTGTCAGGATTCCGAAATAGCAACACTCCAATGCACAATTTTGGTCTTCCACACACTCCATGTTCTACATCCCCTCGCCATCTTGGATTGCAGTCCTTTCACTTTCGATTCCTCTCTTTCACTTTCGATTTCTCGATTTCCTCTGGCACAGCAAGTTCGAACCCCACTATGATACTTCTAATTTCAATTTACTCCAAATAGTAATACTTCAACACTATATTCTGGTCATTCACACACTCCATATTCTGTCAATCCTAAATCATCCTGACCTCTAGTTCAACATTTTTTCTGCCACTCCCTTCTTTCACTTTCGATTTCTCCCTTTTTATTTTCCCTTCTTGATTTCTTTCAGCATAAGACCAAAGTCCAAATCTAAACGGCACCAGAGCACGGCCTAGAGCACTTCCAATCCCAATTTACTCCAAACAACAACACTAACAATACTTTACCATCACTTTCACTCTTACTTCCGTCCAGTTTTCCCAAACGACCCACAACTTCCTGGAATTCGCTACGGGAAAATGCAACAACAGTAAAGTAGAAGAGGACATTGCAGTATATTCGCTTCCTTCGTTTCCTTGGTTTCTGTTTATAAATGGTACATCCAATATAAATAATTTTTCTTTTTTGTTTTCAATTTCTATCACTCACTTGCACAAAACCTGCAAAAAGCATCCACGCCAGTGAAAAAGCCATCAAATCGTTTTTAAAGTCATTTTCTACTTTTTTACTATTCTATTATCACCGTTGTCACTTTTTACTATTCTATCGTCACCGTTTTTGGCTGCTGTTGCTGTCGCTCGTTGGTCATTATTTATTATCTTGACAATCGCCAAGTCAACGTAAGAGTATTTCTCTCTACTATAATTTACTATTATTCCACCATTCATAAACTTCTTTATTTTGATAATAATACATTCAGGGGGCGTTCGCCATTTGTAGAAATAATCTAATAAAAAATTTCCTAACCTAATTTTGAGGCCTGATGGTGCAGTGGATGGGTAACTTTCACACATCGGAATCTGAGGGTCTAAGGTTCAAAACCTGCTCAAGTACCATTTCACAACGAAGCTTACTTATTTGATTTTCACCATTTATGTCTCTTTGACACATTTTCAATGATAAAACAATGATAATCATTCATATACAAATCTGAAGTAATAAAATCAATTTTTGATTTAATTAACATCTCTGATACATGTCATCCAACCTATCAATCAATTAGCAAATCAATTAAGTAGCCAATCAATCAAATAGCCAATCAATCAAGTAGCAAATCAATCAATCAAATTATTATCATTATTTTTTTTTTTTTTTTTTTTTTTTTTTTTTTTTTGTTCACACTGTAGTGGCTGCAGCACTACAGAAACAAATTTGCCAGGATGAGATGGTGGGTGACTCTAGAGTGGCAAGGAGAGCTTACTCCAGGATCCGCACCTGTCTCCAGGCACCCCCTTGGTGGGGGTGTCTCCATCTCATCCGTTGTTCATTTTAATTTCACATTTTAACAATAGAGATCTTCTGCTACAGCAGTCTTCATTGCATAAAATCTGCAATTCTAGTCTATTCTCACCCCAAAGACATTCTACCAGATTTTTTCTTTCACAGCTATATTCAGTTACACAGTCTTGGGGCTCTCAAGTCAACCAAATAAATATGCAAATATTGTGCATACTCCACCTCAAGAACACAGAAGGTTCCCTTCTTATTTCAATTTTCAATTTTTCACATAGACGCGACATATTCTCACTTTTAAC
This sequence comes from Clytia hemisphaerica, assembly GCF_902728285.1. Classification (NCBI taxonomy): domain Eukaryota; kingdom Metazoa; phylum Cnidaria; class Hydrozoa; order Leptothecata; family Clytiidae; genus Clytia; species Clytia hemisphaerica. The sequence continues at coordinate 125,536 of NW_027103708.1, read as the reverse complement.
TCTCTTGGCCTTGGGACTTTTCCAAAAGCCGATTAAAATAAAATATTTTTACATGTTCCACAAAATACTTCATTTACAAAATTGATGTAACTCTGAAAAATATCATATTCAACAAACTTCGAAACCTCAAAAAATCCAAAACTTTACATAATTTCGAACACTTTGAGGGGTCCATCAATTTCATCCACTGATATTTTACAAATTACATAGCTGTTTTAGGATAACAATCGCAAATGTCCCGAAATATCACACCAACTTTATCCTACCTGGAGTAATCCTGGTTGGATACTGGATGATGTGATATTTTATAAAAGATACATAATTTCAAACATTTTGAGGGGTCTATCAATTTCATCCACTGATATTTTACAAATTACATAGCTGTTTTAGGATAACGACCGCAAATGTCCAGAAATATCACACCAACTTTATCCTACCCGGAGTAATCCTGGTTGGATACTGGATGATGTGATATTTTACAATAGGCGCAAGAAAATTTTCTTACAGGGATCGAGCATAAGAAAAACTGCATAAAAATATAAGGATAAAATTATGATTCATATTCCTTTCAAGTTTCAATTATTTTCCGTATTTGCACCTAAATTTTACAAAACCTTTTTAATTTTATCCCTTCTCTGAATGTCACTTCCTAGGGAGGGTACCCATTTTTCCATATTCACACATCCACAAGCAGCATTAGGATAACGATCGCAAATTTCCCGAAATATCACACCATTCTCTATCCCTTTGGGAGCAATCCTGAAGTGATGGTCCATGATGGGATATTTTATAAAACATCCAGAGAGGGGGGTACTACCCTTGCCGACCGACAGGGATGTGCCGCTGAGATCCGAAAAATGGACCCTTTCTTTTTTTTAGCGTTTTTGCGACCCTACCTAAGACTCGTGAAAAAAGGTAGGATTACCAGCGGCACATCCCCGTACCCCTTTTTGCCCAAGTATCCTCCTCAGGGGCTCTTAAGGAAAAAATATAAAACTAACTAATGACCTTACTGAAGAAGTACTCAGAACCATAAAGAAAAGAAAGATAATTAGTGCGATTCTTACCTCATCCATATTAGGTTATTTTGGCGGGCACCGGCTAAACTAAAAAGAAAATAAATGTGACATTAATTATTGAAATTAAAATTCTCTTTATTATTGACCGGAAGGGTCAATCCATCTACCTCTACCATCCCTGGTCAAAATTCTGGATAAGATCTTGGAAGAACTTTCAAGATCTGACGCATCACAAGATCTTGCAGGATCTTATCAGATCTTAAAAAGTCTTGGCAAGAATTTTGACCATACTACCTCTACCCCCATGCTACAATCTCACTTTTCACTCTTCCCAACTGAAGCCTTCCTGATCTACAATCTGTCTCAGCAACCCAGTAATAATAATAATGATAACAACAATAACATATATTTTAAGTCGCATGCTCCGAAAAATTCTAAAGCTTTTAGGCAGCTGAAGAATTGTTTCCACAAAGGGCCACTATGGCCCAGTGTGACCTTTATTAGCTAGCGTTGGATTCTCAAAAATACAATGATTTTTACAGTAAAGATAAGGGTTAAGCGAATTTACCAATCATTGTATTGGCAACGGGAATGAAATTTCAGTCTTTTTTTGAGCCATTTCCCCAGCTTTTACCCCCCTCTTTGGTAACTTTAATCATTCATTCCAAGGCTACGAGTAGTCTTCCTCTCCCTCAGTTTTTATGGTGATGTTTGATTCCCCAATTTTGATGTGGATGTCGGATTCCCCTTTATAGATCACACTTCCAGTTTCACCTAGTTCACTAGTTGTGGCTCTCCTATCTCTATCAGATGTTAATCCGACCAATAGTCCTTCTCCAAAAATTATTAGCTTTATTTAACCAAGTTAAGTCAATCAATTATTCTTATGGAATTCAAAAGGTGAAGGTTGAGTGTTTGACAATGCTTTTCGTACCGTAGGAAATGGTTTTTTTCATATTCTTTATTATCTTCAAGATATTTGATTTATGCCCTTTCAAAACAAGTGGTCAGGAGTAATGTCTTAAAATACACCCCCCTCCTTCTCAAAGACCCACTGAGAACCCTTCCAACTGAAAATATTTGCCAAAACATCATCCTCGGTGGAAAATTATCCTTCAATTTTTATCCCCACTGAAAATAATCAGATAACCAACCCTCACTGAAAAATATTCACTATTTTTCCCTATCCCCACTGAATTTTGTGACTTGAAAACAAAAGAATTTATCCCCATTCATAAAAAACATGTGAATATCAATCCCCATCAAGTTTCAGTCTGTTCTGTCTGACCCCGCTGGCTGAAAAAAATCTTACCAGGTCTGTGTGAGAAGGGGGTGTTAAGGGCTACTTAGACTACGTAATTTATTGACGAGCAATATTTGACATTATCGTTTTCGGACCGTAATGTACAAAGTAAATACACGCTTTTTTTAATAAGAATACACTTTATAAGAATGTACATGATGAAAATGGCTAAAAATTTAAGAATATGCTAAGAATATCACCATCATGTAATTTTGCTACTTAAGCTAAGAATGCCATTTTTAGAGCATCTTCAATTATAAATTGTCAATTACCCCCAAGTAGGGGCTCACTCCTTTCACAAAAATGGCATTTTATGCTTGAGACGTATGTACTACATGTTAAATCTAGTCTGAATTAGGATCCTAGCTTAAGAATGCTGTAAGAATATTTTAGGATGATTTTCCCAAAAAAGTTAAGAATATCCATGATGAAATGGATTCCCACCATTCTTATAAAAAAAAAACGTGTAACAAGTGCTCTATTCTAAAAAGGATTTTTTTTCTGTAAACAACCCCCTTATATTGTTGGAAAATTGCAAATCAAGCTGACAATATATTGTGGACACATTTTCAATATATTGCCGGCACTCAGCAATACATCATCAATATATTGTGTGACAATATATTGTGTAAAGTCTCAAGTAGGAACAAGCTACATGCTGAATAGACCTTCTTGAAGGCTAATGTAAAAAGAAATTCGGCACAAAAGTTTTTTTCTCAAAAATGAAGCTCCATACATTTTGGGTATTACCATTTTGCATCATTGTGCAAAAAATCTAAAAACTAAAGGAATGAACGAGGCCTTAAGATGTGCGCCGCTTTTTGGAGGGCAGATTGAATCTAGCGCTTGCTTTGTTTTGGACATAACATTTTTTTCTCGAAATCTCCTGATATATTTTACTTTCAATCCGTTGTTCGGCTTCATTTCCCATCCAAGAGTTTCAACTCTAGCCCCTCCCGGGCTTTAAAATCAATGTTACTGGCAAATGAATCCACCAGAGGTTTCTAATAATATTATACCATTTTCTTAATATAATAATACAAAAAATTTTGGATTAATCTCTTCTGACTTACAAAAAAAACAAAAAAAATATTATATTAGAAGCTATTTCGTTTTCAAAAAGTTTTCTTTTAAAAAAATTATCAAATTATAAAACTGTACAGAATAATAATGATAAAACAAATATTTCTGAAGGGAAGTGCCTAATAAAGTGGTTGACAAGCCAACCCAGAGTCATTATTTCGGCTAATTTAGATTAAATATATCGCGTGCCTGGTAAAAGGACAGAGTCACAGACTAAACGACTTATAAAGAATCATTTTCTTTGACTCACAATAATGTGAACTATCAAGTATTATAATCTTCCTGCTAAGGCTTCGATGGCTGAAGTATTAAGAACAAGTTAAGAACATTTTAAGGCTTTGCAGATTCTAAAATACACAATCTCTTATGAAAATGGCCAAAAAGCTCACAAAATGGTGAAAATAAGAACATGTTAAGAATATTTTTAGGCTTAGAGGTCAAAAAGTTAAGAACATCCGAAGGCTTCACAAATTTTGGATGTTCTTATAGAAAATACTTACTTTTGTAAAGGGGAGAAATAAAAAAGTTTTAAGCGGCTGGTCAATATATTACTAGATATGACACTCTTGATCGAGGAGAAAAATTGGACTCCTGGGAAAGAGATATACCCCAAGAAAGGACCTTGAGATTTCTTTAGAAAAAAAAACTTTTAAGGGGGAAAATAGGAAACATAAAAATATAGTTTTATATCTACAAAATAATATCGTACAAAAATTTGGTTTTCCTTTTCTTCCCTTTTTATAAGTATAAAAAATGATGACATAGCAAAAATTATATCGAGCTATATCTTAGATATCAACCCCGGAAAGCTGAATAAAAAATCCTTCATCCAAAAGAAACTAAAAAATTTGGTTTTTTTCACAATTATTACGAGTTTACACACTTATCATTTAAAGTTTGGCGAGTTCATAGTCTACGTAGCAAATAGATATTTCATTGACATTCAAAATTTCAGTATAAGCTTTTGTTGGAACCCTTGGGTTGGAATCTTATGACATTGTTGTCTCTCGGAGCTATACTATATTATTTTATTAAAATAAACCTTTCCTGTAGTGTTTATAGTGAGTCACCAACAATCTTGGTAATATAGTTCTATCCATTGTTTTCAGTACAGTATCGTTTTCCATGGTTGCTAGCCAATATGAATTAACCCTATATTTGTTAAAAAATCAGCTTAGTTGGAAATGCTGTATCAACAACCATCGCATGTGCTTTGAACCAAACTGTGTTGAATCGCATTAATTTTTGATTCAATACAACAACAGTTGTGGATTACTTGCAAATCTACCTCAACATCAACTTTTATGACTTCCTTCTACCAGATGTTTTCAACTTTGAACCAGCACCAGCTTTAGGTGGACTTGCACCGCGGTAATTTGATAGTTCAACTAGAAGAAAATAAGAAAAATCAAAATCAACAATATACACGGTTTTTATAAGAACAAGCTATATAAAAACATAAGGTTTTGATGGCTAAAATAGTAAGAACAAGGTAAGAACATTTAAGGCTTTTAGGACTCTAATACACCGAATTTCACTTCAAAAATTTTGAACATTCATAAAAAACGTCTACTGGAATAAATGTTTCAGACTAAAATGTAACCTAATCTATTAGACTGCAGGCATCCCGAAACAAAGTTTATTTAACATCTATGCCTTATCTATACATTTATGCCTTAAGATAAATGTTCATACAATGTTTGGCACCCGATCGTAACGGCTTATCCGGAAGTGTACGGTACCAAAGATTCTTTAAGACACATAAAACCCATAAAAAGTTAAGTTGAAAATTACCCGAAAAAGCTTGAGTTTGTAAACCTGTGTATGTCACGAAAAATTTCAAAACAGTGGTTAAATTCCAAATGTTACTTCTTTAGGAAAAATGACGCAATCTTAACTTATGTATAATGAAGAATTATGTTAAAATTGGCTGATAAAGCTACTTCACCCCTTTAAGATTCTTGTAAATGTTTAGCTCCCAATAGTTTTGCTTCCCACTCTTAAACCAACTTGATATCATCCGACATTCTCATCATAGGCGTTTGTTTCTCTATAAGAGCCCATTTTTGTTTTTTTAAGTATTTCGCAAGCCTACCTGGTTTACTTTTACAAATATAATTGAATTTATCTTCACAAGGGTAATCATTCCATTTGCCATCTGGCTTTATCAAAGCACAATCCTCGTTTTGGAGTCGTCCGCCATTATTTGGGTCCCCTGCGTCCCAATTATTGAAAGCAGTTGCGGTCGTGCTGAAAGAATATATATTATTTTTTGAATTTTGAAAATAACTAAAATAAAACAGCAAATTCATAGTAAAAGAGGTACAGCAGATCTGGATATAGAACAAATTTGCATGGGCAAAAGTATACTAGATGCCGACACAAACATTTTCCAAAATCATACAAGCTTTATAAAGTATGGCGATCGCTTTACCGAAACCTATAGAAATTCCCAAAATGTATGTTCGCTCGGTGTGGAAGAGAGAAAAAGTTCTTCTTTCTTTTGTCTAGAAATGCCGTGTCAGCAAACGGTGTAAGCAGTAGGTTCGTCTTGCAATTCCTGCATTAATAACACGCATACGTAATTTGTCGTTCTTTTAAACCACATGTAGTTTTAATTCCCGTGATAAACAAAGAGGAATGAATCCGTAGGGGTGATACAGTCACTTTCGGTCGGGGTTGTGGACGGCGAAATATAAAATTTGACCCCCTCAAGAGATGAATGGATGATCGCCCTTGAAATAAAGGAGATTGAATCTAAAGATTTCACTTACTTATCACTCCAGGCCCATCGTCCTTCCAAATCACCGTCCGTCATTCCCAACCACATATAGTTGCCTTGTAAAAGATCTCTAGTGATAAAGTCTTGTTCTGTCTTCGTTGTCACGGAAACAAGATCAGCACTGTTACCAAGACAATCATCTCTAGCAGCATACCAATTGAAATAGTTTCGTTTGACAATATAGCACGCACCACCTTCTAGGTTTTCAGCAAAGTAGACCCAGCCCTCTGGACAATCTAAGGAAAAGGAAGAAGAATGCGGTGAATTTAAGTTTGAGAATAGTTGCTGAGACAATATAAAATTATGTTAAGAGCGAATTTCCTGGGAGACCTGGGAATTTTATTCACTTTTCAAGGATCTAATACTGTTTTAATGTTCAAGGAATTCGGTAGAGGGAAAGTAGCATCTAATTTTAAATCTTCAATATTTCAGTTCAGCTCCTGAGAGAAAGGGGAAATGTATTGAGTTTTTCTTTCTATATTACAGGCACATACTTTGTCTTTACATTATGGTACAAAAAACGAGACTAAAATTCATGAATAATTCAAAATGCTGAAGGGCGGGGCTTTTGAGATAAGCCATATGGCCTGAACTCATACTGGTTTTAAGGAAGAACCATAAGCCTCTCAACGGGGTACAAAAGAAAGAGACTTTTAAAAAGATATAGTGAATTTTTTTATCTTGTGGCCCAGCAGTCAAAATCGGAAGTGGATATTTTCCGGAAGTAGTTGACTAGAAATAACATTCATTCATGCGATCATTCATTCATGCGATCATTCATTCATTCATTCATTCATTCATTCATCGGAACCGTCTTACGCTGTAGTTTATACTGCCTGCCAACTTGCAAGACACTGACACACAGTTTTTCAGATCAAGTGCGTTAGTCCGGCGTGAACCACTAAGGAACAAGGCCAAGACACTCTCCCCTCATCCATGATGTTTTGTGGAATCGATACCTAGCACAGCCACCGACAGGTTTCTTGAGTTTCTGTCTAACTAATTCCCCTCACATGACCAAGTGAATAACAGCACCGAGTAGGAATTGTACCCCGACCTCCTGGACGGCAGTCAAGATTGATAACCACTACATAGGGCACCTACCGGTTTGTATAATACTAAAATACCAACCTCTTTCTTGGTTCTTTTTTACTTCTGGGAGGGTATTCGAAATTTCTTTCTTGTAAGCTTTCCATTGTAATTTGAAGCCAGAATATTCACCAGAGTGGTCAGATACAAAGTTGATCTCTGCTTTGTTCGAACGCGTTTTAATAGATTCTAAATAGATGAAGATTATAAAAATCAAAACGTTTCTACTTGTCAAAACATATCACTTCATTCATCCAAAGAAACATATTGGAGTGTAATCACTGGAATGACTGTGCCATGATTAATTTTCACCCCCCCCCAAAAAAAAATACTAGGCAAAAAAGAACCCAAAAAATGCTGACGTCAGCAAAACTTGTTTTTTGAATAACTACAGCTTGACTAATGGTATAAACATGGAATTTGGACCAAAGTTGGACATCATACTTTTTGCAGGAAATGTTTTTTTGAATCTTGCTGACGTCAGTAGAAATCAGCAAAATACGAAATTTTGCGATAAAGTGCTGACGTCAGCAAAATTTCGAAACGTTTTTTTTCTCAAAATAATCCGTTTAATGATGTGCAACGTTGGTTGATGTTTTTACCATCAACCAAACTGAAGTTATTGTTAGAATCGTTTCCTTTGTCTTTGAGAGAGTTTCTGCTCTCGAAATTGAAGATGAGTAATAAAACAACTTACCTCTGATCGGGTTAACGCCGCAATAACGGCCTAATAAAGACGGTTTTCGGCCCCATCCATCTTTTATAACCACAGAGTCGTATTTGCATATTGAGTGTTTTTCCAAGTGAAATCGGATAAATTTCATTTGGATGAAGTATCCCTCAGGAACATCAATTTTCCATGAACATGTTTTCTCTGGCGGATATTTTGCAGGAAAATTTGGACTGTTAAATGACCCTTGCATACCAGTTTGAAGTCCACCACATCCTTAAAATCAAAATAAGAATGCTTTTATATAAGTACAATTTTATAAAAACATCGAGCTTAATTTTGGTCCAACCTGAAATTAAAATACAAAATGCTCAAGAAGAATGATATTTTATGATATCAAGAAGAATGTTATCTTACTACACAAAAATTTGTCAAAGCCAAATCGAATTATTTGCTGAACTAAAACAATACCTTCAGGTTGTTTTTCTTTGATTTCCCACGAGGCGCGGAATCCTGCTTTATTATCCTGACCGTCAGTGATCATGGTGACCCACAGTGAGTTGCTCTCAGAAATGATTGGTCCCGGAATTCGACTGCCGCAGAATTTACCGAATAATCTATTGTTGTGTTCTTTGTCTCTGACTTCCAGGTAATCGAATTTGCATGGTTCGTCAAAAAATTCTGCAAATGAACGTTTGTTAAAATAAAAATTGTTATCAACTTCTTTTTTGGTTTCATCAATTTGCTCGAAGAATTCTTTGATTTGCTGCTTTGACACTCTTTTAAGTTTTCTATTGCAGAGTTCGGTATAAAAGTTATCAAAAATATCTTCGCTATGAAATAGTGACTCGGGTCTTCTACTAGATAGATAGAATTGATATTTTACGTGGAAACCCCAGTTGGATAACTTTTAGACAGTCTTCAATTGTTTTCCAGGCCAGTTTGCTCGGCTATCTATCACATCAGCGAAGAGCAGGGATTTTGGACTGGGAACCCAGAGATTTGTAGCGCTGAAGCCTTTGACTACTCGGTCATTGTACTCCCTCTCGTCTATAGTAATGTTGACCTCAGGTATAGTAATATTATACAGATTAAACTCATTGGAGCTTCCTCGTCATCTTTTTACTTGAGAACCACAAGTTTAAAAAAAATCAAACTATCTTAACTTACTTTCGAAATCGAAGCTTTTGATTTGCAATACAATTTGGCTGTTCTTGTTACCGCGAATAATCCACGTGCAGTTTGTATGTGGAGGGTAGTTTGCTGGGTAATTGGGTGAATGGAATTGACCTTTGGTTCCCATCAATTCACCACCACATTTGGCTGCAAATGAATAAGAAAACATGGTGTAAATTAATTAGCATCGTCCTTTGAGTTAAATCAAATTGGGGTAAGAATCAAGATTTATGTAGCAAAAAAATGTGAAGTTTACACTTCAAAGGCTAGACTCAAGTCATACCTTTTAAAGACTTTATCGTGAATAGGATCGCAAAAGGCTAAACTTGGTACAGAACGGTTATGAGATAATTTATATAATCAGATTCGCATACACAGACCGCAATATTTGACGCTAAAAACATATGCGTGTTTATGTAGTTGTGTTTTTCCGCGACGGAGGCGATTAGATTTGATTTGTGTATATCCCGACAATCCGACGATCAGGGTTAGAACCAAAACGTTAAATAAACGTCCAAACAAGGTCGTGAACAAAATACTTACGACATGATTGAGTGTTGCATTCTTTATCTTGGTACGGTTTACCACTACAATATCGTCCACCGAACTTCGGTTTTGGGTTATTACACAGGCGTAAGCGACGTTTTTTACCACCACCGCATTCTTTGGTACATCTATAAAGAAAAGTTTCATCAATAAACAAATTCGAAGACTGTCTGCAAACTATGGTTCGTTCGCTTTAAATGTGCACTCATTTTTGCTACCATGTGGAAACCACGTTAGCATAATTTAGACTAATTCCCTAGAGGGTGGTTTTGATATCTTAGCAAGAAAAAGTGTACACTTAAAGCAAATGGACTTTAGTTTACTCCCTGGTTTCTTATAAGTTTCCCAAACCATTAATTGTAATTCATTATTTTGTCCAAAAACAAGCAAGTTTTGACGACCGGCTACTTTGTTATGAGAGATTATACCTGGTCTATTCCAAGCTACTTTAGCCTTTACTGGTACGGCTATAGGCTAACAAAGATATAGAAAAATGGCACAACGGAGTAGTTTAGGCTCTACAGCTACTCAGTTTGGTGATAATTAAGATAATAATAAGATGGTAATAATACAGAGTTCACTGATCTTTAATTATCCCTGGACCAAGCTATATTCGCCATCTTTGATCGAAGTTTTTTGAAGGTTAGTACCCGAGAAGAAGCCATTGTAGTGTTTGAAACTTTGCCTAACGACAAACGGCGCTACATCGTTAGTGTACAAGCGAAACTAGATCTAGCACTCTCTCCGCGGGTACCAATTTCAAAAAAACTCCGATCATAACATTTTGCTTGGCCGGTATTGGGTAACTTGGTCCAGGGATATATAAAGGTCAGTAAGTGAGTCACCTTAAAAATCCGAAAGAATAAGAAATCCTTACCGTGACCAGCTTTTCCATGCTCCCCACATGCCTGGTATAGGCGCATTAATAGGTTCAAGGGTGTCAGTATTATTAGCACCCAAACATAAGAAATTATCATCCCATCCATCACGCCCTTCTTTGGCGTACCATTGGATACAAGGCTGTCCTTTCTTACGCTCTTCCGGTGACCAACTTTAGGAGAAACAGAAAAAAATTAGAATTTGAAGTTGAATAGTTTAAAATTCTAAAACAGATAGCATGCGCGAAAAAAAAGGCGCGCGGAAAAGCCTTTTTTCGCGCACGCGGCTGCGCGAAAATTTTAAGATGCGTGAATTAAGTATTACAAATATGTAAAAATCTCATTTCAGCGCTCTTTTTAAGAGACGAGTCCTCTGATTAGGTTAAAATGTCTCTGGGCTTTAAGATCTAGCTATTAAAGGGTTCGCGAATATCACATTTTATGAGGTCCGCTAAAAATGAAACGCGCGAACATTAGAGGCGCAAAAAAATGAAAAGCGCGTGAAAATTAGTGGAACTAAGGTAAGGGTTTATCATGTTTAAATACTTACGTGAAATTGTAAGGTGCAGCGAGCGGTAGACAGAGGTAGTTATCGTACCATCGGTTTTTATGAGCTTCTTTTGGCTCGAAAATCCGAGTACATTTCATTCCAGCTATGGAACCTTGATCAGACCATCTCATCTGAATTTTTCGTTCACCTAACAATGCGGTAAGAAATCTCAAATTAGCTTGGTTCGGATTTAAAAAAAGGAATTTTCACATATATGAAAAAGCATTGTTTGTCGGCTAAGGCTAAGCTAAACCCTATTTTTCAATAAATATTCATCTATATATATTCCTTATCGTTCTTGTTTCAGTTTTCGTCCTTGTTTCTGTTTATAGTGGAAACAATTCTTCAGCTGCCTTACCAAACTTTAAGAGCTTAACTGCCTTAAGCAAGCCACTTAAGACATATTCTAGCATTATCACTACTATATATAAACACAGATTTAAAATTATCAACGTTGGAAATTTGAAGCTTTGTCCTTTTTGCCAAAAAGCTAAAACATCGATAGTAAAATGTGGTTTAAATACTGGGCTTAAAGGGATTATCAGATGATTTTTGATATTTGGCTTAGAGATACCTTTTATGGAACAGAGAGACACCTCTAAATCTTTTGACCCATTTTTTTCCAAAACTGAGATATTTGACTTTGAAATCTCTAGAAATGAGTCTTTTCACAGTCTCTACGTTGAATATCTACTATTTTCAAGAAAAATTTGAAAATTCAAAGTCAAATATCGCAGCTTTGGAAAATAATTGGGTCAAAAACTTTGGAGGTGTTTCTTGGGACCATGAAAGGTATCTCTAAGCCAAATGTTAAAAATCATCTGATAACCCCTTTTAAAACGAAATGAGCAAATCTGAATCTTACCGCGGTTGCAGAAAGAATAACTGCTCCATTCTCGATAATCTGCACGCTCGTAAACTAAAACACATTCCGCGTTCTTGTCAAGGTCTGCACGCAAACGTTCGAAACTAAAATCAGCCGGAAATTTCGGCCATTCTAAAATAGACAATAGAAAAGATATTAGCAGGATCACATGGACAAAATTTGCTGTATTGGGATTCAGTGTTCAAGTTGTTTTAGAAAAACAAAAAACATAACTGGATAACTCCTTAGATTAAAGATGTTATTTCAGCTTGCTATAGACCCAATGAAAACAATGGGAAGACTATAAAAAAGTTCTAGATTAATGGGCTATCCACATAAAAAGCATCAGCTCGACTCAACGATGAGAGGCCACAATATGATACGATTTCAAATCAATTCTCTTACCAGGGCATTCTTGAGTATTGCAAACACGTTTTTGAATCTTGTTTCCACCTTCACATTGTTGTTCACCGTTCTTAAGGCTGGTGCAAACACGCGTTCGCTCTTGAGTACCCCCGGCGCACGATTTATCACAAGCTGTCCAACTTGACCACATCGTCCAGCCACGGTTGATTGCTGGAACAATCAATAAAGAGAATTTAGAATGCGTGAAATTCATGATATGTATAGCGGAAATGTAATGTTTTGAGGATAATTCTAGCTGGCACGCAACGTTTATATAATGTTTACAACGTCCGTTTAACGTTAAATGAACGTTAAAACAACATTTGCCAACTGGACGTCACTTACAACCAATCAGTGCTAGTTTAAGTCAAGTGATCACCGTCGATTGCTTTCACTCACAGTCTTTGTTAGAATACCAAGAAAAGCAAAATGAAACAAGTAAAAATTTGTAGTTGCCTGTTAGACAGCAGCGTCGGCTTTTCCTTACACCCAAGCAGAAGCTGTTCAAAAATTCACTATCCACGTGAAGTCAGCTTGTTCTTAAAACAGCGAGGGTTTTTCTTAAGATTTTAGGAGGTGTCTTGTACTCACAGAGGTAAAAAGGTGTTTAGGTTTGTTTTCTGCTTACCTTAAATTTTAAGATTGGCCTTTTTCCCAAAGTGCAGAGGTTCTTAAAATCTACATGCGTGAGAAAACAGGCTAATCTCAAAATCGGGCGAGCGAAATCTTCTCTCGTATTGAAGAAGAAAAAGACTTACTGTCACATTGGTAAAGCAGGTTTGCTTGCTTGATATCCAAATCAGACAAGCGATCATTACCAAGTGTAAAGATTGTTTCATCCTTTGGTACAATGGTGTCTTTACCATTTTTAGTGAAGGCTTTTCGCCCATAATGCATAATACTGTGGTAATCATAAGCCACTTGTAACGACGTTATACGGTATGGATTGAATTTGGCAAATGCTTCTTTGTATTCTATGTGAAGGATAAGATTCTTATTTAATTAGGTAAAACGAAAAGGCACTTGAGATTTTTATCTCTGAAAAGTGTTTATCAGTATATGTTCATCAGAATCTATTATCTATTATAAGCGAAACATACAAAGCCCTAATATGTATAACCAAATCAAAATAAAACATACGACGCTTATGTTTTTTTTCAACAATTATCTATTAAATGTATTATTGGGTCGAGATTTTGGAATTTTCAGGTTCTCCCTGAAAAAAAGTTCATCAGAATGGCTATGAATACGGTATATATAATGGTACAAATATTTACAATAGCAAGTTCATGATAAAAAAACAAACCAGATACTTACGATCCATGATATTATCGGTGAATATTTTGACATGTTCATCCCGATCGGGCCTGTTCTGTTCGTGCCAGAACCCGATCACGTGACCAATCTCGTGCACCACTACTGAGGTGTGTAAGCAACCGTCACCAAGGGAAACGATTTGTCGGCCACCGCGACGACCAACGTCTGCATTACACCTTAGAAATGAAGAAATAAATTCGAGATTTCATAAATAACTAATAACTAGTAAACTAGCCAAGGGGTCTAAGTCAACCTCGCCCCCGTATATCCCATATTTACGTTACTGATCAACACCAGAGAATTCACGCTATCAGTAGGCATCAAAAAGCTGATACTACGCAGGGAACGAGGTTGGGTCCTAGTCCGTCCAGCTTTAAGTGTTCATCAATTTTTGTATTGTTTGCCATTTTTTTCGAATTTGCGATTCCATCAAAATATTCAGCCTCTAAAGTCCATTCGCTTTAAGTATTCACTAATTTTGTAGTTTGAATCGCAGGCCTCTACAAATCCACAGGTAGTATATCTATAAGGATCACGAATCCGATCACGAATCCGTTAGTGGATGCCAGCAGCCTACTAAATGATGTGGAGAAGTGACAAAAAATTTCGTAACATGTACAATGACGAATATAACAGAAACTATGGCAATTCTTACCCATAATTCATTGCAAACTCTACATAATCTTTTTCATTTTCTCTGGGCGAGAACCGAATACACGTGTTCTTTTCCCATTCAAACATGGCGCCTTTAATCGTCTGCTTGGCATTCTCAATGAATTCTGAAAATGAGAACATTGAAACACTGTTGAATTGAACACTGACCTCTATTTTAACCTTGAACTGAGTTTTATACACCGATCTTTAGTTCAAGGTTTTTTTTAATTTCGTAGGTTAGGCATTTCTAAACAAATACGGAGTAAAAGTAGAGAGTCTTTCACCACATTGACCTAGCACCCTGTCTGGGAGTGCTCGGGATTCGAACACAGTCCATTGCAGTGCAAGTCTGTGATCGAAACCTTTACACTACCAATCGGCAGAATGTTAGTGAGACACAGTGATAGCGTGATGCAGATATTGTAAAAACTCTGAACAACAAAGATTTTGAATGGCCGGGATGAGGAACTGGCTTCATAATATGAGGATTAGTGATCACAACTATCTTATTTTAAACTAAACGCCTTTACTTTGATTCTCCTAGATTTAGGGCATCTAATCGAGCCCTAAAATTGCTGTCCTTATTGAATTTCTCAAAATTCCGATCAAAGATTTTGGTTGCCCGGGATTGGAAAATTATCTCCAAGTTTATATAAAACTCGGCTAATATAGGACACGGACTTATTGTACCAACCAATTAAACATCTATCAAAAAAAATCTTTGTACCAAAAGCTAAACAAAAGAGGATTGGGTGCCTGGGTGGAACCTTAATCCGAAAGTTTTTTAGCTTAAATGGTGTTCTATTTGTTCTATTGTGATTTCTAGGCTGCTTGAGTTTTCACACGACTTAAATTAAGTTTCTCTGATTTGAATGAAATCATTGAGTTTCCGCTGTTCACGGAGGTCATTTAAAACCGAATCGTGCCAGCACTTTTTCTTTAAAAGATTGACTATGGATTAAGAATTCTATCTTATCAATGGACCATGGGACGCCAGTCCAGTTTGTCAGTAATCCCAATATTATTGCAACGTTAGATAAATATTGCAAAAAAATTGTTTGTTTATCTTTTCGGCTTGAATTAAATCCCTAGACCAGACCCCATTGACGTATGTAATTTTCGAGTAAAATCTGATGAAATTCGCGAAAAATTCATTCATCAAGTCAACCAATGTGTTTTTGAGTTACCTGCGAGTTTTTTTTCCATTCGCGTTTAGCAATACAATTTATACACTTTCTAATTTGATGTATTCGACATGCTCCGTTATTCGATAATATTGAAAGTCCTCGTCAACAAGAAACTCTAATAAACGAAGCTTTACTACCCGATCATTCTGTTATTAGATGAAAATCCAATCCCCCCTTGAAAATCGAATTAGAGAGCGTCAACTGTGCATCAGACATTGTCTTCAACAATAAAAAGCCGCTGAGAATGGTCATGCTGCTAGCTGGTCTTTGGTGTTTTCAAGAATTTTTGATATGATCAAATATTCATGTTTATATCCTTTAATTTTAGCAAATTCTCGCGTTGCTCTAAATGATTCGTCAATGCTGAAATCTTTTTTGGAATTTTAGTCTCAAAGTAGTGGCAAAAAACAGAATATAGACGGATAAATCTTTAAGAAAATAAACGAAATCACGTAAATGATATCATTTATAAACTTTTTTTACAATATAAGTGTATTTATTTACGTTTTCGTATGAAATCAAAGGCGGTCAGGGGCGTTTAAAATCATTATTTCTATTACCGTTCTGTAAATTAGAGTTTTTGAGAGTTTCGCGTGTTCATAAAAATGGTAGATTTTGTTATTTACATCACACGTCGTTCAAACCTGTTACAAGTCGTATTCTCGAAAGTTCTATGTTCCAGATTATTAAAATAATATGGCACCTAAGAAGAAGACCCAAACACATTCAGCAACCATTTCAGAGACGGAAGATTTAATGGCTGTTGTTGATAAAGGTATTTTGACATCGGTAAGACAAGGGATACAACCCTAATTAAGGGTACCAACAAAACCAAAGTTTACCACAACAGCAAGGGGCTCCATTAGCACAAGGGGGTCAAAGGGGCTACAACAGTAAAACGAACCTATAGCTTGTCAGCAAAAATTTTTTCAATCTCCTGGAAGACAAGTTTGACAGGGCAGATGAAAAAAGGGGAAAAGACAATTCTTTTTTTAAAAGCTCAAATCAATACTATGAAAACTAAACAATCTGTATATGACTTTGAAAACATATCAAATAAGCACCAATACATGTTTGTTCAAAATATATACGAACCAAATAACGAGACAAAAGTTTTATCTTATGTGGTCGATAAAATTGAGGATCAATTAATTTAAACGCAAGAAAATTATCAAGTACGTAGATAGTTCCATAGAAGGGTGGGACACAACCAATGGATATTTGCCCAAAGGTTTAGCAGATGATTCGAATAACGATTCCAAGCTTCGAGGAGCAGAAGGTAGGTTCATTTCGAAAGAAACCACAAACAAGGCCTTGCCAGCCAAGGGCCGTCCAAAAGATTCGCACCATCTCATCCAAGCCAGGTTCGAGGATTACCAGTGGTGCCTCAGCCACAATCGATACAACAAAGTTTTCCTCAGCATGAAGTGGGCATATGAATTTTCAAGGGCCCTTTTTATTTCAGTCCACAACATTAACCAGAGCCAGCCAATCAGGTACTTAAACCCACTTAACAAATGTTACATCTGTGGTGTAACCAGGACATCGGAAGCAGCAGTGATCTAAAAAAAAAAAAAAAAAAAAATCAGGAATGGATAAGGCTAAGAATAATATATCATGCTTTGAAAAGAGTTCAAGGGTTAAAGGGAGTTTGAGAAAACACGTTCAGTTTTGAAGGAAAGTTTTAGAGGCTAGTCCTCATCAAGTATTGGTGTGTTCAAGGAATCAGAATAGCTTGTTTTTTAGACGAATGTTTGTCAATAGATTATCCAAGCCTGTAACTGAGATTCAATGGTTGGGTATACAGGTCAATTTCAAAAATAAAACTTACTCTGTTTCTGAAAAACGCATCAAATCTTTACTGACTTCACTTGAAAACATTTTTCGACACCCAACACGCGTCACAGCAAGAGAGTTATCTTGTGTAGCGGGAAAAATAGTTTCTATGAAATTCGTTTTTAAGAAATGTTATTCGTCTAAAAACTCGTTTGATTTACAAAATTAATAGAATCCAGAATGACTTGGGATAAGAGAAGAGATTTGACATTTTATCACGACGTCCTTAGGGAATTGTTATTTTGAAAATTAAACTTACGTGATTTGAATACAGTTTAAAAATATTTTCAGATGCTAGCTCCACGGGAATTGGAGCAATTTTAAATATTATGTTTGTTATAAAAATTTTACAACAGATAGAGAAAGGGGAGAGTTCCACGTACATGGAGTGATTGGCTATTAAATATGCCATGGAGTCGTTATTGACCAGTTTTTAGACAATAAACCAATTTTGTGTCATACAGATAACATATGTACAGCCATAATTGTCAAGTTGGGCAAGAATTAAAGTTTGTTACAACAGTTGGCAAATGATGTATTTACGATTTGTAAGAGAAAAGATATAAAATTGACAGTGACTTGGATTGCTCGAAAATACAACGAGAAAGCAGACGAAGTAAGTAAAACAGTAGATTATGACGACTGGTTTATATAAACAAAATTTTGCGAATGCGATACAGAAAATTGGGCCAAAGTAACGATAGATTTATTTGCCGACAGTGTCAACATAAAGTGTAATCGGTTTTGTTCCAAGTATTTTTACCCCGGAAGTTTTAAGACACAGATGCTTTTTAATTGGACAGGAGAATTTTGTCATATTGAATCACCCATCTATTTAATTCCCAAAGCAACTAAGCATTTTCTAGCTTCTAAAGGGAGAACAAAAGGTGTTTTGATCGTGCCTTACTGGACTTCAGCAGTATTTTGGCCATTCCGTTTCACGTTTTTCTAATTGATAATCACGTTATTTAGATTTCGGTACAAGGAGGAATGTTCTTAATTCTAACATTTTTACTTTTAGAGTTTTTAACATCTTCACAGATTTTAGGAAAAGCAAACGCGTCGATTACATGCTCAACAATCAGGGATGAGTTGAAACAAATTTTGGAATTCGTGGTTTATCACAAATCGTTATATTGGTTGCACAGTTTAAGGTCAGCAGCTGTGTTCGCAGCTTCTAATGTCAGTATAAAGAAAGGATTTTTGACGAAAATGGACTTTGACGTCTGGAAAGTATCAAGAATAGAGATATATCAAAGAATATGGAAGTTTATTATACGTTTCTAGAAATAAAGGGTTAATTAGCGTTAATTATTATCAATTTATAAAACTATTCTTCCTCAGTTCAAGCAAAAGCGCACTTTGTCTCATGCTCTTAGTCGACAGGATTTGGTACGGCTCCTACTACTACTAGAATACATTAAATCTGTCTCGAAATCGAGATTTCAGTTGTTGTTTCATCGTGTTTTCAATTTTCATTGGGTCTTTGACAAGATTTTAGAAGAATTAGGAAATAAATTAATTTATTTTCGTTTCGTAGATAAGAAAATAAGTGTATTTATTTACGTTTTCGTATGAAATCAAAGGCGGTCAGGGGCGTTTAAAATCATTATTTCTATTACCGTTCTGTAAATTAGAGTTTTTGAGAGTTTCGCGTGTTCATAAAAATGGTAGATTTTGTTATTTACATCACACGTCGTTCAAACCTGTTACAAGTCGTATTCTCGAAACTTCTCTTCCTCCTTTTTGTTTTTGGAGAATTAGAATTTACGCTAAAGGCAAAAGATTTTATGATACCTTATATTGTTTTTAAACGAATATGATTTTCAATTTCAGATTTTAGGTATTTTAGCATATAATTGCCCAATTAGATTAAAAAATTCGATTATCGAGTAATCTCATACATTTTCAGGTTGCAAACATTTCAAATTGCATAAGTTTTAAAATTGCGTAAGTTTTCAAAATTGCTTACGTTTTCAATTTGTATACGTTTTTCAAGTTGTATACTTTTTCGGGTTGTATACGTTGTCGGGTTGTATACGTTTTCGGGTTGTATAATTTTTCAGGCTACATACGGTTTCAGGTTGTATGCGTTTTCAAGTTGTATAAGTTTTTAGGTGGGGTGCGTTTTTTAGGTCGGATGCGTTTTTAGGTGGGATGCGTTTTCAGGTTGTATGCGTTTTTGGGTTACATACGTTTTCAGGTTGTATGCGTTTTCGGGCTACACACGTTTTCAGGTTGTATGCGTTTTCGGGCTACACACGTTTTCAGGTTGTATGCGTTTTCGGGCTACACACGTTTTCAGGTTGTATGCGTTTTCGGGCTACACACGTTTTCAGGTTGTATGCGTTTTCGGGCTACACACGTTTTCAGGTTGTATGCGTTTTCGGGCTACACACGTTTTCAGGTTGTATGCGTTTTCGGGCTACACACGTTTTCAGGTTGTATGCGTTTTCGGGTTACATACGTTTTCGAGTGGCATACGTTTTCAAGTTTATATGGTTTCAAGTTGTTTTATTGAGTTTTTAGGGCTCGAACTGCGACCCTCCACGGTTTTTGTTTCTAGCAGCCTAGTTCTCAGAGACAGTCAGGGCACCCAAATTGGCGAACCGGGGCTAGAAAGTGTTTTCATCCGAGGGGGTCAAGGAACGAGAGTAGTTGTATTATTTTTTAAACTACGATTATGATTAGGGTTAGGACTAGGGCTAGGAATAAAATTATAGTTAGAAATAGAACTAGGGATTAATATATTTTTCATATTTTATAAGATGGTTTTGGATATAAATACGACACAGGATTTGGTACGGCTCCTACTACTACTAGAATACATTAAATCTGTCTCGAAATCGAGATTTCAGTTGTTGTTTCATCGTGTTTTCAATTTTCATTGGGTCTTTGACAAGATTTTAGAAGAATTAGGAAATAAATTAATTTATTTTCGTTTCGTAGATAAGAAAATAAGCTGCTTACATATGATTAAGACCTAGAACCGGCTAAACAACATTCAAAAGAGAAAAATGTTACGAAATTTATTTGTAGAACGGTTCAACAGACACAGCTATATGCTTTCTTAGTATCAGGCTAATTAAGACGAGCCCAATGAAGTATAAGCCCGAAGGGGCTAGAATCGAATCTTTAACCTTTCTCAGGCAAGAAAAAGTGAAGCCTTAAATATGCGCCGTATTTTTGATGACGGATTGAATTTAGCGATTTCTTTGTTTTCGAGTGGCTTTTTTTTAATCTAGCGGAAAATTTTACTCTCAATCCGGAATTTGTATAAAACCACACGGAACGCTCAAGACCGCACAACTTTGGTAAGATTTAGTGGCTTCAAATCCTACCAGGGGGTTCGATTCTAGCCCTTCAGGCTTATACTTCATTGGAAGAGCCTAGGTTGCCAGCATCCGTCTGTTTTGTTTCTGTTATAAGGCACACATGCAAATCGACCTAAAAAAATCACGTTCGCTCGAGGTGAAAATTGCCGGTATCACATAAATTTCAGGAGAAAAGGAAATGGTGGTACACAGGGTCATTATTTCGCCATTTTATTCAATTTTAGTGACAAAAGTTCAAATAGAGAGGTTCTCAACACCAAAAACTTGTTTGGTAGAAAATCTGATAAGTAGAAGCGTTTTTCTAGTCTTATTTACTTTCTCTATAACGACATCTACTTCAGGGGTGCGCCCAGCCAAAGGCGGTTCGAAAGGAGGCGGCGTTATCACATTGCATCGGACACGCCCGAAAAGATTAAGAGTAAAATAATAAACAACGCGAGTTTTTGGATGAAATCACCACAAAGAAAAGCTGTAATATTTTAAATGATTCCGGGTAAATGTTGAAACAATGAAATCACCGCGGTGATTTTAAGCTATTAGAACGAACATTCACTATCTTTCGATCTTTGTTTTTGAGAATTTGCCGGTACGTAGAAGACTT
The DNA here is from genome assembly GCF_902728285.1 of Clytia hemisphaerica. NCBI lineage: Eukaryota > Metazoa > Cnidaria > Hydrozoa > Leptothecata > Clytiidae > Clytia > Clytia hemisphaerica. Next base: position 104,240 of record NW_027103708.1, on the reverse strand, counting down.
TTTCAACTTATAATGTGATTACTGGGTGATTATTTCTAGATGATCTTTTTGAGAATCATGTCCTAACGATATTATTTCGAGGAGATAAGAAAGGTTGAAAGGAATGTTTGTATTTTCCTATTTCGTGGTCAATGGTAGTAAAGGTGCGCTACCCATATAAAACACTCCCGATATACTCGATATACCCCGGGTATAGGTACGATCTATCATTCATTTAGTCTATTGGTATTGTGATATCTTAAGTTAGAGATGGTTTATGTATGTAAATTACAAAGAATTATGGAATAAAAAGAATCGAATTCAAAAGTGCACTGGGCATCAGAATTCTCCGGAGCTAATTTTTCATTCGCTAGCCTATATCAAAAACAAAGCAAATCCCTGCAGTTGCGATTCGGAAAACTGGTTAGCGACACGGTTCTCTAATTTGGATAACGCAAATTTTATTCAAATCTTTTCGGTAACAAAAACATCTTTTTTATCACGTTAAGGCCGGTCTCCACTTTCGCGCAAAATGAGCGAAAACTTTTTGACGTTTTTGTAAGGTCATTGGTCGGTTGAAAAAAGAAGCAATTCCATTGGTCGAAATTGATGTAATGGTTGATGTACGCGCCAAACCTTTTTATAACGTAATCTGTTCTTCAGGCAAAAAAGGTTGAGAAAAAGACTGTCACCCATTTCGCGCGAGAGTTTGATTTGGCATTAAGATTGATTTTTATAACGTTACGGACGATTTTTTTGACATTACGAAACTTACCTAGTGTCCTAGAGAAGGTGTACGGGATGACAGCACCAGGCCATAAACGTCTTTTGAACACAATGGCAGCGTCTTGTTCAGTTGAGCTGCCTACTTTCTCTTCGTCATACGGGACTCTCATGTCCATAACATATTTCTCTGAAAAAGTAGATCGAATGAATGAATGAATGAATGAATGAAATATTGAGCCTAAATTTTGTTCGAATTTTACGGCCGCTTCCAGCGCACCCTCCCGTGATCCACTCCCAGTAACGAAGTTGTATATCAACGTACCTCCCTGATCCAGGGACGATTTGGACAAAATTTATATCACAACAGGGCTCGTTAAATCTTATTGTACCAAGGAGTAAATCCGGCAAATATTTGACAAGATTTGCTGAATTAAATCTCCACCGAAATTCAATAAATCTACCATTCGTCAAATGAGATTCTCGCCAAACTTAACAAAAAGATTACCAATGCAAAAAAAAAAAAAAATATTTTTATAATTTTAAGTGTCTCAACTTCCCGAATCGCCAAATTAAATTCCCGCCATTAGATCCATACAAAAGTTAATCTACACATGGGTAACTAAAAATATACCTACTATACCTTTTTATACTATCGAGTTAGAGTAAAGGTGATCTTTATTAAGTGAAACAAATGAAGGAAGCGAAGGAAGGAGTATAGTATGCCCGGAAGATCTCAGTTGACATTTTTGCGTAAAGTTAAGGCATTGCTTACATCTTGTTTTCTAATTTCATATTTGTATAGAAAAGATTTTAAAGAATTGAAAAGAGGAGAATTGAAAGGAGGAGAATTCAAGGAGATTTGAGATATTGGTAAGTTTATCAAAATTAAAATTTAAAACCCCCTGTGTGATGACATTACCACGGATAAGGGGGCTGTTAGATTTTTTTTCAGTCTCTGTTAAGTGACAATGCAACTAAACACCTATCAACCATTAGCAACTACCTATCAACCAATAGCAACTTTTGAAGGGACTGGTAATGAATTTACAACTCTTGGCGCACGACATTTTTAGGCATTACTAGTTTTCTCGAAAACTGACCGCGCTACTAAGGGCTGATAGCATAGATTTATAAAGCCCGAAGGGCTAGATGTCGTACTTTTGCTGAAAAGTGTGCCGTGGTTAGGTAGGAAATCCTACCTAGGTCACGTGACATTACAATTGAATTTCAGCGTTTGACCAATCAGAAGCTACGCGGATTTTTGAGAACAATAGAAACTATATTTCTTGCGATATTCACTTTTTTTTGTATGCGATGGTTTAAAGTACGACATCTGGCCCTTAGGCCTACAATGAGCTCGATAATAAAAGTACTAAAATGAATGATTGCGACATACCTCCTTTTCGGTTCTGGTTCTTCAGCGCTGCTTTTTCGATGCGGCTCCATAGCTCACTCCCATCAGCGGCCAAAACACCAATATCCGAAAAACAATTACAAAAAACAACCAAAAAAATCACCAGGGGGATTTTCGGTAAATCATAAATCATTTCTCTTTGCGTCTCTTCTGTTTCTCAAAACAGGGTTTAAAAAAAAATATTTTCCGTCTATATAAAGTATAGTATTTGTATAGTATTTATAATTAAATTTCTTTTCGGTAATTTGTAATTTCTACAATCAAATATTTCACCAATCCAATGATTGTCCAGTTAAATTGATTGTGTCATGTGTGGATAAGTCAAACAAATATTACTATAACTCCACACAAAAAATTCGGTTTTTACTCAAGTCCAATCAAAACGTTCCTATAAGCTTTCTCCTTTTCAGTCCGTATTTTCGTGTTCTTTATATTTAATTTATTTTTCAAATTTTATTTGGTTAAGTATTTGGTTCAAGTTTTTTGCTAGGAAAAGATTACATCATAATTACGAAATTATATCATATGCATATCGACAATTCTGTCGGAACTCATTATGATTATTATGAATCAAGACGTCCAACAAAATCACCGCCAAATTGAGTCAGAAATTCATTCAAATAGTTAGATTTGAATCATCGTATTCTTTTATAAGAACAACGAGGCTTAAAAAATGCAAAAAAATAAGAATAATTTAAGAATAAACCTGAGCCTGGAATGGATGAATTTGAAAATCTCTAAAACGGCTCCAAGTAGTTTATAAAACGGTATAAAACCTGAGATACCTCCATTTTCCTTTAAATAAGAACAGGATAAGAACAATTTGAGGCTCAAAATAACAACAGCCTAACCTTAGCTGGCTTTTACAAAACGAATCTTACTTTCCGAACAAACGAACAAACAAACAAACTAATCACCTCAAATAACTATGCTTATGCTTCTAAGTAAGAGATAACTTTCATCGACACCAAACATGGCTATGTGCTGCAATACACACTTGTTTTATATAAGACCATGGCTGAACCTGAGATTGTTCTTGAATTTCTATTGTTCCAAACAATAGAGCCATTGTTGCAAAGTAAGCTAGAAAAGAACAAGATCCGAACTAGACCAAAGATAAAGAGGTCTTAATTATTACTTATTGGCGTACATCGATTACCATCACAAACCATCTCAAGTGGTGACAAATTAGTAATGTCAATCTCTATGTAAGTAATATCTTATAATAACCTCTTCAAATGAAATCAGTAAACATTTGAGGAGAAAGATTCTCACGTTGATGAAAAAAATTCACAAACTCCTACGTTTTGTGGGCGAAATTGATGTCGAACCGTTGTCAGAGTTCAAAGTCAAGACTAGGAACTAGAGTGTATGAAATGATGTTTCTTTAACAAATTGAAAAACTTCTGCTCTTAAAACACGTGTTGCCATATCATTTTTTGTTAAAGTCAAAACAAGGGAAGACAATTAATAAACAAATTCAAACCAAATATAATTATCAACCCAAACACCATTAAGGGAATTAGGTTCGAGTTTAGCAGGGTCGGTTTACGTCAAACCATTCATCCACAAGCCCGTCAATGCAACGACTTCAGAAATTAGACGTTAATCGAACCTGACACACTCACGCTCAACCCCCTTTCATAGATTCGTAGTGTTATGGTTATGTAATGTTTTCTACGGAAAGACCCCGGTTTTTGACAGTAGTGGCAAACTTTATACAACTTTTGTCCAGTTTAAATTTGCCACTACTGGCTAAAACCGGGCTATTTCCGTAGAAAACATTACGTCATGAATATCATGAACTCTTAGTGTTATGGTTATCTAATGGTTCTGAAAATTTTGACATTTCAGTATTGAAAATACAAAGTTAATAGGCATTTTCGACAACCATCAGAGCTATGTTATCTCCATAAAAAAACAATTTGCAAATAAATATTGTAAAGTCAGCAGTTCCAGTGATCAAAAGACATTCGAAACCATCTAAGATCTATCAGTAAATTCATGACATATTTTGTGTGTTAAACTCGGTTAAACTAGAACATTGATAGCCAAGGAATGCAAAACAACCTACTACATATTCTACTACCGAGCTGACACATAACGTCTTTACAACGTTCTTCTAAGGTCCATATACGTTAGAAAGCCGTTGCTTTGATCTATACTAGCTGGGATAAGAGGAACATCGATGTTAGGCATGTAGATGATAATGAAGTTATCTATATCTCAATACCCAATTCAAAAATTAATCAAATTATCATTGAGATAAAGTTCTCAATCTAAATTTCAAAGATGATCACGAGATAACGAGATCTCAGCCTCGGAAGAAGCTGCTGATAGAAAAATTAACTCTTGAAACGTAGCAAAAACGACGTGAATCTCGTGATTCAAACCATGATGAACTTGAAATATGAGTATTACTGTATTACTGGCTCGATACACTCAAACTTATTAGCTCCTAAAAAAAGTAGAAGGAAATCTAACTGAAAATTGAATTATTCATAATTCGTGTTACAGCACTGTAACCTCCTAACGACAACCCGAAATCATCGATCTAGATCCACAAAGTTTAAAACCAAGGGAAAGAATAGCCACAACACAACAAGAGGAAAGATGAAGAGATGAAACATCAAGAATTTCTATCCAACCTGACATAAATTCTCATTAACAGATCATTTAATCACAAACATACTATCAAGAGAAACCCTTCAAAAAATGTCATCTATGTTACATACGCGCGTACGCTATCAAGAAAAAAATCTCACAAAATAACAATTTTTTTGTGATACGACAAAGAAACATTTCGTCTCTTAAAATGTCTTGATCGTCAAAGAGAGGCTACGAAAACATAACATAAAACTCTTTTTTTTAAACAAAAATTCTAATATTACACCAAATCAAAGAAATTTTTGATATTTTTCTTGCTTATATCTTGTGTGTTAAAGCTTTAAGCAAATTGTATATAGGTGACGGATAAAAACATAGAAAATAGTTTTCGAGTTATGCGGTTGTGCTCTTTGCTATAACAAAGCTATAAAGCACTCGACCGTAGAGCGAGTCACTATAAAAACGTCTCTTTTAAAAGGGGGATAGGACCGATAGATTTACCGCATCAGATGAGAACGAAAATTCTTGTATTTGTAAATATCGGCTTTAAAACTTGACTGTCTGAGTCGTGGGAGAGGTGCACGGTTACAGAAGGAGGGTGTGTGCCACTAGTGCAACCTCTGACCATTGTACCAAGACTTACCATCTCCGTTATTAATAGCATCTTTTTGCCCAGCCGGTTCTAAGAAGGTACCAAGTATTTCTAGTGGCAGATTTATTTTTCAATTTTGAATCAGAGGTGTGTCTTTCAGCTTAGACTCGGCGGAACCGGGGAAATTTAAAAAAAGTTCAGCTAAATGAGCGCACCAACCTTTTTAAATAACTTAATAAATATTAACCTATTTTAAACCTCTAGCCAATCTTTAACGCTTGTTTTGCCGTCGCAACACCTTACCACTTGGATATTCTTCTACGAGCTGAAATACCGAAATAATGCTTACTTTTCTGATACCCTGATAAATTGCACTGAGAGCTTGATCTCTCCGATGGAGAACAGATTCTTAAATAGCTGTGTCAAAGGAAACACTAGACAGTTCAAACGGTCAATATTTATCAAGTCAACAAAAATCCTTATTTTCGATTCCTGCGCGAACGCCCGCCCGCCCGCCCGCCCGTACAATGCGATGAAAAGTGACGCACGCGCTTTAAGATACCCTTTAATATGCTCTGACTTTTATGCTTCTTATTGAAAAGACAGAAAAGAGACTGTCGCTTTCTACTTTTTTTATTTTGGAAGGTCGGGGTATGGTAAAAAAAGAACAATACGAACACAAGATATAATGTCATGCAAAGCCAAGCTAGCTTGTATGATGCTATGAGCAATTTAGTCTAATTAAAATAAATACCAATACTGATGATTAAAATTGATTTAGTTTGAAACTGTTTTGAAAAATGCTTTATCTGCAACAACGTTTTGAAATGAGACATATAACCTTCCAAAAAAAAAGTAATAGGGGAGCCATATTTATTGGGACAAACGCTAACTCGTCTATGACTGTGTCTATCAACCTCTTGGCGAAAAACATCGCCCAACGTGGGGCTCGAACCCACGACCCTGAGATTAAGAGTCTCATGCTCTACCGACTGAGCTAGCCAGGCTTGCAGATACAGATAGAGAAATTGTAATTATACTAGACTACAGTAATCCAATTACAGCTGAACGATATCATATTGCTGAAATGATTGACAGTTGCCCAAAGAAAAAGGAAACTCATTCAAGTTAAGAAGAGCAATAAGGAAAACCGGATTAAAAAACCTCAGTTATGAAAACCCCAGTTATGAAAACCCCAGTCGCTAAAATAACGAGCTATGAAGTCATTACTTAATTTTTAAGGTGCACCTAAAATGACCGAATTGACTCGAACTCGGAAAATTAAGGTACACCTTAAGAATCCGAGTTATGACGTAGTAACTCGGTCTTTTCAAAACTTGGGTTTTCCAGGCATCCAATAACGAGCCACTATGCAATGCAATGCCTTTTTCAAGCAAAGAATTGAATTACCAACTTTCTGCCCACTTAATTGGCCTTCTCTAACAATTATGAAAGTCAAAAACCTGGGCTCCAAACATTCGAAGAAGTCTTACAATGACGTTACTGTGTACAACTGAAGGGACTTGCAAACTTGTTGAATTAAGGAGACATTATGAGTTGTAAAGGTTCGTATAGACTATGCTATAGTCTAATCTAATCAATTTCCGTATACCGCCTTAGCGCCATATTTTCCCGCCTTTACTATCACTGCAACGGACGATAACATCGTCCAAGGGTTCGAAGTATGGCGATTCCACTGTATTAGCCCAATTATCATACAACAGAAACCGGCTTTATTGCTGACGAGCAACATTATTGAAAAAACACTTCGCGTAAAATAAACAAACAGTCTATCCGATATCAAATAAATTGTTAGGCAAGGACATAACGAGTTGATGATTCAGTTCTCCCTTTCTTGAAGTACTTATGAAAGAGCTACGCAACTATCATTGGTATTTTTTACTATATACTTTTAATTTACAAATTCATTCAAGAATAAGACACATCAATGGCCGAAAATTCAAGACAAGTTTAGAATATTTTAAGGCCTTGCGGACTCTAAACATCTGATTTTTAAGGAAATTGCACCAAAATGCCCTCAAAATTGTGAAAATAAGAACATGTCAAGAACATTTTTAGGGCGACCCTCGAACCTTAAAAGGAAAAAGCTCGGCACAAGTTTACCTGACCTGACCCTCCCCCACTAAAAAAAACAAAAACAAAAATCTACCGTATAACACAAGACCTTTGAAAATTACCCAAGGAACAGGCAAATTTAAGCTAATCTACTAATATCATGCTTTCTATAAATGTTCATGTTCATAGTTCATGCAGCTCTTGGAATCCGTACAGATAAGATGACTTTTAACAGAAACACGACGCATCAATCACTTTAAAGGTGATGCTTTACCATCGATATCAAGAGCAAACCAGAACTATTGGAGTGGTACTTATTATTCCCTGTGTTATAGCATGAACATATAAACGACTGGACATCTATCTTTTACTGTCTCTTTGAAGCGAGCTTCGTTGCCGCCTGTATTTCAAAATTGGTATGAAAAATCCGACAATATTCCGTCATAATTTTGTTTCTTTGAATCATTTTGGTAAAAGGATTGGTAGAGCTTGAACATTACTCCTAATGTAAAAAAAAAATTATTTTCGAATTTTTTCACAAGTTTGTAACATATTTTATCAACATTTTTAACTCTAAAATGCAGAATTTCAACTGCGTGTATACTTTTGAATCCCTTTTGTCACTCCAATAATTTTTTTTATGACTTGAAAAAAATAGCTTGCCAAAGTTTAGAGCCTGTTTTATAAGAATATCGAAATTGAATGCAACACCCTCTAAAATTATTAGACACTTTTAAGTCAGAATTTAGAAATATTAGTCGGAGTTTTGACAAGCTGACGATGATTTTGCCTCTGTTATCTTTGTTATGATATAGATAAAAGACTTGAGAAGAGTAGAGCAACAGAGACTTTTGTCGAAGTTTTGACGTTGTTAGCAAGGTACTCCCAAGTGGTATATCATCAAAATCTTTTGTTTCATTTTATGCTTTTAACGAGGCGGCAACGAAGCTAGCAGCCCTTTCTACAATAAGACAAAGGAGATGGATGTCCAGTCGTTTATATGTTCATGGTTATAGACAGAACTATTGGAGTGGTACTTATTATTCCCTGTGTTATAGAGAGTTATAAAGGAGAGGAATTTAAAACAGAAAACACGAAGAGTCAGTCAACCACCACCAATATCAAGGAAAATCCTCAAAACTCAGATCTTAAGTATTCCCTGTTAGGGGAACATAGAAAAGAGGACAGAAAGACGAAGCACCAATCACTTTGAAGACCAACGTCGATATCAAGAGTAAACCAATACTACTGGAGTAGTACTTGACTTGTAAATGATATTATATCAAAGAGAGTGAAAAAATGCCTGCCAAATTGCTATGTGACTTCATGACCCATTAATCGACGTCAGAAACTATTACGTTATCAAAGTCATGATAAATTAAATTAATTGATGTGATGTGAAGAAAAAACAATCACTGTATGCCTGAGAGAAAATCAAGTCAAGTCTTTGGAATGAGGACAATGTCAGCAACCTTTTGACCACCTTCCAATTAATCAGGCCATGTAGTCTATCAAAAAGTTTTAAGTTAAACCCTACAAACCAATTGATCATACCGTATATAAGAGAGTTTATGTATCTACCCTTTTTAAGACAGCGGAGTGACTCGACTGAAACGATTATGAAATACCCGTAGTTCTGACCTGCAAAGTCGAGGACGGTAAAGAGTGCTGATTTACCCTCGTCCTCAATGACTCACAATGTATACCATACTCTCAATAGACATTAAAATTCAAAGCTATTTCTAATTACCATCGAAGAAATTATTCTAAGCCTGAAAGCAGTATATTTACACGACAAGTCTTCTTGATACCTGCACAACTAGGATTTTAAATCCAATCTAATGAGAGGAGGAGCAGAAGGGATAAATACTTGTGCTAAATTTAGGATGAAATTGACAAAAACATGTTCAATCAAATTAGGGAATATAAGTAAAAGTCGATCATAACTTTAGATTACAATGTAATAGACATGTTAGTATGTCGTACTACACCCCCTCTCCTTAAAACGCCCCTTCCCTTAAATGGGCCGCCCTCATCGAATAATCGCCTCTTCGAATAAACGTCTCCTTGAATGAACCTTCTACCCAAATAAGCTATCTGCAGGCGGGAGGAGAAGAGAATCTTCAACCATAAGCAATAAGAAGTGATGTCTAAAGATTTACACCGCATTTGTTGGTTGAGTGTTTGGGATGAATCTAGCACTTTCTTAGTTTTTACATTTTACGTTTTTCGTATTCTGGTGATAAATCTAGTGATTTGTATGAAAACGGCCAGCACAATTTATGTAGGGAATAATCGGCTTCAAATCCAACTTAGAGGATTCTAATGTAGCTTCCGACTATATCCGATTGCTCCGTATTCGATGATTTTTTACGTGCCGATATTGATTTTCCGCTCTACTCTGGCACAATATCGCGAGAATTCAATCTTCAGAAGAGCCATAATGACCAAAACACGTCAGTATCATACCAATTTGTTTGCCTTTATGTTCGAGCTATGATCACGATTGTCACCATAGATAAAACCATTTTTGAATTTTCACCATGAAACATACCCACCAAGTTAAACATAAAAATTTCCAAAAATAGTCAATTTTGCGATTGCCAAGTGGTCAATGGCGTTAGTGTCTCAAACCAGGGATTTGCGGTTCGAATCCCCGCTCCTTCCAATGTTCTGTTCAGTTCAGTTCATAGATAGCCGAGCCGGCTGGCCGTGGACCCCGTGAAAACGATCGAAAGACTGTCTAAAAGTCCTAGATTACTGGGCTATCCATGTAAATATTGACTCTATCTATCTATCTATATCACAAGCAAAATCCTTTCTGAATCTTTACCATGAATGTGACTATGACTCTAGTAAACATGCTATTAACAGCATGCCCACGTACTGAATTGGGAATTACCTTATATGGCAAAATCATTAGGCGGCTGGCATCTTACAAGTTCGTGTTCCATACTACCTATGGTCTTATAGAGGTGAGACCAAGACAACAAAATGATTAATCATCATTGAGCGCCTTAACATTTGGCAAGCTATGAATCTTAGGATTATTGTCAAGTGAATCGAGTAAGATTAAGCAAGCAGATATTTAAGCCGTACGGGACTGATGGCGTGTTGGTTATTTGTGAGATTGTAGGCTATGGGGGAAACCTCTTTATCGAGATGAAATTGCCGAATAAATAAATCTGAAAACGTAACAAAAAGCTTAGTCAAAATTGAAAAGATGCTGGTTCTTAAAACTAGATTCGCAACAGATAGTGTAAAATCATGTCATGCACCTGTCATCGTTATGTTACAACACGTATGTTTTAAATACTGTCTTGATTACGGAAATGAAGATTGTCTCATCCCACTGGATAAGAATTTAATATTTTGACTACATGCAAAGATTAAAATACTTGTTACCAGCAAGTGTACTCAGGAAATACAAAAAATCCACGCTGAGTAACTTGACTGGGACCTCCTCATTTACATATTATCAAAAGTATAAACAAGCAGGAAATGATACATTTCTAAAACCTGATTATTTCCTTCATACTAAGCAAAGTCATACGAGTCTTGGACTTGATGAACATCAATAGAGGAAAACCAGTTGGCCAAATCTCAATTCTGATTGGTGTTAACAAACAAAAAAAATGAAAAAAGACATCCCTGTATTAAAGAACAGGTGGACTATAATTTTGCAGGAAAAATTAGCTAAAAATCGTTCCGGTGATATACCGAAATATGTCTCGGACATTTCAATCCACCCAGTGATCGTGCTAATTTGTGCTCCTTAAATATACTACCTGCGGTTTTGTGATAGTTAGATTACATCCTCACTGGTTTTTGGACTGTAAACAAGGAATTTTTCATCTGAGTCCACTGAAAGTAAAAGGATGTTCCTTCCCGATTAGTAATTTTAAAACTCCTTATCTCCTTTATTTTGGTTCCCACTATTGGTTCACTGGGACAGGGGTGTAAGAAGTCGAAAATACCTTAACATCATCCACATCGTAAAAATACAGCATCAACAAGATTAGCATCTAAGATTTGGATTTCATGAAACGAATTGGAAACCAATTATTCATTTGAACGACAACAAATGTATCAAAAGCAAACATATCGTGGTAAAATGAAATCTTTTTGCGCTTCCACATACGTCTTGAACGAACGAAAAGAAATTTCGTCATTTTTTGTAAATTTAAATCTATTATGACGTCATCGTCATTCATTAATTAGAGGCTAGAGCACACATACAACTAAGACTTCCCACGGTGTAAAATGTGAGAATTTGTTAGTATGTAAGTATTTTCTAAGACGTTCTTTATATAAGAACAATCTTAAAAGAACAACGAGGCTCTCAAAAGGCCAAATCATAAAGTAGACCAAACCGAGCCTGAAATGGCAGAATTTTAGGCAAATTTGAGAGTCAAATATTGTATACAGCTTAAAAGTACTTAAATTTTGCCATCAAAATGAGAACAGGATAAGATCATCTTGAGGTTCGCAATGTCCGAAAATGAGAACAGCCTAGCTTCGAAAATAATTCACTGGTTCTTATAAAAAAGAATATAATGCGTGGTCTATCTATGGATCATTTCATAGTGATATTATTTAAGTCTAAGACAATTAACTGATCATTGTGAAATTCAAGAAACTCTATATTTTGGACAAGGACGCCATGGTCATGAGTTGTTGTAGGGTAGAAAATTATCATTGAATTCCGTGCGAACTTATCAAAAAATTGACACCAGCCTGATATTATACCAGGAAGGATTCACACAGGCCCAGCAGAAGCGGGGAGACAGTCTCCCCACTTTCGGGCAAACGAGATTTTTTTTTCAAATTCCTAGCGAATTTAATCTCATTTTGAGCCTGACTTAAACAGTTGTTCCGCCGAGCCTGTTATATTAATTTCCTTAGCTATTTCTAAGATCAGCGATAAATCAAGTCTAGCAACGAATGCTACTTTAAAAGGAGCTAACCTAAAAAAAAACGTTATTTGACAAACAATATAAAAAGACAAACCCAAGGTACCAAATGACCAAATTCATGAATAAAATGAGAAATTGAGCATAACATTCTCAAAATCTTGGAAAACTACCAAAATTTGGCAGTCAGTAAAACAATGAAAATAAAAATATAGTGCCAAAATCAATTTCATTTTTATTTCGATTTTTGGAATTTCAGGCCTGTAAAACAATTAATCAAATTGGTCTCGCGTAATGAGAAAGCAAAGAAATTCTCCCGATACAAAAACCAAAACTCTGACGTTCTTAAACTGCAACTAAAATAACTCATGAAAGTAAAATATAATACTCCTTTATGCGCATGGGAAAATGTCATAAAGGTTGCACAAGAGAAAATCTTGCAAGCGAGTCTGTCATAACATCATTTCATTGCTAAAAATAATAATTTTACTTATTTATGCTCCCGAAGCTCGAAAAATCAGCTCAGTCTCTCTAGTCTGAAACGCGGACCTCTACAAGAGCCACAGATATAAGAAACATAAATCCGTTAGCGGATGCCAGGAACCTACTCAGCCTCCAGATAGGAGATGAAAGAATTGTTGAAAATAGCTCAGAGGAAAAACCTTAGAAAAAGCCAACTATTTGTCTAATAGCTTGACTTGATGAATGCTATGTTTTCTGCAGCAAAAACGATTAGCTTTTCATTTATCTAAACCCTGATCGACTGAGGGTGATAACTTTAATGGCGAGGTTTTAGTCAATTCTCCGTTCTCAAAAGGCTGGTTCCATAAGCTCCCGGGGGGGGGGGGGGGGGGGGGCACTGGGTTTGCAGACTGACGGTATGTGCGGGCCAAAAATTGGCTTTTAAAATTGCACCCTTACAGTGCAGCAAAAATCAGTGAAAATCATACCCTTAGAGTGCATTTTCCCTCAAATTTTCGATCCCTTTTGTGCAAAAAATGGTCAAAATTCTAGCATTTTTGGTCAAAATATCTAGATTTTTCAAGAATTTTCTAATGGACCCTTACAGTGCATCTCTAGTTTTTCCGACCCTTACAGTGCATTTTAAACATATTGGAAAAGGTACCCTTAGGTCCCGCACATACCCGTCGGTCCTTTTGCCCAGCTGCCCCCCCCCGGGCATAAGCTATGAGAGAGTTCTTGCACTGTGCTTATTTTGCTTTTGTGCCTCTACCCTTCTCGAATTAGCAGGTAAAAACTCAAAGTCGTGAATATCTCGTGTTTAACTTCATTAATAAAAAACATGGCATTTTCCTGTCTACATCAGGTCTTGCCCATTAGCCTGGAAAACATTTTAGTCTCTCTCCAGGCTAGCTAGCTTCCATAGATAATAATCGAGAATCGAAAATTGCAAAACACCAAAACACCACCAACTCTTCTTAATCAGAACTTATTCCAAGTCCCCGTCGAGGACTCATAAAAAACTCCTCTATAATTCGAATCTCTCTATAATACGAACAAATAAGATTCACCATTCATTCGATTCCACAAAGTAAGAGTTGATTTAATATACAAGCTTGCCACGTTTTTTAAGCCTAGTGAAAACCTCCGCAAATTCTCTAAGAATAATCAAATACAACATACATGTACCAAAAGACATACACAAATAAAAATAAAACCAAAATAAGAATAGAAAAAACAACTATAGAGAAAAAAATATTGAAAATTTTTTTTTCGTCGAATGAACAAACGGACGAAAGGACTATTTTGACAGAGACAGCGCTGACAGCATGATAATCAAACTATAAATAAGCGATTTCAAAAGAAACCTACCTATCTGACTGTTTTCCTATTTTTTCCTTGACTTTAATTTAATTTTATGTCATTATCATTTTGAATGGCAGTCATATATATAGATCACCTGAAAGTTGTATGTTTTCTTATAACTTGAATCATAAAGACTCAGTTGTGTGACAGGTTGATTTTTATAGCTACACTACCAGTTACTTCACTTTTAAAGGCAAAATAATCCCAAAAATTTTAAGCCCATATAAGGTCTCAATAAAAAGGACCTAAAACGTAAAAGTCTTCTTTGAATTAGGAACCTTCAACAAAACACTGATCTCCGAAAATAAATCGCAGCAGTTTCGGTGAAAAGAGCACTGATCTCAAAAGTTAGTTAGCTGGAATGTTTTAAAAGTATTTGTTGGTATGTTGGAGAGAATAGTACGTACCTACAACCAAAAGTTAGCTGGCTGAACGTAGAGTGGCTTAAAATGAGCATCCTGCCCTTGTACTCACTTAGACCGCTTTTAGTAAAAGTTTTTAAACTTTTTACGTCGAATTTCAATTTTTTTTTCAATCATTTCTGTACATAGGATTAGTGCGTGAGCACGAAACTCCGAGTGATGTACTTTTACGCATTGATTTATCACACTTGTTTTAATACTACTTTTTAAAAAGATACTTGAGAAAATGTAAAAGTTCTTATAAAATCCAAATTTTTAATCACGTTTAAAGTCTTTTGACCGCGATGCCAAATGAATAGCAATTACAGTTTGTTTGTGACTAGAGCATGATGAAGCTTTACAAAATACATAATGACTTTACTTACTTAAAAGTTATAAAATGGCATTGTCAAGGTTTTAATCTAATGGGAGGGCAACTCGTTTAAAACACACACACAAAAAGAAACCTAGCATCCTCTCTACTCTTTCTTTCTATCTGTCAAGCACAGAAACAAACTTTCATTTTTATAAGAAACTGGCTTGTTTTGATTAAGATATAAAGACCAATCCACTTTACTTATATTTAAGAAGATAGACCTACTTCAATTTTTCTAATAAAGTTTCAAAGCCTCTCAATTTGGAGGCTACGATATCTTTTATCTGAAACCCACTCCATCCTTTCATAGAATTTTCATAAAGCGTTCTTTTAAAAACATAACGGAAATAGGGACAGCCCATCTTCCCAGGAGCACTATGAGTTTGTCCAAGTTTGGATGCATCTCGTTGCCATTAGTAACAAGAATGCCATAATGCCGGGACAAGCTGGAGTTTTTACAAGCTCTTATTTGATTTGGTTGGTCGTTAAGATGTAATAAAAGAATCTTATTACTTTTTCTAAAGAACGCGTCATCTCTATCACTTTAAATGACCAATTAGTGAAGTATCTTGTAAAAACTCCAAGGCATCTCATAATGCCATCCACCATGTGATCAATAAATTTTCTTATGGTTTTGGGATGTGCTTGAATCACAGATATCAAACATTCCTTTACACAATAGATAGATAGGCTAACTGTCTTCCCGTGAAAGTGCGTCTAGTTGGAAAGTCGATTAGTCCGATCGGTGGTTTAAATCTCCTTCGATAATCTAAATTCACTCATCCAAAAGCTCCTGGTCTTGTACTACAATCATGGTCATAATATTTGGCAAAAAAGGAATTTCGCTGAAAAAAATTTCAAAACCGCAAGTAGTTTTTTAAGGGTTGGAAAGAAGAGTCGTAATTAAAATTTAAGATCTGAGGATCCAAAAGCTTTCGAATAGACCCGACCAGGCTGTGAATATAGCCAGGACGCCATTACACGCCTCCCAAATCGAAATATCCGATTAGATAAAGCTGAAAAAGTCATTCTCGCCCGACTTTAAATTCTGCAAAACGCTAAAATACCCATAAATGCTGACTATGATTGTAGGTAATAAATGGTCATCGAAAATATTTGAAAACCCGGATTTCGTATTTTTCTTAGTACCAAAGTTGATAATAAAGCACAAAAATTCAAATTTCAACAAATTACGCAACAAACTTTAACATAAAACTCGACTAATTTCACAACAGTCCCATCAACCATAATAGTTCAACAACAATGTCTAAAACATTTGAAATAAATAAACACTTGTCTTTATAAGAACCAGTAAATTTTTGCCGAGCCTGAGATTGTTCTTAAATTCATATTGTTCCAAACAATAGAGCTATTGTTCTGAAGACATAAGTCTGAGGCTGGTGTTCTTATAAAAATTTTCTTGTTAATAAAAATAAGCGTGTAGATATAAATTCCAGATCTTCCTATCTAAACACCTAGTATCAAGAAAAATTTCAAGGTGTGCCATATCCTGTATGAGAGAAATCAAATGTAACTCCCGTGTTGTGAATTTAATTTCATTGCTCAACTCCAACAACAGAATAACCATCAGGATTAAAGTATTTTGATGAAAATGGCAAATCTCAAAAGTGCAACAGCTCCTGTAAAAGGGAGTTGAATTAAAAATCCACTTGGAAATGGCATAGATCTCAAAGTCAACCCCAGATTTATAGGTTGAATTCATAAGTGAAGCAACAGTACAATATACTCCTAATCTCAAAGTCAACCCCATTAGAACGTCCAAGCTTTAAAGTGGCAAAACTTTTCAATATGATTTGAATAAGACCAAATCCGAAGCCATCCCTTTAAATATTTGACCTCGCCCCCGAAAAAAAAAAGAAAGAAATAATCATAAAAACGCCATCAATTCAGTGCATTCATTAAAAAATACCAGTGACGATCTCAGAACCATATTTTCCAAAACGCATCATCTACTCGCTCTAGATGTGAACAGATCAAAAAATGAATTTATGACAGAAGTTAAAGAGAAAGAAATGTCTGACATCACCACACTGTAGAGGCTGTAGACTTTTTAAGATAAAAACTGTAGACGATTTAATGAATAGATGTACTTGTATAGCTTTTTACAGTTCATTACCTCAACCGATAAGCTTTATCAATTTCTTTGATAAAAATATATTATCCCCCATTGCACTTCTTATAAGATCAACTGAGTCGTTTACAAAAAATAATCTTTTGTCCATAGTCAGATAAAGAGCTTTTATGAGATAATCTAATGCTTGCCCCATTCATAATCATGGCACCCATAGTCAGGTATTTTCTCATCCTTAACTTCTCGATACCTACTCATCAATCTAAACGTCACCCGCGTTTTTTCTACGCAATTAACGTCTATAAGACACTTAGCTACCAAAGATGGCGGACGCAAAACCGTCACTCCGGTATTAAAAGAAGAAAATAAAGCGGAAAAGAAGATTAAAGGAGACAAAAGGCAAACAAAATTTGCAAAAAGGTGATTGTTTTTATTTGAGATTCTTCCACAGCGCTCTTTTCATTCTCAAAAATGCCGAACGAAGCTGAAACAGCCGAAAATCGAAATCAAGCAATCGTAAACAATCTTGTGGCGTGCGAGAGATGTGGACAGAGAAGATTTCGTTCGCAACGTGGTGTCCTGCAACATATTCCACACTGCAATGGACCAGCTCAACCACCTCCTGTACCACTACCACCTCGACCACCAGATCCACCTCGAGAACTCATCCAACCCGTAATGCAACAATTATTCATGTGGGGTCAGCTCAATGGTGACCAAGCTACCCGCGAATTGAAAGAATGCTACGAAAAGGTTGTTTATTGGCGAAAAAACATCTTCATGCTACCAAAAGGAGCTAGCGGTAAAGATTACATCAGAGAAACGACCCGCTTAATAAATGGATGGACAACCGAAAGCCCCATCAAAGAGTGTGCGATGTATGCAATCCATGTCATGCCCGCTCTTCTCCTGAATGAATGAGTGAATTCGACCAATTATTTCGAGAAGCTGACACCCTTCAAAAGAGACTGTCTAAGATCGAACGAAAAAAGAACATCAACGTGATTTCACGAAAATTCCGAGATCATGTATCAAAAGGCAATCTAAATTCGGCCATCAAGGTTTTGACGAACAATATGGAGGGAGGTATTTTGCCGCTAAACGATCAAACGAAAGAGTTGCTCAAAGTCAAACATCCGGAAGGTTGTAAAGCTCAAGAAGACGTTAAATTGAAAGGTCCACTCCCAAACGTCGAAAATGTTATATTTGACGTAATTGACGACTCGATGGTTTTGGAAGCTGCAAAGATCACTCGTGGTGGGTATGGAGACCTTCAGGCTTGGACGCTGATGGCTGAAGACGAATTCTTGTTTCCAGAGACTACAGAGAAACCGGCACAGACCTCCGAAAAGCAATCGCATCACTCATCAGAAAAGTATGCTCCGTCGAGGTTGAAGACACATCACTGGCGCCACTTTTAGCTTCACGACTCCGACCGATAGGAGTGGGAGAAGTGTTACGAAAAATTATGGGAAAAGTCGTCATGGCGGCTTTCTTAGAAGATGTGGTACGTGGATCATCTGACGTGCAAATGTGTGGTCGAAGTTCGGGAAGCGAGGCAGCAATCCATGCAATGAGACGAATGTATACAAACGACTCAACTGAAGCAGTCACCCTCTACGCAGCCAATGCCTTCAACAATATCAATGGAGAAGCACTAATCCACAACATAAAGTATGCAGGCCCCGAAATCGCAACATACGTTTCGAATTGCTACGCGAATCCTGCAAGACTCTTCGTCATTGGTGGTCTTGAAATATCATCTCAAGAAGGCACAACTCAAGGCGACCCGCTTGGTATGGCTATCAACGCTTTGGGTGTAACGCCGATGTTGAGCATCCTTCTGCTTCGTATTAGCAATCAGCACAATCGAATGGTTGCCTTCGCTGACGATATCACATCAGCTGGAACTTTGGAAGCGTTAAAGCAATGGTGGGATCATCTCCTCGAAATCGGTCCGTCGTATGGCTACTTTCCTCAACCGACCAAGTCATGGCTGATCGTCAAATCTGATCAACTTGACCAAGCACGTCAAACCTTTGCTGGAACTCAGATCAAAATCACATCAGAAGGCGAACGACATCTTGGTGCAGTGATTGGCACTGATGAAAATAAAAGTCAGTACATCAACAAGAAGATCGACGACTGGACGCAAGAAATCAACCTCCTAGCTGAAATTGCAGCAACGTATCCTCAAGCTGCTTACTCAGCCTACGTTAGCAGCTACCAACACAAGCTGACATACTTCCTTCACACCATCCCATCAATCAGCGACGAACTGAAGAGAGTTGATGAAGCAGTTCGACACAGACTCATCCCATCTTTGACTCGTTAGTCATGTTATCCTTGCCACCACGTCTCGGTGGCATGGGACTGAAGATCTTCTCCGAAGAATCAACTAACAACCATCACGATTCGATGAGTGCAACTGTTGTACTACAAAACCAGATACTGCAATCAGAAGCAGATGCACCAGACTCGAAAAGCAAGTCTCGTCTGCACAACGAACGTCAACAACGAAATCAGGTGAAGCTACGAGCTTTCCTGGACGAATCCGATGACGAAACCAAACGGATGATGGAGACACTAAACCAAAAAGGTGTATCAAATTGGTTGACGGTCATCCCAACGAACGAACGAGGATTTGAGCTAACGAAGCAAGAATTTTGGTACGCCATCAGAATCCGTTACAACTGGCCACTTGATCGAATGCCATCAATTTGCGCGTGCGGGTCCTCGTTTGACCTAGCACACGCGCTCTCGTGCAAGAAAGGTGGATTTGTGTCATTGAGGCACAATGATGTTACAGACATTACGTCTAAACTTCTGGAGGAAGTTTGTCATGACGTAAGAACAGAGCCCATTCTCAATGAACTCAATAATGAAGACCTTCCGAGGCAGGCAAATGTGTCACGCGAAGCAAGACTGGACATAAGCGCTCTCAGTTTTTGGACTGCTGGCCAAAGAGCATTTTTTGACGTGAGGGTTTTCAACCCGTTCGCTCGAAGGTACAGCAAAACAAAAATTGAGAACTGTTTATTGTCTAATGAGAAAGAAAAGAAGAAACGATATTGCAATCGTGTTCTTCAAGCTGGGAATGGGACATTTTCACCGTTAGTTTTTGCGGCAAACGGGGCTATGGGACGAGAGTGTACAATGTTTTACAAACGTCTCGCAGAAATGATTTCGGATGAGAGACATGATACACTCTCAAAAGTCACGAGTAACATAAGAACTTTTAAGATTGACGGTGAGATGCATTCGTGGATCAAGAGGTAGAGTGCGACTCCCTCAAGATGAAATTTAAATAATAATAGTAATGATAAAAAATATATATATTCTAGAGCAATTTAGATTTGTTTTATTGCATGCCGGGAAAGCCTCCGGAGTTATTGAATATTGTATTAGGCTGATACTTATATTTGAAATATTGTATTAATATGTATGATTATAGTTTAAAAAAAACTTTATTGACAGATAAAAAAAAAACTAACGTCTATTCCACTTAGCCCGGGTTCTTGAGCTCTAAACATTCGACTTTTAACGTCACTTTTAGCTTTCGAAAAGTAGCAGTAGCGAAAAAATCGAGTTTGCGTCAAAGCACTTGAAAGACTTATATTTTTCAAAAATCTTGGAACTCACTAAGAAACTGAATGAAAAATCCCATTTTTTTGATAAGGTGCTCGCTACATTAACCATGTCATTCACCTGAGTGGCCCTTTCCGAGGTCAAACTTTAACTGGTGAAAGTTCCGGACAAAGCCCCCAGATTTCACGTTTACCGTTAAAAAGGAACTTAGCAAGTTCAAGGGCTCTGATCATAGTGAATATTTTATTGTTTGAATCACAAACAGGTTGTTCCGATTCATTTTAGCCAGTCAAAAGCGTATCGCAACAACGGTTAACTATCAAAAAGTACGCTCAAAAATCAAATCACTTTCTGAGCACTGATTGGTTTATTTGGTTTGGTTACATCATAATTCTAAGATTTAACCAATCAGATTTATTTGATTGTTGAGGATCGGACTTTCGGATAGTTAAGGCCGTAAGTATGGTAGATACATAAAGTCTCTATTGAAATCTGAAAGACTGGGGAAGGAGGAGATAGCGCGTACAAGTCAATTGTTTATTTGGGGGCTTGCCCGGCTAGGTGATGTTAGATGGATTTTCGAACGTTACGTCGCAGTTTTTGACGAATCAAATGGCTAAAAATAGATGTAAAAATATGTTCAATCGGGCCAGAAACTTAATGATAAAAATTAACAGAAGCATTTTTTATTTTTGTTAAAAATTTATTACAAGACGTTTCGATGCTCTCCGAGCATCATCCTCAGTTAAAATGAAATTCGTTTCAAAAAATTTGATTAAAAGGTTAAAAAATCTGGTCAATTAAAAAGTCATTAAAATAAATACAAAGGTGCTAAATGATCGATAAAATATTAATTGTTTCTATTTAAAAAGTAACAAAGGAACTGATTTCTCTTGAACATTGAGTTTGGGATGTTTTTGTTTAATAAATAATGCCTCGGAGAGTTTTCTTTTAAAATTGTTTTTATAGCCCGAGCCAATAATTTTCATATTTTGCATGCTTATGCGTGAATGACCGGTTTGTTTGGAGTGACGTAACAAATGTGAGTTGCAGTCCTTTTCAGCATGCTCGTTTGCTCTAATTAAAAATCTTCTTTCGGTTTCTCCAATGTAATTGGCGTCACAATCGGGACATTGGCCCTCATATACAATGTTATGTTTGTGTTGATTTTGAATTCTATCTTTGATAGAAAAATTAGAACTGAGTCGTGTACCTTTGAAAGTTACGCGAGTTTCTGTGTTAGGTAAACAGTTCTTTAAATAGTTTTTCATTTTCTTGGTAACGAGTTCACCCTTTTCTCCTTGGTAAGGTAAACAAATCTGCAATTTCTTTGTCGAATTTTCGTCAATATCTAAATCCGGCTGTTGGTCGTCATTTACTGTAATGTGTGTTTTCTTTCTTTCTGTTTCGATTGTTTGGTACACAAACCATTTTGGATATCCATTAATATCGATGAAAACTTTACGTAAGTGGTCAAGTTCCATCTCTAAAAGGTAGTCTTTACTAGATATTGTAAAGGCACGTTTAACTAGTCCCGTAAGTGTGCCTTTCTTCCAGACAGTTGGGGCAAATGATTCCCAATGTAGGTAGATATCTGTGTTCGTTTCCTTTCTGTAAACGGCCGTATCAAATCCTTTTGAAGTGCGAATGATTAAGACATCTAGGAAAGCTAACATAAAATTTCTTTCCTCTTCATAAGTGAATTCAATGTTTTTATGGAATTTATTCAGCTTTTTCAAAATTTGCTCAAGTTTGCCTTCTTTTACTTGAGCAAATTTTGAAAAAGCTGAATAAATTCCATAAAAACATTGAATTCACTTATGAAGAGGAAAGAAATTTTATGTTAGCTTTCCTAGATGTCTTAATCATTCGCACTTCAAAAGGATTTGATACGGCCGTTTACAGAAAGGAAACGAACACAGATATCTACCTACATTGGGAATCATTTGCCCCAACTGTCTGGAAGAAAGGCACACTTACGGGACTAGTTAAACGTGCCTTTACAATATCTAGTAAAGACTACCTTTTAGAGATGGAACTTGACCACTTACGTAAAGTTTTCATCGATATTAATGGATATCCAAAATGGTTTGTGTACCAAACAATCGAAACAGAAAGAAAGAAAACACACATTACAGTAAATGACGACCAACAGCCGGATTTAGATATTGACGAAAATTCGACAAAGAAATTGCAGATTTGTTTACCTTACCAAGGAGAAAAGGGTGAACTCGTTACCAAGAAAATGAAAAACTATTTAAAGAACTGTTTACCTAACACAGAAAACTCGCGTAACTTTCAAAGGTACACGACTCAGTTCTAATTTTTCTATCAAAGATAGAATTCAAAATCAACACAAACATAACATTGTATATGAGGGCCAATGTCCCGATTGTGACGCCAATTACATTGGAGAAACCGAAAGAAGATTTTTAATTAGAGCAAACGAGCATGCTGAAAAGGACTGCAACTCACATTTGTTACGTCACTCCAAACAAACCGGTCATTCACGCATAAGCATGCAAAATATGAAAATTATTGGCTCGGGCTATAAAAACAATTTTAAAAGAAAACTCTCCGAGGCATTATTTATTAAACAAAAACATCCCAAACTCAATGTTCAAGAGAAATCAGTTCCTTTGTTACTTTTTAAATAGAAACAATTAATATTTTATCGATCATTTAGCACCTTTGTATTTATTTTAATGACTTTTTAATTGACCAGATTTTTTAACCTTTTAATCAAATTTTTTGAAACGAATTTCATTTTAACTGAGGATGATGCTCGGAGAGCATCGAAACGTCTTGTAATAAATTTTTAACAAAAATAAAAAATGCTTCTGCTAAAAATAGATCACGTGACGTTCGAGAACCAATCCCACCTCACACAGCTGGGCCAGCCAACCTCCATATAAACAGCCCCTTAGATGATCTTCACAGTCGGCTATATATTCAACGATACAAGCTAACAGTGGTTTCGGATGAAAGCGAAATTTTTCACTTGACTTGGAGTTATAGCCTATACTAGACGTCACCCGATACAAGCCTACTTGACTTGGAGTTATAGCCTATACTAGACGTCACCCGCGTTTTCTACGCAATTAACGTCTATTTTCGGGGTTCGCGTAGTGTGAGTCCCGTACGAACTCCAGAACAGGACATAGTTTCTGAGAGTTTTTCAAGAATCTAATTTGCTTTTATTTATCTATATATCTATTTATACGAGTATCTTTATATTTATTGTCAGTTTATTATTTTTATTTTTGATTGTCTATAGTTTATTTCTCCAAATTTTATAATAGTCTCATCTAATTTAAAAAAAATCGAGGATACAAAAATTAACGTCTATTCCACTTTGCGACTTTTTCGAATGTTTTGAGCCCGGGTTTTCGGGCTCTAAACATTCGATTTTTTGACGTCACTTTTAACTTTCGAAGCTCCTGCAGTAGCAAAAAATCGAATTTGCGTCAAAACACTTGAAAGGCTTCTATTTTTCAAAAATTGTCAAAGTGGAACTCACTAAAAAACGAGATGAAAAATCCCGGTTTTTGGTGAGGTGCTTGCTATTGGAGTTAGGATTTTCTTCCATAGACGCTGTCGCTTACGGAGAGACCATCGAAAATGTAATATTGATTATCACTCTTTACAATTCAAGAATTTAGGTGCGGCGCTTAATAGAGAAAACACGGTAGGGAGTTCAAAGTCTCTATTTTAAGACTCCCCCTTATCGGTTAGACTAGTCATCAAAGTAACTTAATCATGAATGATATAATCTCCTTTTTTCATAGACCAATTTTATTTTTTAACAAGTCGAGACCAGTTTTGAGGCAATCCCCGTACGAAAAATTTGATCCGGAAATAAAAACAGGACGTCATTCGAGTATGGTATGATTAAATCCAAAATAAATCTTTATTGCAATCAAAGAATTCGACACTAGGAATAGATTTTGAATAAATCTTCTCATAAAAAGGGACTTTATCATTCGATAGGGTAGACGGTAGCTAATAGCAACAGTATGCATCTTTGCATTTAAAAGACCGGAAAGATGTTTGAACTCTGTGTGAGAAAGTTCGAAGGAAAAAACATGATTGAAAACTTGAATGTACATAAGGAGGTATTAATTATGATTGTACTCTTAACGGAAGAACGAAATTTATGAATGGTATCTTATAATAATGGCAACATAGCACACTATGTCGATAGAAAGATATCAAAACAAATCATGCTAAAAACAAAATGATAGAAATTTAAAATTCTGAGGAACCCCTTCTGTAAAGCAGAGCGCCCGTCAATGGAAAACGGAAATCGAAACGTGACGGGAGAGGTAAAAAGCCGTGTGTAAAACAGCACTCCCTAGCTCCGGGGGCTTGTACAGAATCAAAGATTCAAAATCAAAGCTATTACAATCAATCTAAGCCATAATTCCAAAAATGGAACAGGACGGAACAGGACGGAAGCTTTTTATATCTAGTACGGCGAATGAGGAAATTTAAGCGATTTTATAGCGATTTTACCGACGAAGACGAAAATTTCGTTGCTTTTTGTGAAAATCTGGCGACCGTCGTACCTACCGTACCCGTTACGTCGTGCCTGAAAATGGCTCTGGGGCTCATGGAAAATGCATCATAGCTAAAAGAAAAATTCAAGAAATTTTGACGATCATTTTCTCATCATGGATATGATAATTAGAAAACCACAAGATGGACCAAGATGAGAATGTTTATGACTTTGTTACGTCATACGTGTATGTAACAGTTAAATTTGGAGCAAAGGTCATCGACTTCAACTAGCTCTTAGGTTATAGTTTCCAAACATCTACTGTATTAGCAATTGAGTTCACGGCCTGGAAGGGGCGCTACTGTTGAAACTCTCTGATGGAAAATGAAGCCACTTATTTTCCATCTACAACGCGTGGTCAGATATTGAAACGCCAGATTTAAAGTAAAACCCGCCATTCTAATAGCGGCGCAAAGCTTAGGGCTTCACTTTTTCTTGCTTGAAAAAGTTTGAAGATTCCTCTCTAGTCCTTTGGTCTTTAACCTAAAATATATTGACTTTTTTTACTGCGGCCCAAAGCAAAGGCCGACCCTTTATCTTCCACTGTCCAATTTTGAGCTTATGCCTTTTTGTGCTTAGGCGAAAACTTTCGACCCAACTAGGGCCGGTCATAAAACAATGCCAATAAGAGCCTGCATAAAAAACTTTTAAGAAATTTTTATAACCGAGCACTCTTAGTAGTTTTACTACAAATACTGATACATAAATCTAACTCCTCATAAAAATCAAACTCATTACAGACGCCAAATAGAGACACCCAGTCACAGACTATAACCCTTACATCTAAAAGCTGCGTAAATGAGATTGATCAAATCAAAGATTTACTATACACTGGATAAACGACTCATAAAACGATGGAGAGCGATCATTGTATTTTCTTTGTTTCAGAAAACAATTGATGTTCAAGCTTTGTCCGCAAAGGACAACTGTCATGGCGGCTCGAAGATGTCTGATTTAAAGAACTTTTTATCAGTCTTGTTTTTAAAAAGTTCCTAGCTCTTTCTTTTGGTACATTTTCAGAAAAAAAGTTTGAAAGTAAGGCTAGCATACCAAGCTGGATACATTTGTGAAATCTGGTGTGAGAAAATTATCATTAGACAAGAAATTCAGACAAAATGCTTATAGTGACACAAAATTTTCAATTCTCAGAAGAGCTGAAATAAGCATACATAAGACTTGAGTATCTTGGCTCCACTGTGGTGTGAAAATCCTTTGGAGGCACGTGGTGGCACAGTGGTTTATTTGAGGTTGAAGTTTGAAAATTTCCGGTGTCAACATTCAATTTCTTATACACAACCACAGATCTGTAAAGCCCGAAGGGCTAGATTTGCGGCTTTTATCGAAAAGTGAAGCCTAGGTTTGGAAGGATTTCCTACCAAAGTCACGTGACTAAAATATGCAATTTCACCGGTTTGAGAGATGTGAAATAGCGTTTGCCGCCTACTTTTTTTGATCTCGCGCTCCGAAAACAATTAAAATGCTAGATCCTATCCATCGGCACGAAATTTAAAAAGGCAAATTTTTGCTTCACTTTTTTTTGCTGGAGAAAGCTTAAAGTTGCCTATCTAGCCCTTCGGGCTTTACAGATATCTGTGTACACAACACGTCTTTTGCATGTTTCTCACAGCTTGAAACGTCATAACGACTTATAATTAGCAATTAAGTGGAAGAATCTGACTCTCACAGGAAAGTTTTGAGTCTCTTTTGGGAATTGGATGAGTGGTTTTCGATAAGAAATGCAATAAAAATGCTTCGAAAATTCATTTAATGAGGGAAGGAGTTTGAACAATAATATCATTACTGCGGACATAGCTAGTACACGAGAAATCGGCAAAAATCTGTTACTTGTATATCCAGTGTATAATAAATCCTTGATTAAATATACCAGAAAGTCGAATTATGTCAAAGCTCAAAAATCTCATCTCCAAGACACATGGTCAATCTAAAGGTCATAGCTTCGAGGATTCATCTAGTTTGATGGACCACTTTGACGATTCTCATCCAGATTTGGAGCGTAGTGGTTGGTTAAAGAAAAACACCTGAATCAAATGTCAACCACTAACATAAACATTCGATATAGTCCAGTCGATTCCGGACCATTTTACACTTCCATACGTTTTTCTGCTACTATCATGCTGTGCTTTCCATTCCTCTAATATTGCAAACTAGGTTATGAGCACGTCGGATCAGTAGGAACCATACAGAAACCTAACACTCATTGTAAAGAAATTTTAAACTGCTGTAACGTTTCATAAAGTGATGTCAAGATACCCATTTAAACAGAACATTACCATAATGACATCATGAAGGAGCGCGTAGTATCGATTGAGTGAAACAAATAAGGGAAATGTTTACACTCCTCCACGCATGTTATTTAGTTTGTTACTGCTTTTCACATGTCAATTAGAGTGATCAATTAACATATCTGAAAAGTTTCAATTTTTATGCCATATAAAGGTTTGTAAAAGTTTCAAATAACAATAATAATACTCTATAGGTTTCTTCAAAAAGTCCGACACAAACGATCTACTGTGCTGAAGTTTACATGGCAAGGACAAAGAGTACCTTCAGTGACTTTGGGGTTTAATGGTTATTAGCATCTATTTTTAACTTTGGAATTTCCAAATGAAAAAATGTCAATTTCGTTGACAAAAAAATGACTAACGAAACATGTTGTTTTTAGGGTCATATGATTGCCATGGGGAAATTCAGATAACTAGCAGTAATTCTTTGGTTTATACGTTTTTTTTATAAGAGCAAACTATATAAGAACATAAGGCTTCGATGGCCAAAATGTTAAGAACAATAAGTTAAGAACATTTTAAGGCTTTGTGGACTCAAAAACACCCTATTTCTTAGAAAAATGGTCATATTCACAAAATGGTCAAAATAAGAACATGTTAAGAGCAATTTAGTGCTAAAAACTCAAAAAGTTAAGAACATTTGAAGGCTTAAACCTTCAATCCTTTGTAGTTGTGATTCAAACTGAATTAAAAGCATCATAAGAATTACGGGCTTTATTAAAAAAACATATCTTCGAAAATTGCGGAACCGATAAATTACAACTAACTAAGAAACGGAAGTTTGCGGCAGTTACAAACACAAAATGTACACAAAAACAAAAAATCTTCTCTGTCTCTCTTTCCCTGAGAAATATTAAACTCCAAATACTTGAGCTATGGGCACGAAAACATATCTGATAGTCCGATGCGGATTGGCGGCCGCCCACGCCAAAGCTCTAAAGCAGGTCAACTTCTAGGCTACGTCATATCTTCCTTCGTTTCGAGCTAAAAACTCCTACTCTTCGTAAGGCCTAAAAGCCTGGAGCTGTCTATTGTGTAGACTAGTCAATTTCCCGACAGAGAGGAATGGTAGTCAGATGTTGAAAACTTTCCCGACGTTCAGAGCTTTAGCGTGTCAAAAGAAAATTTCTACATCAAGGGCCAGATAACCAGTAAACCAATTTTTCACTCCCATCCATTTCAACTTCAAGCAAAGATAACTTCAAACGAAGTAACATTTTTTATTTAGTGTAGAAAAACACTACTCAAAAGCAAAGGTATGCAAGCTCCACAAGTTGTCATGGTAACCAACCAATCAAACAAGAGGAAAATTGGTTCATTTCTATAGGAACTAAACTAAAGATAATTTACGAGGAAGAGTTTTGGAAAACCACAAAATGAAGACAGAATTACTACATACCACCTTAGCATAACATTGATTCCTACACGATTCCGTGATCTGAGGGCAAGTCTCCCACTTCCTCAAATCTTCCTGAACAGAAATACATGTTTTTTTATACGAACAAATATATAAGAACATAAGGCTTCGATGGACGATGGCCAAAATGTTAAGAACATTCTAAGGCTTTCATCTCTTGTGAAAATGGCCAAAAAAGCTCACAAAAGGGTGAAAATAAGAACATGTTAAGAACCTTTTTAGGCTTAAAAGTCAAAAAGTTCAGAACATCAGAAGGCTTCAAAAATTTTGGATGTTCTTATAAAAAAACGTGTATATATGACCTTGTATGAAATTAATATAGGTTCAACAGTTTCCTTTCAGTAATGATGTTAGTATACAACGTTCAACCATAAACGCGAAAAAGGGGCTGGTTCGAGTTTACCAGGAAAGAATAATGTCAAAATTTTGTGCGTATATATATCAGAAAATGAAAGCAACGACATTTAATGACATACTCATTATTGGTAAACTCCAAAATATCGTTCCAATTGCAGAAATGGCATTTTTCTTTAATACCATTTCAATTGTATTCCCTCGTATTTGCTGGAGCAGATTTGCCATACCGAAGATCACGATGATATTAGTGACAAATCCAGCTAATGACCTTATTAATGAACATTTAAGTGCGACAATAACTCTTTGAACAATTAATGTGGAGTTTTAAAGCAATTAGTAAATCATTACGTCATTTTGTTTAAACTCTCTTATGATGTCATGGAAAATTGCAAATGTTGAAATTTGTTTTTTGTTCCAAAAATTGATCAACCTCTTTCTTTTGATTTTTCTAAGAACAAGAGGCTTTTAAGCTGGAATTCACAAGCAAGAGTATCAGAGGCGAGAATGTGTGACTATCGGACCATCAGATCTTGGTACGGTATTAGAGCGGTATAATTGCAATCAAATTTTAGATTTTCGACAGTCCCGGTTTCGTTCCAAAGCAATGTTCAGACCATTAAAAAAACATGATTTCAACCAGTCCTGACCACTCGTAGACGGTCTTGGTCATCGTTTTACCGGTCCTGGTCGTTTGTTTGCCCAACCCATGTGTTTGTTAGTACCGATGACATTGAAATACATTCTTTAAAGTAAAGTTGACGCTTCGAAATTGTCGCTTAATTAACCGGACCCGTAGCAGTCTTTTGGCAAATTTTATCTGTCATTTACCGATCGTCTCAAGACCGGAGTATTTTTTCGGGTGAGTATCGTTGCAGAGGAGTAAATTGCACCGCAATACCGTAATAAAAAAGATCACAATCTCCCTTCTCCGTTACATTTTTTTATAAGAATAGTGTTATTTTCATTTCAAAGATATTCTGAACTTTTTGGGGAAGATCAGCCTAAAATATTCTTACGGTATTCTTAAAGGTTAGAACCCATATTCAAACCTAAATTTAGCATGTAATATATAATGGGGAATGATTTGCAATGTACAGTTAATAATGCTCCAAAAATGGCATTCTTAGATTCTTAAGCAACAATCCACGATGCAGAGTAGTCTTAATTTTTTGGCCAATTTCATAATTAATATTCTTATAGAGCATATTCTTATAAAAAAGCATGTACTAGATTAATATTTTTTTATAAAAAGTAGCGTACCGCCATAAGATAACCAAAGAAAACCGGCTCGATCGATTTCTTTTCAATATAATAATTTGTTGAATCCCAAATGAAAATAACCATAATTTAAGTTGATTAAAATAATCAAAATTTATGCAATATAATATCGGCTCTTGTTTCTTGTGAAGAACTTTGAGTAGCGATTGATTTGACCCTGTCAAAATCGGGGAGCCTTATCGCTCATTAAGCTTGAATCTGTTTTTCTGCTCGTTGTTTATAGTTAGGGATCTTATATCAAACAATCTACAAACCGCTTACATAAAAGTTCACTGTAAGAAAGTCTCTATAGCTTGGAAACACACGCGGGGTTGAGTTTTACAGACTTATAAGGATCTATAACCTGGAGGTTACCAAACAACTTGTCCAGTTTAGAAGATTATTCAATATTATAGAGACACGGGTTGCTACAAGTTCTCTCTAATTTTGGTAACTTGTTTTTGGTAGAAAATTAACGAAAAATGGAGCTGGTTAAATCTCAAAGTACCGCAATTTCTCACGGAAAGACATTATGGAAAAATGCAACGAAGTCGTTATTGAAAACGAAGAAAATACAAGAAGGGTATACCAATCTAGATATGGGATCACTATCTGAGGTAAGACCTACAAACCTTATCGAATGTTGTTGAAGGTCCCATTCGTATGAATTCCCCACATGACTAACAAAACTTTTTGATAAAATAATGTCCGGTAGGCCCATTTGCCGAACATTATTTTATCAAAAAATCTGTAAATAAGAGTATGGAAGTCTTGATAAGTTACGTAATTTCCCCAATTATAGAAACAAACGTTTGAATCTGTACAGGCGATTCCTTACAGAAATCGAACGTTTCCTTCTACATGTGCACAATGGTGGAGATTATGTAGCTTAACAAAACAAGTGCAGTAGCGTAGACAGGGGTGAAGGAAAATTCGCCTAGGAGAGCAGATTTAAACGGCACAGTAATTATGTTTTTCTACCACAAATAGGTAAGTGTTTTGTCGTAAAAATCTGCTCTCCTACGCAGATCGTTCTTCACGCCTGTCTACACTACTGCTGTGCGACTTTTTTTCCATGATTTCTATTGTTATAATTATTGTTATCATGCACGTTTCAGGTTCTGTTGCATTCACTCCAAGAAGAATGGGAACGAAAGACGACTTTCATGAAAGAATGTCCACTTTTCGGACAGTGGTTACCGAGAGAATTGAAAGCCGTTGGTGCAACCGCAACCGTTTGTGAATTCCCAGAAAATAAGGTAAGATATCAATGATCAAATTTGAAAAAATTTCATTGACCTATTTGTCCATTTCTTTGAATTTCATTACTGATCTTTGACAAAGTATTTTGAAAGGAATCATAGGTAATCAGGACCAACGCGCTCAGAGAAGGACTTTCCATTGTCTTAAAATTCCGGAGGTTTTGCGTCTAGCCAACGGGAAGCCGTTATGGGAGCGCAATCAGTCGACCGTGAAATGACCTATTTATGATTTGCACCATTGCAATGTCTTCGGCAGACCCAACAGCTGATTGGTTGACTGATTTTTCGTCACTTACAACCAATCAGCTGTTGGGTCCGTGATGTAATGCCAGAAGACATTGCAGTGGTGCATATCATGAATTGATCAAAACATAACAAACTTTACTTACTACATCCCAATTGAATATTGTGGTCGATTGACCTCTATCCAGTATTTACTGCTTCACCTCGGGTTCTCTTCCTAAAAGTAAAGTAAAGTATATTTTCACTCTCGAAATGGATCATGGGTAATCAGGACTGATTGTGCCCCGTAACGGTTTCCCGTTGGTTGGACGCAAAAATCTTCAAAATCTTTCAAAATATTGGACCAATATTAAGTCATTATAAGCGCACAATAGTCCTGTTTACCCATTACGCTTTGCGACTGTGAAATAGCCTATGATACATTAACACCTGAGGACGGATGCGATTTAAATTTAAAATTCAATAAGCGATTGTACTACCTCCAGTAGCTTAATATTGATATCTGCTCGAAGAAAAAGATTGGGAAGGGGTACTATACCGAGTTTATTTATGTGTTTGTTTTTCTGCGACGGAGACTTTGGAAGCTTTTAAGAGATTGAATAATTTTTACAGGTTATCATCAAAGACTTATCAAAACATGAAGGAATTGTTTACGCTATCATAAGTGGGCGGTGTCTGGTGGTCAGTAGAATACACGTCATGAGAGAAACGCCGCCTTACGGTCAGCGAAAGATGAGAATGATTTCTAGCGCCAGGGTGAGTAAGAGAAAATGGATCAGTTTTAATTCTTCCAAGCATTCTTACTATAAAATCGAAGCATTCAGAGGTAGTAGGCTTGGTCAGTAAAATAAACGTCATGAGAAGAAGGCCACCTAACAGTCAACGATAGATAGCAATAGAATAGTTTCAATATTTTGATTGTTTTAACAGGGAAGTGTTTAGAGGGCAAGTCAAATAGGTGCTGGGGCAAGCATTAGTGGACTGCATAGTGAATACACCTGTCAAAAGCCAACTTATTTAGACGGAAACTTGCAAATGGTCAGTCGAGGCTCCCCACAAAACCCTTTCAGGTGGTAAGCAAAAACTAAACACTTCTTTCCGTTTAGGAATCGAATCGAATCCCTGCTGAGGCATGCACCATTTTTAGAATTCGAACTACAATCATGGACAAAATATTTGAGCCTTGGATTTCCCTGCGAAATTTCAAACACCACAAATGATTTTTAAGCACATTAAACTACGGTTGCAAAATGGAGTTTTAATTCTTGATTTTTGATTTTTGACATAAGACTGAGGACCTTAGGATCTCAGGATTTAAAAGCTCGAATTTGCTCCAATACAGTCCAATAAGGCTTGGAATTTAGCCTAGAAGCCACTGAACCCCTACAAAATCGAAATATTCAATAAAAGAAAGTTGAAGGGCTAAAATAGCAATTCTCGCCCGAACATTATATTCTGAAAAACGTTAAAATACACTAAAATCTCAACATATTTCGACCATGATTGTAGTCCACGTTATTGCATGTATGCAGTGGTATCATAAATATGCAAACAAACGAGCGAGGAAGAATCTTGGAAAAATAAGAGAACTTTTTAAGTCTTTCTCTTACTTTAGGCAAACGAGAAGAGAGATCTTAGAAAATGTGAGCGAAAAGAAGTCATCTTTTTAGTCATACGTACATTGGAGAAAGGCGATTGTTTTGGATTTGGAGAAAAGCTACCCGACACTAGCGTTATCAGTGAAAAACAGGTAAAAGTTTCGGAAAATTATCTCTTCTTGTCCTATATCAATTTGTTGTCAAAGTTTCTCTGTATCTCGAACTGTTTTTTAAATTGAACCAAAGATTTAGCTTTATGAAATACTTGTATATTTCGATTGAAAACAATTTTGCCCTTGCAAATCAAATTAGATCACGTCAAATCAAATCAAATCAAAGAGTACCTAAGTTTATTAATCAATCTTGTGGGAAAAAATAATTTAGGCTAAAAAATAAGTTTTGTGGAGAAATAGGCCTCTGCAAACTTTGTTTGCTGCTTTTTCGAAAAGGAAAGACGTAACCCTGTTTTGGGACCGGAATGTAAATGAACCAGAACTTTGATAATTAAGTGCTGAAAACACTTCACATCATTAGAATTTTAAGTCAAATTCTACATCACTCCGTACAAAACGATTCACTGATATACTTTTTTCCAGGTGGAACTACTCTCAATCCCAACTGTTCAATTAATACGGCACGGATCAGACCGGTTTCTCCCGGACGCGCGAACGAATGAAATGACGAAATACCCGACGCTGAAAGAAGCGTTTATGAATTACAAAACGAAACAAGACTGGGAATCGTATAAAGAACAGATCAGAGATAATATTTTGCGAAAGAAGTATTCTTAATGGCTGGCTAAAAAATTTCTAAGAAAGTTGTTACAAAGTTGTTACGACCAATTCCATAATAATAAGTTGACTTAAACTGATGTGGTTTTTTTTTCAGACATGAATCGAACATGAATCGTGCTCAGGATTTCATGGATTTCATGAGCTTTATACTGTTATAGTAACAATTTTTGCTTATTATTTTAAAGGTTTTGTGTTTAAATAAGAGTGATATTGTTTGCTTACCCGTGAATTTTAATTTACAAGCTTTTTGATATTGAATTGACACGGATGTGGAGCAAGATTAGTCAGAAAGAGTAAAAGAAAAACATTTTTTGCTTATATCAGCATAATATAACAATAGGCCGACACTGTCCTAATATGAAACATGTGTCTTATATGAAACAGGAACACTTTATATGTAAAAATAAAACCTTTAAGGCAATTTTTCTTCCTTTTCGTTCTTCTCGAGTTTCAGTAAATAGAGAGTAAATTCTAAAGCCTAAGCCTATCATGTTTTTGCGTTCTCTATGAGCATCCCCTGGCACAAATTCAGAAGTAGTCAACGTTGTCCACATCAAATAACACAGAATAATAGTCTCTAATAGTCTAAGATTGAATAGTGATATTATTTCTTACAGATTTGCAAACATGGGGTTCGGACCTAATATTCTAGGCTCAAAAGGAAGAAACAGAAATAGATAAAAAATCAACTTTCTTCAAAAAAGCGACCGTAGTGCAGTGGTAGAGCATCCGGCTACGGTCACAGACTTCAAATTTGATGAAATTTGTTATTTTGAAATAGGATATATTCACATCCGAATAAGAGCTGTTGGTCGTCAATTTTAAGAAATCGCACTGATTCTGATGGATTTTCGCCAAGGAGATGCTTTCAAAATCCTTCGTTTAATTTCGACAATACCAAAAATATAGATGACAGCATCCGAACATAAAGCACACGTAATAAGGACGTTGATTAAGAAAGCAAAATAGGACGGTGGTGGGTGTTTTCGCATGATAAAAATGAACTCCGTCTGGTCGGGGATGATCCATAGTAGTATAAAAGTAGCAACTAGTAGCGTCGGTAGATAAAGCCGTTTACGGCGTCGTTTGGCCAACGATCGAGGGCCAGTACCCGTTGTTTTTGTTGGGCCGACACTTGACACGTTATGAACCGTAGATATGGAAGGCCGACTCTTTCGGTTTCGACGTATTTTTTGGAAAAGGTAAACGTAAACAATGATTGCAACTAAGAGGAAAGTCAATTCAGATGTCGGCCAGAAGAACAGAATTATCTGTGCTCGGACACTTTTTTCATTTGTTTGGGCGCACATGACGACAGCAAATATACAGGAAATCAACCAACCGACCAAAATAGTGATTTTAGTCATCTTCCAAGTCCAATATAGAGAGTATTTAATATTCAAATAAACCTCGAAGAATCGATCAACCGTTAATAAGATCATGAAAATTATGTAAGCCATAAAACAACCAGAAGTTTGGAAAGTCCAAATCTTAAAAGAAGTTTCAAGGAACCCGTGTAATGTTAATATACGATGAACGATTTTGCAAACGCATATTAGTAGCTCGCTGATACTGATTTGAATCAAGTAGCATTTCTGGTTCATAGCCAGTCTGGTGATACGAGTTGAGAATAACATATAGAGGCCAACTGAGTGTAGAGTTAACGGGATTGTGTAGACGATTGCGAACACGATAAGGCTCATTGAAGGGTCTTTGAATATCGCCATGGTTCCGAAATAATGCAAACTTTGATTCAATATCAGAAATGTTCGGCTCTCGTTTAAAAGAGATACTGCTAGCCAGAGAATGAAAAGATAAACAGGTTCCAAAATCAGGAGTTCCGAGTTACAGATAGTCTTCCAAGCCAAAATGTAACCAGAAAACTAGTCTACAATCCCAAACCACACTTTGTTTTAATCATCAAAGTGGGTCCTATGCTTTAAAACTTAGCAAAAATATACGAATGAATTTACCCTCGCTAAATTGACGATTTTCCAAATGCAAATTAATCAATAACAATTATAAGAGCGTCCAGTCGTCAACGATGTTTGTTCAGTAAGATAGGGAGTTATAAGTTACTTATCTGAAAACTCATAACTCAAATTTTCCTTTTCGATGATTTCCTTTAAAACTTTGTAGTGATCGTGGTCAAATATCAAAATAATATCCATTGGGTAATTTCATATTCCCATTAATAAAAGCACCCTACAAAATAGAAATCCCTGTAAGACGTAACAGAGAAACTCCAAAAAAGTACTATTGAAAACATAGAATATAAAAATTATTTGACTGAGGGAAACCTTTTCAAAAAAGGACCTACCCACTAACTTTTCAAAGAGAAAATCCAATAACAGAATAATGTAAATAAATAACATCTTTATCCCTGACGTGTTAGATGGCAAATTAATTTGGACCAATTGGACCTATTTAAATTTCCAATCTTCTATTTTGGATTATTTTCCCATCCAAGTGTAATTAAGGCCTTTTCACATCCCAACGATGTAGCAAGAGATTTGTTGCTTTTCCCCCATTAGAAACTTTAATCTGTTCTTTTAGAAGGAGTTGTTCTCTTCACTTTTCCTGGAAACTTTACCAGTACCAAACGGTGTAGAACTAGAAGGGTTTGGTCATATGTTCCCCCATTAGTAAATTTCATTGGAATCTGATCTGTTCCCCAAGCTTACGAGTGAGTTGTCTATATCTTCCCATTTTGTTGGAAATGTTGATCACAACAGCTAATAAGATAAGACAACAGCTACCCCCAAAAAAATTCCCGTCTTCACTCTTAGATGAAACTCGTCTTAGTTTTATATAGCATAATATATTTCCAACAATGCAGCAAGGGATTAGTTGTTTGTCCGGAATTTTGATCTGTTGCTCAAGCTTATAAAGAGTTATCCAACATCCAACCCTTCCAATTCTTTTTGGAAATTTTGATCTGTTTCCAACGATGTAGAAAGAGATTCATTGCTTTCCTTCCCCCGTTTTGATATTATTACTATTAAATAGAATTTGCAGATAGGCTCAAGGTGGGCCTCTAAACCGGTCTGCTTGCAATATCACGATTCGTTGTTTGCCTTGTTAAAGATTTTTTTTGAAGTAGAGCTTAGTACGAGGACTGCCTCTAACCTTCCATACGTAGCGTTTGTTCCTTTCCATATTTGTTTTCCCCTTCGCTTTCGGTGCCATTCTTTGATGGTTTGACGTTCCTTAGTCGAGAAATCTTCAGTAACTCTAAAATTCCACTCACTTTAGTTTATGAACCAATGTCACGATGTCATTTTTTTCTTCTTCATTCTTCAAAATGACTTTTAAGGGTCACCATATTTCCTCTTTTCGTATATCTATTCGTTCTGCAGAGACAATGTTTACTTTCAATCCCATTCAATTTCTTACAATTTCTTCCACGTAATCTTTATCACCCTTTCGTTGTTCTTCTTTGTTTTCATGTTTTATTTCACCTAAGTTATGAACGATGATGTTGCACCTTGTTGCATTAATCCAGCGTTCTTCTTCCTTCTCTTTTTTAGGAAAGTTCTTGATGGTCACCTCTTGCTTCATTAATTCATTTTTAGCAATGTCTGCGTGTCGTACGACATTTGCTTTGTTTCTTTAGCGACGTCCTCTTTGTTAACGAGCTTCTCGATCTTCTTCTCCAGACTATCCAATCTTGCGGTAACAGATTGAAATCCTTGTACATCTTTATCTTCAGTATTTGTTCCTTTGTTGTTTCTAACTCTTTGTTTGCTTGTTTTGATCTTCTCTAGTAAAATTGATGTTACACATGTTACTGTAACATATTTGACACATTCCAATCTCCTTGTTTTGAACTGGAGGCAAATCTGTATTTGGTAAGCAGGAAGCTTTGTGCATGCATAATGGACGAATAATTGGCATTTCCTACACTGCAATATGTCGTTGTCCTGTATTATTTAATTTATGAAGCAATTTTCGTCGGTGCAGGTACTATTTTTTGTTGAATTTGGTTGCTGGATTTTTCATTGGAATTCGCCATTTTGTAGCATTTCCAGGAGCTCAACCGTACGTTTTAATATGACATGACGTATAAGTTTTTTTGATCTGTTTCTAGAGCTTATAAAGAGTTGTCCATCCCTTCCCATTTTTTCTGGAAATTTTGATCTTTCCAACAATGTCGCTGACCAGTCCCAACGAAGTAGCAAGAGATTCGTTATTTGTTCCCTATTAGAAACTTTGGTCTGTTCCTAGAGCTTATAAAGAGTTGCCCATTTCTTTCCCTTTCTCTGGAAAATTTGATCAGTTCCAAACGGAGTTTTCCATAACTTATCCCCTTTTCCTGGAAATTTTCATCAGTTCCCAAAGATGAAGCAAGAAACACCCGTCTGTTACCGATGAAATACCAACTCCTAGAGATAACATCATTTCCTGGAGGATATGTCTTTTACTAAACCGTTGAAACGAATATTATCAAAGAAATTAAATTTCCTAGAAATTTAGATTTTAAGAAAAATCGTTCTCCTGGGAAATTGTAAATGTATAAATAAACGTCAACTCGTTCGGTTGGAAAGTGCCTGGTGATAGAAAAGCACGTTGCATTGTTTGTAATACGATGACAAAAAAAATTTCGAATATCTGAGCTATTTTTGAAAATAGCTTTTTTGAAGAAGGATTTGATGAAATTGACCAAATTATCTACCAAATTATCTACCAAGAGTTCTACGATTTAAGGTGGTTTCCCCTGACCTTAAAACTAACCTTTTGCTATAGCTCCTTTCAAGCAGTGTGATTTTCGGTACATCAATCTAAAAGTGAGACTTTAAAAAAATGACAGAACAGTACACG
This sequence comes from Clytia hemisphaerica, assembly GCF_902728285.1. Taxonomy (NCBI): domain Eukaryota; kingdom Metazoa; phylum Cnidaria; class Hydrozoa; order Leptothecata; family Clytiidae; genus Clytia; species Clytia hemisphaerica. The sequence goes on along the minus strand of NW_027103708.1, from coordinate 65,039 downwards.
TTTTTTTTTTATTAGAACACCTAAAATTTGGCTGAGCCTGGATGTGCTTATTTTTTTTAGCAATTTTCAGCCTAAAATGCGTTCTTAATTTTTCAGACTACTCTAAATCGACAATATGATACAAAACAAAGAGCACTTAAATTTGGCAAAATTTGGACAATATTTGACTCTCGACTTTTGAAGATCCACCCATAAATTCGGTTAAAACTGCTTAAAAAGAGGAAAAAATTGTAGTTTCTTGTTATTTTTTTCCAAACTGAGGCTGGGCATGTTCTTAAGATGTTCTTAATTTTTCGACGAATTTCAGCCTATATGTTCTTATAAACTAGGTTCTAATAAAAAAAAAACGGGTATTGGCCCTTATAATGGCTTTGAAACATTTAAAAAATACAGGTGATCCCGAAATAATATGGTTGGATTTGAATTGGTTCAATTGGAGTTGACGAGGCAATGCGATGACTTTAAAATTGAATTTAAAACATTCTGAACCGCTGAAAGAAATCTGATTGGTCCAGATAATATTGCCGGGTTTTTGGAAATCCACTCTGACATGATTTTAGCGGGAAAATTGAATGTAAGGTGTGTGGAAGCACCAGCAACACAAGAAAAACAGAAAACACATCCTATCGAGAATTAAAGTTGGCAGAAAGTTGGCTGTCTAAAGTCAATGCATCTACTCTAACAATTAGAATAGACAGGGCAGAAAGTCCGCCGCCTAAACTTGTGTTAAGACGTATTTTAAGAAAGCAAAAAAGGTACTTTTGGGCACATTGAGCCATGAAAGGTCCTGGAATAGTGTTTTTAAAATTCTGTTGCTAGTGCTTTTAAGGGCTTTAAGCTCAATGGTTCGGACTAAAAGAAAAACGATATTCTCGCTTTCTTTTCTGTTACAGGGAGTTTTCATACCCCGTCATGTGAGGAACAATCTTCAGCTACGCCATATATGCCTTCGTTTCGAGCGTAAAACTCCTACTCTTCGGGATATGCGAGGAATAGTCTTCAGCTACGTATTTTTGAAAGAGAAATTTTAGTGTTTTCCTCTCATAACTCATAACTGTGAAGAAAACTATTTGTAGGCAGATCTCCTTTGATTTGCAAGAAATACGGAGTTAAAAATCACAGCAAAGCCATATGGGACCCTCAAAGATTTAAAGAGAGAGATTCATTATAAAAGACGAATTTCAATTGTTCTCAACAAGAAAGCTTATACATTATTAAAGACGAGAAAGAGAGAATGGGGACGAGATTATCTTAAGATTTTGTGATAAGAATGCTAATCTTCAACCAAAATTATAATAAAGCCGGAATAAAGATAATCGTACAGTTTTCGATCGCAATGAATATTGCCATAAATTTAATGAAGTTGAACTTTTTGATATTTATATCCGATAAAAACAAAAATCAAAAGATATTCAGACAATCCGGACAATCTATTTCCCCATCACAAAATAAGCATATTAAAAAATATGAATAGTAAAAGAAGAATCTTTTTGAACGGAATTTCGAAAAAGGAAGAAATGTGGTATGATGGTCTAAATATAGAATTCATATTTTTCTCAAATCATGTTTTCAATGTGATTTTGATTAACACATACATGCAAACTTGGGGATTTGCTTAGGTATCATCAAACCAACTTTACTGTAGTACAACAACAAGAAAATATTTGAGTCGTTCACACTTGTAGTTGTTGGAAATTATTATTGACCAGATCATGGTTGAAAGGAATCTTGGGCAATGAGGAGCAACAGGAAAAAAGACCAGATCGCCTGGGTGTAAAAAGTACATTTCACACCTTTGAACGTGAACGATTTCCCCACCCCGGGTGAATTTCTTGCAAGTTCCAAGGTGTGAAATGCACTTTTAACACCCAGGTGTGCTCATTTTTTTCCAGTGCACCGTTGGTCTAAAATTTTGAATGTTTTTGTGTCTCAGCAATACACGCTGTTTTTTAATAAGAATACACTTTATAAGAATGTTCATGATGAAAATGGCCAAAAAATTAAGAATAATGCTAAGAATATCACCATCATGGAATTTTGCTACTCAAGCTAAGAATGCCATTTTAGAGCATTTTCAATTATAAATTGTCTATTACCCTCGAGTAAGGCTCACTCCTTTCATAAAAATGTCATTTTATGCTCGAGACGTATGTTCTAAATGTTAAATCTAGTCTGAATTAGGATCCTAACCTAAGAATGCTATAAGAATATTTTAGGATGATTTTCCCAAAAAAGTTAAAAATATCCATGATGAAATGGATTTACACCATTCTTATAAAAAAGCGTGTATGACCGTTACGGCGGGGATACAACCAGTCCTGATTAGCCATGATTCACTTCGATTTTGAAATGGCCCATAAAGATCTTGTTGGGAAAATTCAAAAAGAATTCAAGAATTCGCTTGAGAGTGGTTTTCACATTGTAGCAAAAAATAGTGCACACTCAAAGCGAATGGACTTAAATCCTCTAAAATAAGCCAAGGGTATCCAATGCACTAGGCAACGAGAAGTTTTGTACAGTGATAGATTATTTCATTAAAAACATGAAGAAATGTAAGAATAACCTTTATATTTTGATTAAAAACACGTCGTAGTGTAGTGTCTTTTAAAACAACCAGTGGCTTAATTTCTTCGTTTCCCAGCAAAAGGAATGGTATAAGAAATGATATAGTATAAGAAATGATATGGTCGCTGACATTTAAAAAAACATTCAAATCGTTTGAAGGAGTGTGCAAAAATAAAGTTAAGCTGGTACAGTTTTTGTTTTACATCATTTTATGATCAGAACCTGTCAATTGTTGATGCTCAAAAGATCTTCATTTTTTCAGCATTTTGCTACTCATACGGATTTATAGGTATTGTCAACTCTCTCTCTAATACGAACCTATATAATTCGAATATTTCTGTAGTTCGAACTAAAATATTGATTCCCTCAGCTGATAATTTTTCAAGTAATTTATAATTTGATTATTTCTCTAATTCGAAGAAAGGTGAGAGGTAGCTGGTAATTCCAATGGCTAATTTTAAAATTTAAACTTTAAAGTTTGCATAATATTCAGGCATTTTAGAATAACCCTTTATCAACAAGTTCTTTTTCTTTGGTGAAGACCTTTGCTTGCGAGACCCTCTGGAGAGTAAAATCCCAAGACTCCGTTTATTCTCAGTTTAAACTTTCCAACGCGCAACTTTTTTTGAAAAATGTTAAAATTTGCAAGTTTTTCTTTTGAAATCCAAAATTTCAAACTAGCATAAAAGCTTGTATCTTGAGAGTTAGTCATGGTTTTGGTATCAAAAGAAAGATTTTTTATACTCGTTCTAAATGCATTCTGTTAATGCCCTTATAGATCAAGTGGTCAGGAGTTAAAACCTTAAGTCTGGGACTTGGTATATTGGCAAATTTGGAACGTGTATAAATAAGTCCCCGGATTTGAAGGGTTAAGAAAAAATACAACCGGATGATAAATCAAAGTTGCAGTTTTGAAATCGATCAGAACAAGTTTTTCAAGTTCAAGATGGTCAAAAGAATATTTGAAATTCATGAAACGTTCCAGGAAATTTCCATGTTGTGAAAAAGTACTAAAGAGATATTCTACTTTCAAACGTAAATATACTATGTTATGACTACTATGAACGTTCAGTACTTCTTCATGTAAAACAGTGACCGCTTTACGAGAACAAATGTGAGCTGCAAAAAGTTTCTTCTAAAGATGTTTTTCAATCTTCAAATTTTCTTTTTCTTAGCCATTATTTCTGACATCTGGAGGCTGAAATAATTTTTGACATTGAGTTTAAAGCTAAATGAAGCCACTTTTTTTCCGTCCAAAAACGCGTGACCAGCGAGATTTTCGCACAAATGCAGGATTAAAAATAAAGTCTTTCGCCGAGTTTCGAAAAATATACCGCCTTCAAACAAAGATATTGCTTGATCCAATCCGTTATCCCGAAATTGGCGCTAATCTTGAAGCTTCACCTTTTCTTACTTGAGAAAGGTTGAAGATTCTTCTCTAGCCCCTTCAGTGTCTACGGGGCTTCAAACTCAATGATTTTGGCCTAACTTGAGATACGCATTTTCTTCTAGTGAAAAGACAATTGTCAAGAGCTAATAAGAAAAGGGAAATATAAAGGTACACAAGAGTTTGGGAAGATAAAACAGGAAAAATTTAGAAAAACTCTTTTTCCTTAATGTCTCTTTTCTTTCAAGAGTTAATGATGAATGAAAATAAATGGTCCATAGTAAACATAGAGAGAGAGGGAAATAAGTGATACTAATCACGCTTAATTAATATGTATTTTGGTACATAAATACCAGTAGGTTGTTAAAATATCTTGTACCCTTGTTTTTGTTTCCCGTTCGGAAAAAATGTTTTTGGGAAGGAAAAGTATGAGAGAGATCGTTGAAGCCGAATGGTAGAAAATGAATGGGTTGATTTTGTGATTCAAAACGAAAGTATCAAAAAAAATTGTGCAGTCGTGATCTTTAGCGGGTTTTATGTATCTTGTGTTTTCAGAGTGTACTACAGAGCGATAACGGGAGATACACTCACTCAGTACTCCACTGGCAACAAATATAGATACGTAAACTCACTTTTGGGCTAAGGGAACAGGAGATATCTAAATTGGGGTGAAGGTAGGTTGTTCGGGTAACTGCGTTGAAGACAAAAATAGTTTGGCTCTCAAGTAGAAAGCAAAATACAGGACACAATTGTTGAATCTTGTATACTCATGATGAAGGAATTCCAGGAAACACAGTAAAAGTGAATCGTAGAAGAACTCAGTTTAAGAAAGCTTAGTAACGAGCATAAAAAACGTCTACCATATTAGATAAAGAAGCGTGGTGTAAAAAGACTAATTCTAACAAATGACGTTAATGTTCCGAAGTAAACACATTTAGCGGCTTTTAAATATAAACAAGTACGAGGCGAGCGTCATATAGCTCAACAACAAGGGGAATAAAATAAATTTAACAGTTTCAAATTCACCTTTTGTTGCTTTCAGCTTTTCGGTATATATTCTAGAAAGTTTGACTGCAGAATGATCGTTATAATTGTTCTGATGGTAAATTCTTTCTTTGGATCAACACAAATCTCCCTCGTAGTTGTTTTTTTTTCGGGAACCCTTTTTAGAACGTGGAAGAATGGTGAACGATAAATGTCCTACGATCATAGTTTCTAGAAGGGTCAAGACCCCCCCTTAGGTAAGAGGACCCCCCTTAAGTGCTAACCCCCCTTAGGAAATTCATTTAATTGGGAAATTCATTTAAATTTCACACCCCCCCCCCCTTTGAAATCAGTATAAATGAAAAATTGAAATTTTGCATAATTCAAGGAAGATCCCCCTTATCTAAGAAACCCCCCTTAACTGGCAACCCCCCCCTTAGGAAAGTCATACTTAACACCCCCCCCCTTGCTTTTGGTTCATCAAAACCCAAGATCCCCCTGAATGTAGGGGGGTAAAAACTATGACGATACACGCACAATCTAGAACGCTAGATTCAGCATCTAGGAAGAATTTTACCTATAATGAATCGGGAATGAATCATAAAATTGGGAATTATAAATCGAATTAAATCCCGAGAAAATCACTGGGATTCGAATCAAATTTGATTTTTTCGATAAATAATTCTTCAAAATATTTTATCATGTTAAATTGACACTAATTCTACTTAGGCCTCCCATTTTTCCTTAGAGACGTTCAAAAATGGAAGAAATCAGTGAAGATAACAAAAAATATTGGCATTTACTTTGAGAAAAAATACTTAACCAATATATTTACATGAAAATGAAGAAAAAACATTCCTTATATATGATCAATATATACTATATTGATATTCATGACATCTTTTACACGGAAACACCCAATGAAGTCGGAACTAACGACAAGATTTCCATGTTAAATGGCGCTGAGTTCCGGTCTTTTAAGGAGTTTCCGTATGAAAGAGTCGACTATAAATCTCAGGAAAGTTCAAAACTCGAATTGTTTTCAACTCAAACTTCACTTCAACTTTAAACTCTTTTGAGACGAGTTGCAGTTTAGTTATTTTTTAGTATCATGATTTCTGGAGCTTACAGCTAGTTAGTTAGAAATTTTTGGATAATAAATTTGATGACTTCGTAATATTCTTACTAAAGGAAGCACCCGAGAAATCCGAAAACCTTTGAGCCTAGTAGCAGTGGTGTGTTCAAGCCAATTAGTACCAAATATTTCTGCGGCTAGTACAGATATGAAATCGTTTTTGGTTTATTTCGTAACTTTTATGACTCCATGATTATTTTATTATAGAGGCACCAGAGACTCCCGAATTTCATATTGGTTCCGTGTGTTTGTAATAACGAAAGCAAATTTCAGGTGATAAGGTATTCACTATGAAAAGTGAAGTAATCTTTACTCAAAATGAATACCAGTACTTTGAAGTGAATTAATTCAATTCAAGCTATTCATGATATGCAGTACATACATGATCTGTATTCTGAGATTACATCACGGACCCAATAGCTGATTGGTTGTATATGACGTAAAATCAGTCAATACGTCATTTACAACCAATCAGCTGTTGGGTCCGTGGAAGACATTGTAATGGTGCATATCATGAATACAAAGTGAATACAGTCATCTTAGCAAGAGAGAGAGAGAAAGAGATTGTAATTAAAACGACAGCCTTTCTATATTTGATAAAAAAATGTCACTGTTGGGTATCAATTGAACATACCCCAGGAATTCACTGTTCGGAATTACCATAATAACTCTCCTGGAGAAACGTAACAGGTACCCTGCTGAGATGTACTTCCTTTTATAGAGAGGGTTATAGTGAGTGAGTGGTATCCATCTTTGTTCCTGATTGTTTTGCTGAATCAATGCAGAGGTTTTTTAAAATTCACTTTCATAAGGTTACTCATATACTTGGCAGGGAAAGGCAAGTGGTATTGACTCGTGTTAGAATTCAAGCAGAAAACTTTATTCGGTTAAGGACGGGACTAAAAATTGTAATGGAATTGTTGTATTGACTCGAACTGCGTCCTTCAAGAGAATCTTAGCCTATTTTTATCCCGTAATTCAAATGATTCATAGTTTTTCCCGTGGTGTTCGAGTTTAGGACATTTTTAGCTTCGTTGTTTACTTTTCATGATCTAGAGAATGTCAAATAGGTCGCAATCAAAAGTGTGAAAAACATAACAGAGTTTTTAGGTGTCAACTCTGTGTGAAGGGGAACTCGCTTTTACGGAAATGAAAACTTCAAAAAACTATTGTAGTTCACACTTTGAAAGGGATGATGGGATAATTCTTTCTAAAAGAACTTTCAAAGAAAGGTGATTGAGAAAAATCTTGAAAAATCACCCAAAAAAGGCTTAATTTCTGATTGACTCCATTGAAAGTTCTTTATAGAAATCAAATCTACAATTGCGATTGGTCATGTTTTCTTCCAATAATTCAAGCAGGGAAGAAAATTATTTTCTAGATTAATTCACCATATTCTTTATATTAAATGTGATTTTATTGTGTCGGCCTTCCCCGTTTGTGTCACGATTCTCTAATAGTCAACTTCACTTACTTTGAAGAGGGAAAAGTTTTGGTTAATTTTTTTTGAGACATTTTCATGTTCATTCTTGGAGGAGAGTAAGAGGCAATGATACGGGGTGTGATTTACACGTTTTTTTTATAAGAACAAAGTATATAAGAACATAAGGCTTCGATGGCCGAAATATTAAGAACATGTTAAGAACATTTTAAGGCTTTGTGGACTCGAAAACACACAATTTCTTAGGAAATTGCACAAAAATACTCACAAAATGGTGAAAATAAGAACATTTTAAGAACATTGTTAGGCTTAAAACTCAAAAAGTTTAGAACATCGGAAGGCTTCAAAAATTTTCGACGTTCTTATAAAAACAAGCAACATGCTGAATGGACCTACCTGATGATGAAAGTTAGTTAGCATTGATAGCAATGCAAAAAGAAAAATGAAAAAAATCAGTCAGAAAATATAGCATTTAGCGAAAATACACAACACAATAAATTCATCATTGATTGTTGATGGGGGGAGAGAGAAGGGTTGTAGGGAAAAAATAAATAGGAAGTTCTGGTCGCAAAATCAGTTTTATTGACAATTGAATCATGCTTGATGGTGAGCATTGTTATCAATAATGTTTTTGTGTGAAAAACATAGAAATACAAGGAAAAAATCCAATGAAAATCTGCAAAAAGCGGCGATTTCCGGCAACCGGAAAAATTTGTTTCTCCAAAATCAAACTCGGCCATTTTTTGAGCATTGCGAATACGCATCTTTCTGCAAAAAATCAGAAAAAACTAAAAATGAAAGTTCGAGGAAAAGTCAAAAAACCGGTCTTTCCGGCATATTTCCGGCATTTTCGGCCGGAAAAAAATGTTTTTCGAAAATCGGGCTCCTTCACATTTTAGGTAATGTCATATTGCATCAGTGTGCAAAATTTCATAGAAATATATAAAGTACAGGTCGAGAAATTCAAGAAATACTGTCTTTCAGGCGAAAATAGGTTGTTCCGGCGACTTTTAAAATAGTTCCGGCTTCAAAACTCAATTTTATTGAAAATTGAAACATGCTTGATGGTGGGCATTGCTATTGAAATGTTTTTTTGAATGAAAAAACAACCAATTATATGGAAAAGTCCAATGAAAATCTAGAAAACGGCGATTTCCGGCATATTTCAGGCATTTTCCGCCGGAAAAAATTTTTTCTTAAAAATCGGACTCGGCCATGTTTTGAGCATTGTTAATACGCATCTTTGAGCAAAAAATCAGAAAAAACTAATGATAAAATCTCGAGAAAATGCCAAAAAAACAGTTTTTCCGGCATATTTCCGGCATTTTCGGCCGGAAAAAGATGTTTTTCGAAAATCGGGCTCCGTCACAATTTAGGTATTGACATTTTGCATCATTGTGCAAAATTTCATGAAAGAATATAAAGTACAGCTCAAGAAATTCAAGAAATACCGTTTTTCCGGCGAAAATCGGCTGTTCCGGCGATTTTTAGAAAGTTCCGGCTTCAAAAATCTATTTTATTGAAAATTGAAACATGCTTGATGGTGGGCATTGCTATTAATAATGTTTTTGAATGAAAAAAACAACCAATTATATGGAAAAAGTCCAATGAAAATCCAGAAAAACGGCGATTTCCGGCATATTTCCGTCATTTCCGGCCGGAAAAAATTTTTTCTCAAAAATCGGACTCGGCCAAGTTTTGGGCATTGCTAATATGCATCTTTGTGCAAAAAATCAGAAAAAACTAATGATGAAATCTTGAGAAATTGCCAAAAAACCGGTTTTTCCGGCATATTTCCGGCATTTTCGGCCGGAAAAGATTTTTTTTCGAAAATCGGGCTCCGTCACATTTTGGCCATTGCCATTTTGCATCTTTGTGCAAAAAATCAGAAAAAACTAATGAGCCAATCTCGAGAAAAGCTGGTAACAGACGAACGAACGAACGAACGAACGAACGAACGAACAGACAGAGGTTAATTCATAGGACCTCCACCGGGGCACCCGGAGGTAGGTCCAAAAACGTGTATATGAAATTATTCGAACATAATGTTATCGACACTTATCAGGTCCGATCTTGCGAGCAACGCAACGTTTAGAGTGTCGGTTTTATACGTCATTAGCACTATGTGTCCTGAGCAAAAACTCGTCCAAGACTGGTAAAGCCAAGCGGAGGTTTTCCTTGGATTGGTCCTGTTCTATTACAAGGAAGGTTTATCTCGCTGTATGTGAACCATCTTTGAAGCACATGGGGAAGAGCAAATTTTCCAAGCTCACGATAGCGGACGCTGTCCTGAGACTTGAGTCTGTTTTGTTACAAGGAAGGCTCATCTTCCTGTACGTGGGGTCAACCATATAGCACGTACGGAAAACTTCAAATGTTTAACTTCCCCCCTGTACGCAGAAAACAATAAAGAAATGACGTCCCCCTTTAGCTCTTTTGCTGCATACGTACAGTATTCATGATATGCACCATTCTGACATTACATCACGGACCCAACAGCTGATCGGTTGTAAGTGACGTAAAATCAGTCAATACGTCACTTGCAACCAATCAGCTGTTGGGTCTGTGGAAGACATTGCAATGGTGCATATCATGAATATGGATGACTCATATGAACATTAAGGAAATTACAATTTTGTATCTTTAATCAGGTGGATAAGAAAAACAAAGACACATACCTTGCTGAATCGTAGAATTTCACATACACAATACAATGTCTCAAATGTTGCATGAAGTATGAGTAGTGCCAGTGGTCCAACCATCTTTGAAGCACCTAGGGAAGAACAAATCGCATTCGTCGTCATTTACACTATACCTTGTACAATACACGTTATTGGATTACACCTCTTACTCACCACACGCATCAATAGTATCTCCACCAATCAAAAGTATTATTTAATCAACTTAAGTGTCATCGCTATTATTAAATGCTTATTGAAAATCATGTATAGGATCGTTTATCTTTTCCATTTGAAGGATACGGCATTACAGATACGGCTGGTGGACGCACACGGCACCTATCTTTGCTACATATTAATCATGTGTTCGTTGACTATAGACCGCTTTCTGGAAATCCATTTCAACATCAAGTACCCGTTATTAGTCAGTGACCGTAAAACTAAATTCGCGATCGCCATAGCATGGTTGGTGTCAATACTATTTCAATTAGTTTTCTACTTAACTCGCCACGTATGCGACTCAAGCTGTATTCAACGAATTACAATTCTATATATTTGGCCGTCAGAAGAAATTACGTTCCTTCTGATCGCCGTCATTATTTACGGTTATCTATTTGCGTTAATACGTAAGAACAGACGGGAACGTAAAGCAATAATAGCCTCAGTAACTGTCAAGCTTCCAGACAATAAGCGACAAATAGCAAAAGATATTGAAGAAAGGACTCCAAGAATAGAGTTCAAAAGCCAACACGAAATTAATAATAATGGTAGGAGTGAGGACGACACCGGGAGTAATAGAGACAATATAACAAGAACCGACCGTAATATTGAGGCTGAAGCAAATACGGCAAGGTCAAAAGCTAGAAGACGTTCGTTATATCTACCTGTGTTACTTGTCGGTAGTTTTATCGCTTTGTGGCTCGTTCCAGATTTAATCGATTTTGTGTACGCTGTAATGGAGGCATCGCCACCGCGTGTTTTTAGTATTATTACTCGATTGTTGATAGCTACAGCTTTGGCGTCAGACGCTATTGTGTATATTTTCTATATCGGTGAAATCCGGGTGAGATTCAAAAAAAGATTTGGCGGGTTATGTAAATTTGGTAAATTTAGAGTAAGTGATTCATGATTTTTTATAGAGAAGTGTCGAATTTTTTTTTTCAGACTGAAATGGATGGATTCTTTAAATTTTGCAGTATTTTCTATATTGCTGAATTTGGAGAGCTTCTCCTCGTAATTCGCTGAGACGGACGTAAGAGCTTTGTATGCTGTGTGCGGGATATTGGTGAGAGGCGGGAATAGAAAGAGTTTGAAATTTTTGCACGAAAAGGTACGCATAATAAGTTGTTTTTCTTCGTGCCATTTACAGAATATTGAAGACGGGTTGATTTGTTACATTTAGAATTCATTTTGTAAAATAAGACCCGTAAAATCATTAATTAGTATAATATTAAATAAAATTGTGAAGAAATACTTATTTACAAAAGATATTGAATTTACACTTTGCTACGATTGCATATAAGACAACAAACATCCCATGCATCCTTCGAAACACTGTACAGGCTAGTGTCTTTCCTGTGATAGTCTACGACAAGCATGTATTCCGGACCCGGGGGGGGGGGGGAGGGGGCACTGAATTTCTAAACCTTCTAGAACCTTGTAGTGTACTCTATCAAAAGTACACCCTTACAGTGCATTTCGAGGGTCTCGATAAACCTACCCTTAAGGACGGCAAATGCCGTGGGTTGGACCATATGAGTGCCCCCTCCCCCGTGTTCCGGATGGATGACAGACGTTTGTAAACAAATTCTTCTCTGAATATCCAAGTATTAAATTTCGTTAAATGCACGTTCTGATATAAGCAAAAAATGTTTTTCTTTTCCTTTCTCTGACCAATCTTGCTCCACATCCGTGTCAATCCAATGTGAAAAAGCTTTGAAATCAAAATTGATGAGTAAGCAAACGATATTACTCTTATTTAAAAACAAAACCTTTAAATCAACCGTTAAGTTTTATGTCATTTTGACCAGAGTGAATACATGCAAAAAATTGTGCAGAAATTCATCGCCTGGGCTAAAATTCATCAATGGTAAAACGAGAACTTTTCAGCTTTAGTGTCTTTGAAATGGTACATTGGAACTACTCGAGCCCTCTTCTCTGGCGACGCTACATCCTTGAAGTGATACATTGGAACTACTCGAGCTCTCTTCTCAGGCGACGCTACATCCTTAAAATGGTACATTGGAACTACTCGAGCTCTCTTCTCAGGCGACTCTACATCCTTAAAGTGGTACATTGGTACATTGCGCGATCTCTTCCTAGACGATACTGCATCCTTAAAGTGGTACATTGGAACTTTGTGAGCTCTCTTCTCTGGCGACGCTCCATCCTTGAAGTGATACATTGGAACTCTCTTGGCAGCCCTGGAATCAAAATGGTAGATAGGGACCCTCTCAGATGCGGTATCTTTGTAACGGTGAAGCCAAGGGCTGAATCCGTTTCCATAACCTTCTCGTTTAGCAGCGTCAGCATTTATTTGACTGATGTGTGGTTTGTTTTTCTCACTTCCGCAATCTTCGACATCCGGATTACAAGACGAGTACCGGTTCCCTACGGCACGTTTCAGTTCGCTGGTAGCTGAGTTTACTTGATTGGCTGTATTTAAGATATCGTTGTAAACAGCTTGCAAAGCGTCATCTGACATTATGACGTCACCTTGAGCTGAAAATCAATATTGTGAAAATAATTATGTTGTAGGTCTATGATGAGCTTAACAAAATCTTTCAATCGTTGTGACCTGATGGATTGAAGAAAGAGATATGCTAGGAAAGATTCAACGCCAAAAGAGGGAGAGACTGATAAACGGGCTAAGTTTTGTGGCGTTGATTTTTTTTTAAATTTCAATACTTAAGGATATACTATTATCGATATCTTCAAAGTTATGGTGACCTTAAACCAGTAGTGTTGTGTCAGTGGAGTATTCTTTTAAAGGGACGCTATAGAGGAAATTACAAATTACACTTTCGGGAGTATTACTGAAAACTTTCCGAATGGTAGCCTTGCTCTAAAAAGGTTTTTCAAAAAAAATAGATTAGAATAAATCAAGAGGAATCATCAGGGTTAAATTTTGAGGGGGTTGGTATTCGATTAAGAACGTTTCATTACCCCTTAAAGATTTCCCACAAAACCACGAGCTAAAATACGATGTTGAAAATCTAAGGAAGAGTTTTGTTTACCGGGGAAGAAAACTTCTGTATGTCGGAGGTTTATATCAATAATAATGTGAAGACGTACCAGAGCTATCTTCAATTGATCGTGATGCTACCATGGTTACAGCCAATAGGAAAAAAGCACATAATGATAAATTCCTCATGTCTATATTTTTGGGTGATACTTGTTGGATGTCAGAGCCTTTCGCTGTATTTTGTTGTATACTACTGGATACAACTTCCAGCAATTCAAGATTTATATATTCTTTGAAGAAAACGACCCACCCTCAGCTAAGCAAGACTTCATCTGAAATGACTCAACTTGTACAGATTCAACTTTCTTAATCAATAAATAGTTAAAGATTTTCTACTTTTTGTGTAAAACGAAGATTTAGTTGACAATCTTCTTTTGTGTGTAATTTCCAAGGTGTTGTTATTGATAATCTAGAGAGGAGTCAAGCTTGGTTTAAACAATACACCCGCTTTTTTATAAGAACAAACTATATAAGAACTTAAGGCTTCGATGACCAAAATGTTAAGAACAAGTTAAGAACATTTTAAGACTTTGTAGAATCAAAAACACCCTATTTCTAAGGAAATTGGACAAAAATATTCAGAAAATGGTGAAAATAAGAACATGTTAAGAACATTTTTTAGGCTCAAAACTCACAATGTTAAAATCATCCGAAAGCTTCGAAAATTTTGGATGTCCTTATAAAAAAAACGTGTATGACGTTTGCTCAACTTGCGACAAATTTGACAATTTTCACTGAAGTTTAACAGTTTGAAATCACAACTTCGAGTGAAATTGGGGCCTTAATTCGGGCTCGTAAGGTGTCCATTTTAAATAATGAATTAGTGTCTCACTGAGTAAATTCATCAACAGTTTCTCTAATTAAAACTATTATTTTTACGGGGGCGAAACTAAAAGACTTTTTAACTGTCCTGGTGTGTATCCATTTTTAAACATTTCAAAATTCACTTTTGAGACAACAGGTTATTTGTGTTGATTTCAAATGGGAACTTATAGGACCGAAAAAAAAGGTTTATGGAAGTTTAAGGATTTCAAGTGATTCCTAAGGGTTTTGTATGTCAAAATCCACTTTTGAGACAACAGGTTCTTTGTGTTGACTTCAAATGGGAACTTATAGGACCGAAACAAAAGGTTTATGAAAGTTTGAGGATTTCAAGTGATTTCTAAGGGTTTCGTACATCAATAAAACACCAGGTAAACATGGATGAAATGAAGAGCTCAATGAGCTGTTTTCTGGACAATGAGAATTCATATTTTAACTCTTTTCAAATAATTACAAGATGGCCCATTGAAATATTTTTTCAGATAGAGCATTACCCGACAACAATAAAAATCGTCCAAACTCAGCACCCCGATTGACCTCACAACTTTTCTGTCCGATATCGGGCCCATACCCAAATGCATTCTTTATAACCTTAGATCTGAGAACGAAACCAAAAGGTTCGACTGCATGAACAGGGTATTTTTGGTACTTGGCTGTTATGCATTTTCAGCGTTTTGCTATTGTAATTTTAGGTGAAACCTCAAATGCATTTAACCTTCGAGGGCTAAATTCCAAACAGTTATAGTAAAACTTTGAAACACATATACGATTAGAAATTATAATATCAGCACCAATAAAGAAACCCTGGTGATGAAAGGGATAAACAAAAGACGAATCTAACGTTTGGACGTTCAAGTCAAAATTGACAATTTCTAATAAATATTTCCAGCAAAATATGAGTAGAGTTATTCAATTCAATCAGCTTGAAAACATGGCAGATGTGTACCATATCAAGTCTTTTCTTTACCCAGTTCATCGTATAAAGTTTTAGGCTTTTTAAAAAGGCAAATTAGTTTTACGCTGTTAGATTTGAGGGTCTAAAATTTTGTCGATCAATCATTTAAAATTCTAGATCTTAAAAATACCCTCCTGTGTTGAAATAGGGTCAAAGTCAAAACCTTATTTCAGTGAGTCATTTTAGCAGAAAATGGTATTATCTAGGGTTGGGAGTGAGGGACGGTAGCAACAATATGTACACTTCATAAAGACCAATTCTACTAGCTACGAAATCTTTCTTGCAATAATAAAAGTATAAAAAATTACAGGTTAAAAATATAAACCACTACTACGTTTGTCCATGCAAAACAGAAATATTAAAAAGTTTTACAATGCAACTTGTTAAATAGAGGGCGGATAAAAGAGGGTGGGCAATGCAACTGGTTAAATAGAGGGCGAGTAATGGAGGGCAGTCAGAGTTGTTAAACAGGCACCTCTACTAATTCATACAAGAACAACGTTAAAAGGTCAAGCATTTCATTAGTTTCAGACACTATTATCTCATTACATAAAAAAATTAATGAGATAATCTGCTTGGGGATGGAATTCGCAGTAAAAAGCTGCAATGGGCTTTTCAAGAAAGAATTTGAATATGGGGGGTGGAGGATATAACATTTTTTGGAAATTTACCCCCCGGACAGCAGGTCTAACCTGCCTAACCTGGATACTCGCAAAATTACCCCCCAAACAGAGCAAGTTTACAAGGCAAAGGCAAGGCAAATTTGGTAGATTTTTCACTACCCCCAGACACTATATCCTCCACCCCCATGTACGAACATTTTTCTGGAAGAGCCTAATCTTGCAATAATTCACCATAAGCTGAAGTTTTTCCATTTCAAAAGATTTTAGCAGTTGACTGTAGATCCATCCAAAAAGTAAAAAATATTTCTTGTGTAACACAATCAATTCCTTGATCTTGACTTCGATCTTGACTTTGATTTTCTTGAACCAAGTTCATTGCTGGTCTGTGGAATACAAGTTTTACAGCACAACGTTTGAACTGTCCGATAGGAACAATATCCTTGCTTGAACAATCTAGGACACATTCTGGATTTTTCGATACATTTTCGGATTTCTGAAGAAGAAGAAAACATATTTGTACTAGTTTGAGTAGAGAACATATTACTGAGGTTAAGCATACAAGGATAATCACGAAGACGGACGAAAAATGTATGAGGCTAGTGAAAATACGAAATTTGATTAGTTGAAACTCACTAGCCTGTTAAATTTTCGTTCGTCGTCGTGATTTTACTGATTTACTTATAACCTCACTATTACCGAGTTTACGTATGTGTGTTTTTCTGCGGCGGATACGGTAAGGTTCTAATTTGTCTACATCCTGACCTGCTGAGGATGACGGTAAATCAGCACTTTTACCGTCCTCGATTTTGCTGGTCAGAAGTGCGGGTTATTCCAAATCGCTTCAGTCACTTTACCGTCCTCAAAAGTGCAAGTACATAGATTCGCTCTTTGTAATCAGAAGATTGGATCCCGGGCTTGTTTTTTATACTCGAAAACACAAAAGTGAAACCTCATAGAGAATTGTGTAATTTTAAAAATGTTTTTATGCTTCAGTTAACATCTATAAAGCATATCAATCTATTTCTTAATAGGGAAGGCCCCTTAATATCTGAAGATTGACAAGTGCTGTAACTTTGAAATTTTGACCAGTGGTAGATATCATTTGAAAAAAATGAAAAAAAGTAGGAAGTGTTACTTTTTCGGCATTTTCAAAGGATGATGACGTCATCAGGTGACGAAAAACGACGTAAACATGAATTACGCACATGATGTATTTGTAGATGTTTTGACTTACTTGGACAATAACGGAAGCATTTCATTTGAGTTGATGGCTTGGCAACCTTACTGCACAACGTATCATTCACTTTGATTGATTTTTCACCTTCCTTCTTCTTCAGACAAAACACTGTCCGGCTTTTGGAGCCTATTTGTCCGCATCTATCACAACGACCCCAACGGGTGTACCCGTATTCATATCTGTAGAAAGAAAATTCATACTTTTCTTCAGGGTATCATTTGACGTACCTATTTTACTTGATTGCTCTTACAAAACCTTTAAAGCACATAAACTTATCTCCTGCCATTTGCCTACAGAAAAAGCAACTTTCTTCCTTTCAGCGCTGTGCGAGAAATATTTTGCTTTGTCATAGCATAAGAGGGGCGCCTCCTCGCTTTATCATTAATACGGATATCTTTAGGAAGTGATTAGCGAGGCGATAGGTAACCATGACCAACCAGTAGCGTAGCCAAGGGAGGCGCAAAATTTGTGTAGGAGAGCATATTTTTATGGCACTGTAATTATCTTTTTATATAAAGTATGAACAGTGTAATAAAAATCTGCTTTCCTACACAAACCCCCCCCCCTGGCTACGCTAATGACCAACATAGTCGATTTGTATGATGTCATTCAAGTCAGAAGCGAGAAAATGAGCATGGTAAGAAGATTTTAGTGAATTTTTCAGCCTGAAAATCAGGCTCTGTCGCAATTTCTAAAATGCCTTCAAAACACAGTCCCAAAATAAGTGGAGAAACAGTAATAATAGACAATATCGGCTTTCGGAATTCTCCCGAATGATTACTCATGATGCATTGCGCAAAAAAATCACGGAAAGTCAATATCGTCCGTGAATTTTTTTGCGCAATGCATCATGGGTAATCATTCGGGGATAATTCGGAAAGCCGATATCGTCTATTATAATAAACGATTACTAAACTCACTTTGTGACACATTTATGTATGTTACAGGCCATCAGCTTTGGTAATAATTTGACCGATTCTGAGGAGCAATTTCCAGAAGCAACTTCTTCATTCGTTCGCAAGTTCAAGCAATGATATTGTGCTTCCTTCGTACCTGGAATGTAAGGATCAATACTAAAGTCCATTTTGTTTTCAGTGTGTTTTCATGTAGAAACCACTCTTTAGGGAATTAGTCTTACTACGCTACCATGGTTTCCACATGATGGTAGGAAAATTTGTGGCTCACGGCTTAAAGCGATTGGACTTGAGCATAATCTCAGTAGTCAAAGCAATGAATTTCGTTTTAAAGGGAAAAGTTCACATTCTTATTTAATATTTGATTGAATTATGCTGAACTTTGAGACGAAAATAGCTCTTTGATGGACACCTTCACGGGGACGGCTAGGCTACGACATATCTACTTCATTCAGAGCTTAAGACCATGTTCACGCGCTATGGTTCCGTGATTCTATTGGTTAGAAGTTACATAAAAAATGAATTTAACCAATTAATGGCTTCATTTCGTTTCGGAGCGAAACGGAACCGTAGCGCGTGAACATGGTCTAAAGCTCTGAATGAAGTAGATATATCGTAGCCTAGCCGTCCCCGTGAACATGGTCTAAGACTGGCTTTAAAAAGACTGGAGCTGTCAAAAGACAACCTGTATTTGCAGAGCGATTTGAAAATAAAGAATGAGCAAGTATACGGGTTCCAAAGGAGAGGTTGCTTAAGATAATAACAACTTTTCGAGTTGTAGCGTTCTAATATAAGTTGGAAAAAAGATTTTTCGCAAGGGTTGATAGGGAAATTTTACAATGAAAATAAATCGACCTACCGCCATTGCAGGGTGCAGAACATTCTGTCCATCCTTTCATGATCCAAGAGTACACATCATTAGTCAAATTTAATCCAATCGGAATGTAGAATTTGTAGGTTAGATTGATGGATGTCTTGTTTAAACGTGGTCCAGGAGAAATTAGCTGTGTGGAAGAAAAATGAAGAAACTTGAAACTTGATAGGCGTAAAGGGCTACATACACTACACATTATATTGTCAGGCAATTGTCAGGCAATTATTGGCAATATATCGACGATATATTGCTGAGTGCTAGCAATTATTGTCAGCTAGATTTACAATATTCCAACAATATAGGGGGATTTATAAAGAAAGAAAATTCCTTTTTATAATAGAGTACCTGTTGTTTACTCCGTACTACGGTACGTTGAATATTGTTCGTCAATATATTGCGTAGTCTAAGTAGCCCTTAAATTGAGATTACGTCATTTTTTATCTCAATCAAAGACACTTAAATAAGCTGGACTTTGACCCCTGTCTGTTAAAAATATCCATACAGGGGTCAAATTTTAGTTTTCCAGTTTTTTATTTGGTCAGGGCTTTAACGCATCAGCAAATAAAGGGACGGGGGATTTCAGGAAAAAATGTATCACTAGTTTTTTATGAATCACGTAATAGAGCAAAATAGCCGATAGTTTCAATCCAGATTATGTTATTCTCCAACCTTAGGGTCTATTGAAGCTTTCCCATACATTTTTGAACAGCAATTTAGGTTATTTTTAAGAATTTTCAATAATTCATCAACCGGACAATGGTTTTATATTGAAAATGTTTGATATCAATTCTTTTAACTAATTCACCATTTAATTTCAGATTGAACTTGAGGCTATTTCAATATTTTAGTTGAAGTAAAACAGATTTTAAATTTTAAGAGAAAAGAAGCAATTTGGGATATACCTTAAGTGTATTAATTTTGGAGTGTATTTAATTTGGCCATTGACCAAAATACGCTTTTGGCGGATATTAAACTTGGCAGATAGCAGTATTTGTAAAATAAATTCGGCAAAAATTTAATTTAGCGGGTAGAAAAATTTTAGGAATTTTTAAATCAAAAATTACTTGGTATTTTATTAGTTTTTACTTAAACATGCTGCTATGAGATTGAATTTCCATCCTAAAAAGGTATTTTTAAATGTGAAGGTATTTAATTTGACGGATTTTACCAAAAACCGCTAAATTCGCCGAATTCAATCCCACCAAAATTATATTAAATCCATGTATTAACAAATTGAACTCTTTTTAGTTCTGAGCAGCTCAATATGCTAGCAAATAAAAGAACATCTTTTCTCCCATCGGAAGTTAAAGAAATAAAGCGAATAGATGATGACCCCAATGATGAGAACTCTGATAGGTGGGATTCGCTACTCGATGAGTGGCAGTTTCACGGATTCGGTCTCACTGGTAAATACTACACAATATTAGAGGAATTTACATGGGCAAACGCCACAATAGCTGTTTTATATTATGACCAAGTTAAAAAGAAAATTGTCAAGAGACGTTGTATTAATCTTTCCATGGAAGATATACCACAGAAAAGTGAAGTTTTGTATGATACTGAATCGTACCGCTGGTTTAATATTGAAAAGCGATTGGAAAATAACGCTGACACGACTTGCTTATACTCTGGAACTGTGAGTCATTTAATTTGCAATATGGCCAGCGCTACTGACCCAAAACATCTTCCAATCGATATATCAGAGGTGCAGGGACATAACAACAAGCTGTGTTTTCCTTCACATCTAGCGCTGTTGTTTTCAACAATTAAGAAAAATAAGAGCATTGGGGATTATCTGCTACTTTGTTTTGGAGAGGAAGGTTCTAATATGAAAGAATACTGTGGGTTCTTTATATATCTGGTCAAATTTAATGAACAAGGGGTTACTGTATATAGACGAATAGCCATACCGACAGGGGAATATCAGAGATCTTTGATATACGAGTTGGACAATTGGGAATGGGATGGTGGAGAAAATACACCCAATATATTCCTTGATTTTGAATCGGAAAGAATTTATTTTACCAATAATGACCCTTACAATCATAAACACTTTCCTGTATCTCTCAACTGTTTTGCATTCTCAGGAAAGCTCTTGTTTTCATTTCAAATTGAAGACGAGACAATTGGAAAATCTTATCGCTTTTTCTCACAAGTCCAAAATTCAGTGTTTCTTTCAGTGTCCAGAAAAATGATTCTTCAACTGTGGAGAGTAACTGAAAATGGGTTAGTTGAGTTAAAAAAGCACCAACTACCTTTACCAGATGCTGACTATGTTATACTTTTTGAAATCAATAGGCAGCTCCAGGGACATGTTCTGTGTGTAAACATCGATAAAGATTATCTAAACCCTTATGATAAAAACTTTCCAGATGCCCAACTTTTCGTCTATGATATCTTTACTGGTAAAAACATATACGAGTATGTCGCCGATGGTCATCGTATTGAAGGTTTTGCGTTCAATTGGGATATGAGTGAATTAATGTTAAGAGGAAGCGAAGGTTTTGATCTATTCGTTAATTTTCGAAAAACCAATATCAATAAGAACATAAGCTTGAAACACCAAGCTAGACGTGCCTGTTTGACTCATTTCACGAGCGAATATTTGAGTTCCAAACTACCAAAATGTCTTTCAGAATATCTTGATATAACCTTCTAAATGATGGATTGAATTCATTAAAATGTCAAATCTACTACCAAACAATGAATCAATTTATCTACTCTGACAAAGATGAGAAACCAACTACCGTCTGTCCGGAAAACCAGAAGAGGTTATTTATAGTATAATCCTCAAACTTAATCTCACTAAAGAGTTGATTTAGAATACCTTATCGGCCAAAACTTAGTCGGCCTTAATTTTAGTCGGCCCTAATTTTAGTCGGTCCTAATTTTAGTCACCTCGTCGAAATTTAGTCACTAAGGGCTGACTAATAACCAAGTTTTGGCCATTTCTAATTTTTTTGTCGGCCCAAATTTTAGTCAGCCCAAATTTTTAGTCGGCCCTAATTTTAGTCACCAAGCCAAAATTTAGTCACTTAGGGCCGACTAAGTTTTGTTCGATAAGGTAATACACCTTTTTGACTGTAGTCGCGCGATCAGGCACGTGCCACTTTATTATTTAATTTACCACCCTAAACTCGAATCCAATCCTTTTTTTACACTTTTTTCTTTTGTCTTTAGTGCGAAAAAAAATCTGGGACGATTTTAGGATGGCAAAACGGACAAAAAAATTCCCGCGCAACAATTGGCGGCTACGGTCGAAAACGTGTATTTGGATAGGATGGAATTCATTTTCACTCAATAGATATCCAAATCCCTTCAAGCGACATTTAAAAAAAGAAGGATTTATTGTGAATAAGATAATTCCGCTTTATTTATTTTCCGTTTTATTCGACGGACACACTGTATATTAATTATATACTACATACAGTTGACTTTCTCTAATTCGATCTTCATGAGAGGAAAAGTTTTCTTCGAATTAGAGAAAGATTCGATATACGGAGAGTAGTTTAGCTACAATTTCCAGCTAATGGGACCAATATTCAGTTCGAATTACAGAAAGATTCGAATAATAGAGGTTCGTAATAGAGAGAGTTGACTGACGACTCAGGTAATTTAAAGGTTTTGTTTTTATAAATAAGAGTGATATCGTTTGCTTACTCGTTAATTTTAATTCACAAGCTTTTTCACATTGAACTGACACGGATGTGGAGCAAGATTGGTCAAAAAGAGGAAAAGAAAATCTTTTTTTTGCTTATATCAGCATAATACAACAATATGCAGACACTGTCCTGATATGAAATATGTGTCTGATATATGAAACGGGAATCCTATGTAAAAAATAAAACCTTTCATTATATTTTTATTTAATTTAGGAATGATTATATACCTTATCGGCCCTTTTTACGCCGGCCCTTATTGGCGTTTTTTTTTTGGCTCGTGGCGTCATAAGGGCCGGCGTTAAAAGGGCCGGCGTAAAAAGGGTCTAGATTTTGCAATTTTAACCTAAAAGCGGCGTTAATCTTTTATCATTATTTCTCAATTTAAAGGATTTTAGGTATGATTCGAAGACGAAAATTCTCCATTGTTTTACTCAATATTTAAAACTTCAGTTAAATATTTAATAAATTTAAAAATCAGTGATTTTCGATGGAATTTTCATCAGTTTACTACTGAAAAATGACATTTTAATGTAAATTTTAGCCATTATTTACTAATTTAAAGCATAAGTAGCTACAAATTTTGGTGTTATTAACGGCCCTAATTTGAGTAAGCCCAAAATTAGGCTGTGGCGTAATAAGGGCCGGCTTAAAAAGGGCCGATAAGGTGATCAAAACTAAAATTGTAAACAAGCAAAAAACAGCTGACCATTGCATTTATATTTATAATGTCAGATTTGGGTATTTAAATACTATTCACCCTTATGGGAATAGTTACCATGGTGCAATACGAATGGTATTAATTATTAAGGTATGGTTTTTTGAATTTGTATGAAAGCAAGAAAAAGCATTCAGTCCTGTACATAAATGGTTTAAATGGACAAATAATTTTTAGAGGAAAACCATTTTTTTTAGTACAGGTTGAATTTTGTGAGTATCATTATGATTTGAAACTTGACTTGAGCCTAAAATATGTCTAGGTTATGTTTACATAATGAGGTAAATTGCATTTTGGGAAGTTTAATATCTTGAAATTTTATGAACTAAAGCTAATCATCATATGCTTTGACAATGATTTTAAGATTTTCCAAAATCTGACTCTTGATATGCTTATAGCCGTTGCTATTTAGCATGTATACATTTAAGGTTTCAATGGTTATACTTCCTTCTATAGTACTGCGCAATCATTATTAAATTATTCTTGTTTTGTATACTTTAACTATTAAAACAATTAAATGAAGCATGTATAGATTTAAGATTTCAATGGTCATACTTCCTTCTATAGGAAGCTTCTGCTGCGTAATCAAAAAAAGTTATCTTATGTTTTGTATACTTTAAGTAAAAAAGTAGTAGGGTAGTAAGCAGACAACAAGAATATCTTGCAAAACAAACAAGATGGCAGCAAAAGAACAAACGTCACAATCTTCCCTTCAAAATGATACAGAAAACTATGTTTTGAAAGAAGACGATTATGTTTCAACTCGCAGCTCCAACAAATGGAAATACCATGGCTTTGACTACACTGGGAAATATTACACCATATTTGAGTGGTCAGACAACAAGAAAAATCCAGTTTTTGTTTTATCTCACGATGTCGATGTTGGGAAAATCAAAAGACAGTCAATCATTTTGAAGACCAAAACTACACGTATTGACACAACAGATAACATTATATATGACCCGTTAACAACTCATTGGTTTCACATTATATATCCACCAGTGAGTTTTGAAGATGAGGCAACCGTTACCATCAACTGTGGAAACTTATCCAGCTTTTTACAGAGTGTTGATACCAATGGTGGTGATGGTGGTGACATTATTTCCACTGTAGACATGGACGTAGCTGAGAGCGACAAAGACACTATACAGCTAACTTTTCCAAATTCATCGGTTCTTATTTACTCAAAACTAGAAAAACAGAATGAGGAAAAAGGAAGTATTCTTTACTTGATTCATAGGCTAAGTACCGCGCATTTAATGTTAGATTTGATGACGGTTTATAGCGATAAAGGGATGAATCTTTTCAAACGCGTTTTGTTGAAACGAAGTGAATGCCGGAAAATGAGAACGTTCAAATCGTTTGGCCGCCATTGGTATTTGAGTGTCAGCCTGGATATTTTTCTTGATACCCAATCAGAAAGTATGTATTTGGTGTCTGATGGAGAAAGAGGAGAATATTATCCTAATGGAAAAGTTGGATTGAGTTGCTTTGATTTCTCTGGGAATCTGATGTTTACGTACAATGTGACGGACGAAAACAGTAGTAAATCGTATCGATATTTGACACAAATTTGTGGATCAACTTTCCTTGCTGTATCGGAGGATATGGTTGCTAAGGTGTTGACAGTTACTCCGAAAGGGTTAGAATTCATAAGAGAATTCCGATTACCCATAAACAATCCTCTACCCGACAGCTTCCAAGCTGAATTCCAACTATTGAGGAAATTCGAGAATCAAGAATGTGTTAGTCTAATTATCAAAACACTGAAAAAGACTCCTGGATACAATCGGGAAGATTATTATGATGATCCAGTAAAATCTCATGTTGTTTCGAGCACTGATCTCTTCATTATCAATATTGGAACGGGTGAATTAGTGACCTCAAAAAAGATGGAAAAAGCGTTCTCAAAAGTCGATTTTAGCTCAGCTAACATTGGCGAGTTTGTACTCCTATTCAAATCTACTCCAATTCATGGAAGAAGAGTATGCGATACAACTTATAAAACAACATTGTCTTTCGAGAAGACTCGACTCGCTGAGACTTATAGATGTACTGAAACGCAGAGTAATAAACATCAATCCATTTTTTCAGTTGAATAATAGGTATGGATGAGCTGCGAGTATATCAGTTTGCATATTCCACAACCCGCACGGTGTAGGCTGTTGGAATCCACTAACAGATTCGTGCGCCTTATAGACCATACTACATGCAGTTTTGTAGAGGTCAACGACACAGACTAGCACGGTAGATGAAAGAAATTCAATTATACAATTCTACATCAATGCAAGTGTAGTATAGCCCTAATGGTAAAAATGTATTTATTTTAATTTCAAGTAATATATATGTTTTGTTAATTGTTATAATGTAAAGAAAAGAATTGAACAGAATGTACATCTTTGAAATAAAGTTTCACATGTGAGCATATTTGTTCTTTTTAGGGGCTTTTTACATGGACGCGGACGCTCGGCCACGTAAGGTAGGTGGATTTTGGAACGTTACGTCACAGTTTTTTAGCCTCACAATGTATGGCGGGTGAAAGCAAGTTCGATATTTGACGTATGGCATTATGTCGACTTTGCTTATACGGTGTTTTGGTGTTTGGTATTTTTCCCATACAGAGCAAAGTAGATAACGACATGTCGCCTTTGGTGACGACCCGCATGAGCAGCCCCACAACTGTAGCCGTAGAATATCTCTGATACATATCTCTCTAATGTATCCTACGCTATCAGGCTATCATATTCAAAATCCTGAAGTAATGATTTTTAGATTTTTGGCCGTTTTAGCCTCACAATGTATAGGCTGTCATATTCAAAATCTTGAACTAATGATTTTTAGCCTCACAATGTATATTTATAATCTTGAACTTATAGTTTTTAGATCTTTGGCCCTTTTAGTCTTACAATCTAGGTTGTTTTGTTTAAATCTTCATCTAATGATGTTTTAGCCGGTAATTTTGTAATTTCAAATTTTTAAATTATTCGTTTAACTCGTTGCTAGTAAAATGATCTTTCCAACGAACTGATAGCATTAAATTGGATCTGAGCATAGTATTAGAGTACTGAACAAATCTAGGTCGAAATCAAAAATTCAATGAATATTAATTCAGCAAGCATTGGAATCGCAATTCAAAAAATTAATACCGGATTAATATTTTAAATTTACAAATTCAAACACATGAAAGATTTAATTTTATGAAGTTTGTGGCAGATAGTAACACAAAATGAGAAGATGGCTTTACTAAAGGGAAAACAAAACCAAAGTTCTGCCGGAATTATTGATTTGAGCTTGGAAATTGAATCTATAAACAGTTATTTGAATCTCAGCAACTTAATGTGAACAATGCCAGCCTCAAAGTGAGTAAAATAAGCTACAAAACAATATACTTCGACTAAATATGCAGCGACAAACATTTCTACCTACAACACTGGAAAAATGCGAACTGGCAGAGGTTGATGGATGGGACATATACCCTCATAGGTGGAAATACCATGGTTTTGACAAATCAGGGAAATATTACTCAATAGCAGATGGACCAATCTCAAAACGGCATTACTTAACAGCGAAGATTGTGTTCCTATCATACAACCATGAAGACGAAACAGTACAGAAACATTTTGTTATGCTTGGGAGAGGTCATGCTCCAATAGATTTTTCAGAGATACTTTATGACCCGTATTTTACACGTTGGTTTTACATTACGTCCGAAAATATACCAAATCCAGACAAATACAGAATAATTATTAACTCTGCTTGTATACCATCGGTACAGCATACGTCAGGTTTAGATCGAATAGAATTCAGGTCCAAAATCAAAATGGACGAACCAATCGATAATAACAACCATTTAGTCATTGAATTTGATCATGAACCAAAGGTAATTCATGTTGACATAAAGACAGATTCGGATTATGGACAGCGTTACCTCGTATTAATGACTCGCCATAATAATGGGCCACCTGAAGACTACAGACGGATTCAAATTGATTTACTAGAATATGGTCAGGAGTCTGTCTCGTACCACAAATGTATTGTTTTGAATCATTACTTAACGGAACGTTTTTTTCACGGAAGATTATTTGAAAAGGATTATTTCATATTCTTCAATTTTAAAGCTGGATATGTATTAATTTCCAATAAGGATAAGGCTATGAGAGGTCAAACATACTGCTTTAATTTCCAAGGGCAACTGGAATTCGCACAAAGATTACCAGACGAAAGTGACAGTCAGTTTTTCGCACAGCTACGTGGCGAATTTTTTATTACAGTCACCGCTAAGCTTACGGTTAGATTATTAAGAGCTACTGTTGATGGTGTGACGTTCATCAAAGAGTTTCCGCTGTCTATAGTATTACCAAGCACTTATCACAAATATTACACTGATTTTCGAGTTGCTAAGTATTTTCAACGAGACATTCTTCAGGTGTGGATTAAAACATTTTATGAGATCAATACAATTACTCCACGAGTATCAAGTCAAATCTACGTATTCGATGTAAGTTCTGGAAAACAGATTATTAAACCATTGAAAATTGAAAAAGAAATGTCGAGTTATAATTTTAACTGGAGTTTGGGAGAGATTATGTACACTTCAATCTACAATTTTGACTCTCATCAAAACTTTAGCACTCACACAAAAACTCTGTCATATTTTGTAAAAACCGAATCGATTGATGTAAGCTTGAAACATCAAGCAAGACTTTCCTGTTTGAGCAATTTCAGTGATGAATTTTTATATTCAAAACTGCCAAAATGTCTTTTGGAGTATCTTGGTGTATAGGACTTCAGGTCGATTTTCCTACACAAATTAAAATACTTTCATATGGCGCCTCCGGGATTACTCTCGATGGATAAAAGCTGATGAATTTTTATATTCAAAACAGCCAAAGTGTCTTTTGGAGTAACTTAGTGATTCTTAGGTCTAATCATCTTTTCTTTCAAGAAAAAATTAAACAAGAAATATTACATTAGTTAATTTAATGCTTCCTTAAGATTTTTGTTTTTAAATAAGATTGATATCGTTTGCTTACTCATCAATTTTATTTCACAAGCTTTTTCGCATTGGATTGACACGGATGTGGAGCAAGATTGGTCAGAAAGAGAAAAAGAAAAACATTTTTTCCTTACATCAGCACAATATAAAAATAGGCAGACACTGTCCTGATGTGAAACATGTGTCTGATAGAAACGGGAGCACTCATGTAAAAAGAAAACCTTTAAGGCAACTGGTAAATGAAAAAAGAACAGTGCTCGTTCTAATTTGCAGTTACGATTAGGTTGAGTATATTTGTCACTCAACATATTATAAAATACGTGAAATACTAATAATACTAACAAGACGACTTAAAGTCGAAAATTTCGCCTAGAATTTAAACTACATAGGAAAAACAAGAAGTAGAGATTGAAGCCAATTTGAAATCTACTTTACATCGAGCCTTGATGAAACAATTTTACAAGAACAATGAGGCTTAAAATCGCTAAAAAAAGAGACCAACCCAATTTAAGAACAACTGTTGTTTAATTTTTAAGAACTAATAAACAAAGGTAATATCACCGTCTATCAAAAGTTATTTATTTGATTCTTATAAAGCAAATGCTTATATAAGAAAAATGAATATGCTCATATTGTGCGCCATCTCTTGTTTATTTTGTAAGAGCTAATTACCGAAAGGTATATTACCGTCGATCAAGAGTTATTGATTTGATTCTTATAAAGTAAATGCTTATAAGAAAAATAAATTATAAAGTATATGCTTATAAGAAAAATAAATGAGCTCATATTGTGCGCCGTTCCTTGTTTATTTTGGAACAACTAATTACCGAAAGGTATATTACCGTCTATCAAGAGTTATTGATTTGATTCTTATAAAGTAAATGCTTATAAGAAAAATAAATGAGCTCATATTGTGCGCCGTTCCTTGTTTACTTTGGAACAACTAATTACCGAAAGCTATATCACCGTCTATCAAGAGTTATTGATTTGATTCTTATAAAGTAAATGCTTATAAGAAAAATAAATATGCTCATATTGTGCGCCGTTCCTTGTTTACTTTGGAACAACTAATTACCGAAAGCTATATCACCGTCTATCAAGAGTTATTGATTTGATTCTTATAAAGTAAATGCTTATAAGAAAAATAAATAAGGCCATATTGTGCGCCATCCCTTGTTTACTTTGTAAGAACTAATTACCGAAAGATATATCACCGTCTATCAAGAGTTATTGATTTGATTCTTATAAGGTATATGCTTATAAGATAAATAAATATGCTCATATTGTGCGTCATACTTTGTTTACTTTGTAAGAACTAATTACCGAAAGGTATATCACCGTCTATCAAGAGTTATTGATTTGATTCTTATAAAGTATATGCTTATAAGAAAAATAAGTAAGCTCATATTGTGTGCCATCCCTTGTTTACTTTGTAAGAACTAATTACCGAAAGGTATTGATTTGATTCTTATAAAGTATATGCTTATAAGAAAATAAAGAAAAAATCAAAACTGTGGAGCTAAAGACACAAGGATATATGACGTAATCCAAAGAAAACCCGCGAAAATCGTCCGTGGTTATACGAGCGTGTAATTTGTAAATTAAATTTAGTGAGTTGGTCCACCGTATCAAGCACTTTCGTTTTCTAATTTTTTTTCCGAGGACACCGCAGAAAGGCTATAGTAATACTTTCGCTAAGCGAAATTAATAACTAGGTCACAGTGTGGATGTAAACCACACTGAAACGACCGCCTTCCATCACGCATCACGCTCGCGAAAGAGCGCGCCCTCATTATCAGACATTATTAACGCCTACATGTCATCTCCAGTACATTTTAGATTATTCATTGAAAACAGATTACAATATAGTCATTTTTCATGTCTCGATTATTCAATTCCGAATAAAGGACATTCAGGCAAAAAAAAAGAGAAACACCTGGGTAATCTAGTTAAAAAACCCGAAAGTAAATGGTAGACAAAGTAATGAGCCAAGACAAAACGAGATTAGTGTATCACTATGAAAGAAACCGCCTCCGGCGGTCGATAAATAGGTATATTTAGGTAACAAAACATATAACAAACCACGATTAATTCATTTCATTCAATGTTGAATCCGAATAATGTCAATCACGTCAGGCTTGGTCTCGGAAAGTTTGAAGATTTTCAACGGCGTCTGCCAAGTAATAATTTATACTTTGGAAAAATAGGCTGGACTAGGTTATTCTTGTGATTCAGGATTAAATTAAAAAGTAAACAGCATCCATTCAAAGAACGATTGAAGAAAAGAACGAATCTCTAACGATATGCTTCTTCATTTTTTTCACAATATTCGACCAAATTTCCTTAGTATTTATTATAAAGTCTGCAGTGTCAAAAAAGATACCAAAAGAATCAGACGAGACAGTCCAAAGAGTAGACCGCTATGTTAAGCCAGAAACGAGGTAACTTTCTTCCTCCAGAAGTGATTAGTTGTGATGAGCAACTTCCACACTACGACAAAGATATGGAACCGAATAACTGGAGAAATCACAGGTTTGACTATACTGGAAAATATTATACGATTATGGCTGGACCACCAAAATGTAAAGCATTGTCATATCATTTACGAAATATTCCGTTCAAAGTATCGGTATTTTGGCGGAAAGACACCTATACGGAGTTTAGATATAGACCTTATCACTGAACGGGTTAATCAGCATACTATCACATATGATCCCTTAACAACACGATGGTTCAACATATATCACCCTATGACTGAACTGGGTGAAAAAATTATAACTGTTTATACTGGTTGGTTAAAGAAAGATTTTCGAGGTTTCTTTAGGAGCGCCGAGACTATCAAAATCAGTGCGATTCAAACTGAAAGCGAAAGAGATAAAATCGACTTATCATTCCCGAGTTACCCTATTTTTGAAACTTTACAAATTCATAAAACTGATCATGGTTCTTTTCTTATATCGATGCACAGCTTGAGTGTGGGACAAGACATTATTTTGGATTTCATTAAATTTGACGAGGAGAAAATGACTCATTACAATAGAATCCGGATAGATGCTATTTACGAACAGTGTTTTCCTCGTCCATTTAGTGGAAATGTAGACGACACCAAAAAGAACATTTTCCTGAACTTTAAAACGGAACAAATTTTTGTACTTGAGGGGATTTCACCGAGTTTTAGATTTCCACGGACAGAATTTCTATATTGTTTTGACTTCTCAGGAGAGTTTGTATCAAAACATCAAATCGAAGACAAAAATAGTGAAAAATCGTATCAATATTTTACACATCTTCAAGGCTCAATTTTTCTTGCAGTGTCGACAAATGATGAAGCTCGATTGCTAGAATTCACTCAAGAGGGCCTTCAACTCGTTAATCACTACCCGATAGAAGGTATACCAAACAACAATGAAGAATTCCAGGTCATTTCTAATTTTGTGAAGAAGTTTCTTTATGTGTATTCATCAGGGGATATGTACGAGGTAGTATCCGGGAAAAAGGTGATTGAACGCATAAATTTAACTTCACGTATAATTTGTTTTAACTGGACAATGAATGAATTGATGACCGTTTCCAATAAGTGGCAGTTTGATAACACTTACGTAACAACATTGAACTTCAAGAAGCTGAAAGGTCAACATAACATCAGCCTGAAGAACCAAGCGAGAATGGTTTGTTTGAAATCTTTCCATGAGCAACATTTAAGAGAAAAGCTACCAAGATGCCTCATAAAGTATATTGGTATTAATACTTATGCCTAAATTATTAAACTAGTTCAACGGCCAACATGTAAAATGCATTTTTAATTTTATTTTAAAGGTTTTGTTTTTAAATAAGAGTGATATCGTTTGCTTACTCATCATTTTAATTTTTAAGTTTTCTCACATTGGTCAGAAAGAAGGAAGAGGAACAGAAAAATAATTTTTGTATATTATTTTGTATAACTGCTTTTGATGGCGACAGGAGAAAACATTGTAACTTTGTATGTCAGAACTATGTGTCGGTGTCAAAGGATTTGCTGGCCTTGGTCCCTAGATCTCAACCTTCTTTAAAAAAGGCGGCAGAACTATCGAAAATACAAATTTATTTTTTATGTCAAATATATCGTTTAAACCGTAATTTATTGAATGTTTAGGATATAATAAGCATATTAGACTCAGGGAACTTTTTTCTAAAGCCTTCGTTAGATTACAATAGCTATCTATAAGAACAAAGGAAATTTTCGGTTTTTGCTCACCTTGGGCATGATAGTGACGTCATCAAAAAACATTTTGTCAAAAGAATTGGATTGGCCCGATAATTACAAAAGAGAAAAACACCAAAAACAATGAAATTGAGAAGAATACACAGTCATCAGATCCTACGGGTGGGAAAACCCCATTTCCAGCGCTGGAAATTTTAAAAATTATTTCTTCCGCGTAATTTTTCTCAAGCTGCAAAGTGGAATTTCCCCCATTGGAATTTCCCTGCAATAAAATTCGGGTACAAATTTGAATCTTTAGGATTTCCGATTTCACACCCTGGACTTTATCTAAAATATTTTGATACATCGATACATCGGTATTACTAATATCGCACTGCGGAAACCCCTTTAGAGTCTTTTTGATATATCTTAGGTGTGAATTTCAAATAAACACTTAGCAACTATATAGTCGACGAAAACTTACACTACAAAACTAAAAACGCAGAAGGTCAAGACAGACAAAGGAAAAAATCATTAGTTCCCACGGGTGGGAAAGTCGAATTAATAGGGTGTGAAAGTCAAATTAATAGGGTGGGAAAGTCAAATTAATAGGGTGGGAAAGTACAATATATAGGGTGGGAAAGTACAATTAAATACCCATACTTGTACTACGCATGCGTAAAAAAAAACACAAGTGAAAATTGGGTCAAAACTGTTCAGATTGTATGCAAATCATTAACATTATAAGAGTGTATTCGATCAGTGTGTAACACAAAGCTAAAGGTGAGGCGTCCCGCAAGGGCGGCCTCGTTCGTTCGCAATGGACTTGCGTCGCAAGGGCTCAGTGGAATCGTCATCCGCCATGCGGCCGTTCAATCGGTATCAGGTCGTTGTTCCGCTGTTGTGACAAAGTGCCGGGATTCTCAAAGTAGCGCAAGTACATGACAGAACGAATGGGATCTATCGAGCCAATGCTCACGAATGATCGAATACATTTAACAATTTATCAAATAATTGGCAATAGCTGGGTGTGAAGTTCAAATTTAGGCGTGTGCTTTTCATTTTCACTATTCTCAGCACAATGTCGAGAGCAACCACCTCTTGCATGTTAATTTAGTTTTAAACCGCTGGAATTTGTTTTTTCAACGTGGGATTTTATAGAGTGGTATTTGACACTTCCCACCAGAGTAAAACATTGCAGGGTCCCACGCGTGGGAAACATGTACTTTCCCACCCTTTTAATTTGACTTTCCCCCGTGGGAACTGATGACTTTTTCCTGTGATATTGTTTAAGATAAATTTGTGGAGCTGATGAACAATCTGCATCCTTTCACTAAAGATATATTTCATTAAACTTCCTTGATAACTTCTCTTCGAATTTTCTTAACATAGACAGATGCTTATTGCCTAACGACGGGGATAAATGTTCAAAACTCGATTTCACTAACCTGAACTTCGGCGTCCATGCCATTAGCTTTGTCTATATAAACCCTTTCAGTGCGGTTGTAAGGGATCTCGTAGCGTAATGTAGCCTTGTTGATGGTAAAATAATACCAGTCGTAGCCTGTACGTGGGTAGTGGCCGTAGTAATACGTAGCTCTCTTTACATTGTCCTTCATAGCTAAATATTGATAAAAAAGAGGGATGTATTATATTAATTATATGTATTTTGTAATATACTGTAATATTTTGTAATTTTGTAATATAATAATAATAATTTTGTAATATTGTAATTTATTTTGTAATTTACGATAATAATCGTGATAGTTGTGACAATCTTTCATTTTACTTTTCTTTTTGAGTATAATCAGTAATTACACGGTTTTTTATAAGATACTTTATGTCCATGAAGAAATTGACCAAAAAATCAAGAATATGCTAAAGGGCTACATACACTAAACAATATATTGTCAGGCAATATATTGATGATATATTGCTGAGTGCCGGCAATATATTGAAAAGGCTTCCGCAATTATATTGACAGCTTGATTTGCAATTTTCCAACACTATAGGGGGATTGTTTACAGAAAGAAAATACTTTTTTATAAGAGAGCACCTGTTATTTACTTCGTACATTACAGTCCGAAAACGATATTGTCAAATATTGTTCGTCAATATATTGTGTAGTCTAAGTAGCCCTTAAGAATATCACAATTATAGAAATTGGCAATAGAACCGTAATGATGTCATTGGTAGAGCATTTTTAAACAAAAATTCCATTTTATGTTTCAGGTGTGTATTACAAATTTAAGTATTACTGTAAGAATATTCTATCCCGAAAAAGTTAAAGAATATCGTATGATTTAATGGAGAAAAACTATTCTGATTTTTTATTTTTAAAAAACGTGCATTTTACCTCTTGAGTTTTGTTTGACTTAAACCAAAATACACGGCAAAGGTAGGTCAGACCAGAATACACATATTTTTAATCCTTAAAATTAAGCACGAAGAGACTAGGTTCGAGTTTACCAGGAAGAAATGACGTCAAAATGTCTGAATTTGTTGCATTGGCATTCTCATAGACAAAGAATTTTGACGTCATTTCCTTGTAAATTCACTACCAGTCCTTCAAAAACCAACCGCGCAGTAAAGGGTATATAAAGGTCAGTGGTTAGATATTATTGTAAACTAAAAATTTAATATTATAAGTGCGATAAATAGATAGTTACTTACAATTAATTGTTGGTGGATAAGTGCTTGGTTATGTGCATCAGTAAAGTGTTTGAGAGTGCATTTCAATTATGCGAGTTCTTTGATATTAGTACAAATTAACGTGCGTGTCAGTGAAGTATGTGCAGCCGTTATCATGTGTGCTTATTAGTTTCTCTGTTCAGTTAACCATATTTGAATTTAAGCTTTTGAAATTTACTGGTACATTTCAATGAAAAGACATCACGAGCAAATGCTCTAATAACCGGCCCGACCAGAAGGATTGATACAGATCTAGCGTGTACTACTACCCGATTGACAGTAAGAAATGCCAAATGAAAGAGATCTTTGTTTCTTGTGCTAAGCTGAGTGGTTAAAGATATAAATTCACTGAAAAGCCGAGTTTCAACTTGCGCAAATTTATACTCAAAAGCTAATCCTTACCAAGAATTCTTAGTTGGAGAGAAAAAAAGATCAAGATATCTCAGTATGCAGTAATTTTGTAACAGTGACTTTTTTGAAGGGAAGTAAAAATGGGAGAATATTTGTTACTGGAGTTCGTAAATCAAGCTGATTTGACCCCTTCTTGGTTTAATTTACGTACGGGTCGTATACGAAGTACGGTATACGTAAGGGGTGGTATTTAACATTTCCACCACCATGATATGTTTCCTAGTTATTCCAGGTTATTTAGGGTTGGTAAACCAATAGGGAAGGCATATTTTGACTTCTAAGTTTCAAAGATTTGGCAGTTCATCTCCAAAAGTAAGAAAGTGTTCACTTTCGGCACTGCTCAAAATCACCTCAAACCTCCTCACTTTACTGTTATCCAATCATTAGTATTTTAAATGAAGCGTTTGGCTAAAATCAATGCTAATTCAGACAGTGTTTGGCCTTTCTTGCACTGTTTAAAGCATGGAAGAACTTTAAGAAATGATCAACTATAAGCAAATAGATAAAACAGTAGTAAAAACACGTACCAAGTTTGACATCAGATGGTGTTGTTTTGGTAATGACAAATTCAGAAGCAATCTCTGGAACTTTCAATATAGGTTGTGATACTAAGAAAGAATGAAAAAGTTTGGAAGCAATCATCAATATCCTTTTTCCAAAAAGATTGAGCACTTTAGAGCAAATTTCTGTCAGTTTTTTTCTTTCTAAAATGTTGTATTTCTAAAATCCGATCGCAAAACAAAGCCGAGGAGAAAAAACGGGGAGATTTAGGCCAAAACATGTCAAAGAACAGAGGTCTTCCGAGAATCCGGTATTGAACGGTATTTGACAGAAAGATGCCTGGTAGTCGAGTATTGAAAAGCTGAATTTCCAGTATTCCGGTACTTATCGACCGTTTTTGACCGGTATCAAGAAATTTTTGGCCGGTACCCCAGTATTCTATAATGAAAATTACTGGTTTCCGGTATCTTGTACCCTCGGAAGGCCCCCACTAGACATGCATGGACTATGCTTGGTAGCTAGACTACTTACACTTAGTAAGTTGGACTTTTATGTTGAATTCTTGTTGCGCGCAATTATAATCAATATCTTTTCCACCGCATATACCACATTTATCGTACTGCTTATCTGACCCAATCAGTCCATCACATCCTAAACGCTGAAAGATTAAGATTGAAAAATACTTAAAGGATTACTTATAGATAGCCTAGTTAACTAAGCCCGTATTCACAAGGCTAGAACACACGGCTAATGGCAATATAGCGCTTTCGAGGCTTTAAAGATTTTTTATATTTACGGATTTTAAGTTTGCCTTAGTTATTCAGTGACAACTTACCATCAGATTTATCCTAGTGACTGAATCAAACTAGCTTAGATTTCTAGGTTAACTTATAGATAGGGTGAGAGAATCAAAATAGAGCGATTGTTAAAAAAAATTCATATTAGGAGCTGTTGATATTGAGGTGGACTTGTCCGGTTAGGTTTGATGTATATCTTGTAACGTCAATAGTGAAATACAATAGTTTCAAAATTAGGATATTTCAAAGTTTTGATGTGCTCCTTAAACGTACCAAATTTCAAGTTAATTACATTACTCATTACCCAGTATATCTTGAAGACGTTACAATGCAATAGTTTTAAAACTAAGATGTTTCAAAATATTGGTGTGCTAAATTGAGCTATAGACCTTGGAGGCAGTTTCTCAATGCCGGCCAAGCAAAATCTTTGATCAGAGTTTTTTGAAAATGTAAGGGTAAAAGCCCTAATCAGGCCGTTTTTCACGCCCTTTTAGCGTCCGGTTATCAGACGCTTCCTCTCCTGAAAGTACTGAAATTTTGGTAAAAACAGCCTTTTTAGTGGAAAACACACAAGAAAAAGTGACCTTTTTGGCCACCAACGGACGCTACCCTAATATGGCCTGCTAATGGTAGCACTACTCAATAGCGGTGTAAATGTAAGGAGAACGGTGGACCATGGAGAACGCTAGGTGTACTTTTCGTCGAATATCTTTGATACCACTTTAAAAAAACACCGATCAAAAATGGCGGATATAGCTTTGTCTAGGAATTGTAAAGGTCAGTGACCAAATTTCAAGTTTCTAGGATTACCCACTATGGAATTATTGAGCTTGAGTGATTTGACTTTAAAGCCCGAAGAGTCCAGAACGCGCCATAATCACGACGACGGATTGTACATAGCGGTTCCTTTGTTTTTGAGGACTGTATTTTTTTTAATCTAGCGATATATTTTAGTTTTGTGTGAAAACCACGCGCGGGCGTTCTGGACGGGAAATAAGTGGTTTCATGTCACATCCAGGAGTCTCGAGTCTAGTCCTTCGGGCTTAGAAGTCAATGGGTATACCACCACGTCACTAAACATCGTTAAGTTCGAGGTTTTAGTACCGACCCCCTTCCCATTGATTGTATATGAGTGTATTTTTCTTTGAGAGTTCGGTATAAAATACAATTTCGAATCTCACCTGACATTTTCCGTCGACGCAGATATTACTTGACGTTGAACTACACTTCAACCCGTCACTGACGTCTTTGCCGATTTGTAAGTAATTCTTTTGAGGATGTCGGCAGTATAGTCTGCAAGGTGATGTGTCATCCAGTGTAGGTTCTATGGGCAAAAGACTCAATTAATATACATAGAACAAAGTAGTACTTCGATTTGCGATAAAAATGTCAAGATCCGTGTCTCTTCTCCCTTAATATAATTGATATATGGAATCTATCTGCTAATCTAATCTGCTAACTCTTCCTGAAACAATCCTCCATAGTTGATAATATAACCAGTTTCCAGGACAGTAGTCTATCAGTATTCCAACACCTTAAGTTTGAAATAAAATTCCGGTTTTGATGAATACATAAAGAATAGAATAATAATAACAGAGATTCAACGTTATCAAGTTACCTGCTCGCCTATCCAGACATTGTCCGGGAGTGATTTCAATGTCATCAATGGCAAAATCAGATAAATAACTGCTGCCTCGTGTAGCTTCAATTCCAATCTGAAATTTGAAGAGTCAACATGTCAACTTGATATTTGATTGGTTTTTGAAGCAATCTTATTTTCTAATATAAAAAGAAATCTTCTCCATGTAAACTGTAAATATTTCTGGAATATTGACAATCGAGTTGACAAAGATTTATATGCCCGAAGGGCTAGATGTCGTGCTTTAAGCCATCGCGCGCTAAAAAAAAGTGAATATCTCAAGAAATAAAGTTGCAATTGTTTTCGAAAAGCCGCGAAGCTTCTGATTGTACATGCGCTTAAATTCTATTGTAATATCACATGACCTAGGTAGGATTTCCTACCGAGATACGGCACTTTCCAGCCAAAGCACGACATCTAGCCCTACGGGCTTTTTAAATCTGTGAATATTGCCAACATCTTTTCAATATGATTGCCGGCAGGTTGGAATACATTGTCAATATATTGTCTAACAAATAATGTGTAGTGTATGTAGCCCTTTTCAATTGATGTATCAATAAAACAACCACCCGAAGATGAGAAATGAATCTCTCGAAACGTGGACGCCGTAAATCTCGTGATCCAAAGCCGAGATGAATTTTTGCATTAAATATCAGGACAAGTTGGAGTCTTATTTAACTTGGTTGGTCTTTAATATTGCTTCAAATAGCAAATTGGTGAAGTATCTCATACAAACTCCAGCTCAGCCCTAAAAATTACCTTGTATTCCTTATGGTAAAAGACATCAAACTGGATCTTGTACCAATATTTACCAGCACTACTCGAGCGCTTCCATAACACACTTATGATTGTATTGTTAACGTCTAATTGCAAGATTTTCAACGTACCTGAAAAACAACACACGAAAATTTTTTTCCTTTTATTCCTGACAGAAAATAGCGTTAACCCGTTTCTCGAAAATCAAATCCTGAATTCTAGAGATGATAATAATTGGGATCTTATTTTCGCAAACGGCGGTACAGAGATTTAAATCACGATATTTTCCTAAAAGAATATGAATTCGCTGTCAGCTAGACTAAGATTTTCAGAAAAAAAACACAATTTGCTTCACAGTAAGTTTCATACAATCATCATAAGCTTCATTATAAATTGATGACGTAAAAATCGCTTACCAATCCTTTTGCCGAGCATGTGAAAATACAGCCGGACGCAAGTAGCCGGTGTCAAAATAGTTGGGCTAACCAGCATCGCATTGTCACCTTTCAATCGTGGATATGAAGATTCGAAATACATATATTTTCCTGTCTTGTTGCCAAAGGTGTGGTCAACGGAGGGCCCAGTTTCAGGGGTCTGTGTCGCACCTTGGTGGAGCTGCCATTTTGTGGTAGTGTTTGGTGCGTGTGTCCAAGAACCAAAGCCATTTTCAAAATTCAAATCGAATGATAAATTTCTTACTGGAGAAAAAATTAACAAAAATTAGATTATGCATCAGTGAAGCAAAAATCTATCGGTCCGGTGTCGAAAGAAGGTCGTGTGTTATATTATCAAACAAGCTCACTCGCGACTAAGTCTACCAATAATAGGTCTATATCGTTCCTAAAGATCTCCGGCATAAAGTTTTGTCATACCTCAAAGAAGAAATTAAAGCGATAGACAGGTTTCCAGTGTCTTCATTCCTATCAGTAATGCATATTTTTTCCTGAAACAGTCCATTAATTTATGCTCGTTTATTTTTACTTATATCTCTGATTGATATCAGAAGGTTTGAACCACTTCCAGCCAGCCATTACCGAACACTACAGCCTCTTTCTTCTGAAAAACATTTATGCTCGCTTATTTTACTTACATCTTCGACTGATATCAGAAGGTCTGAACCACTTCCAACCAGTACCAAATGCATAACATGAATCGTCTCGTTGGTCCTCGAATGTTTTATGGATATGACAGGGCTGTGAAGAATGGAAAAAATAATACAGTTGATGCTTTCTAATTCGACGTTCTACTATTCGATGCGCTCCATTATTCGATAATATTGAGAGTTACCGTCAACAAGAAACTCTCGTGAAGACTAAAATTACAGCCTTTTTCCAACAATCAGGTTTAAGGTTTCACGACAGTTCTCGTAGCAAGCCAAACTACTTTATACTTTTAATCTGCTTTCAACCCTTCGACATTAAAAGGTTAGCATAGGCTTCACGAATCCTTGAATATTTTACATTTTTTATATAAAAGGGATGCAGATGAAGCCTTTAGCTAGCAAGGTAGCTACTGAACATTGGAAAAACATTTTCTTAGTTATAAGCCTAATTCATTCTGAAATATGATAAGTTGACATCAACATTATATGGTTTTGGATTGCAAGTGTCTATATCAAATAAACTCAAATAAAAGTTCATACTTACTGTATAGTCTTGGCACATTTTCCATTCCGTTTTACTCCCATTGCATGGTTTACCACCAAATATTGGTCTAGAGAAGTAGCAAAGAAAGAGCAAAGTAGACAACGACATCGCCTTTGGTTCAATCCCGCAACCGTAGCCGTAGAATATCTCCGATACATAATCTCTCTAAAATCATAGTCATCTTCCGTCTTAATGATCATAAGACGTAGGATAATATTTCGAACACTCCGTCGCCTTATGGTTAGATACACGTTTTTTTTTTTTATTAGAACACCTAAAATTTGGCTGAGCCTGGATGTGCTTATTTTTTTTAGCAATTTTCAGCCTAAAA
The DNA here is from genome assembly GCF_902728285.1 of Clytia hemisphaerica. NCBI lineage: Eukaryota > Metazoa > Cnidaria > Hydrozoa > Leptothecata > Clytiidae > Clytia > Clytia hemisphaerica. The sequence continues at coordinate 23,855 of NW_027103708.1, read as the reverse complement.
TTTTCTTAAATGCGTTCTTAATTTTTCAGACTACTCTTAATCGACAATATGATACAAAATAAAGAGCACTTAAATTTGGCAAAATTTGGACAATATTCGACTCTCGACTTTTGAAGATCCACCCCTAAATTCGGTTAAAACTGCTTAAAAAGAGGGAAAAATTGTAGTTTCTCGTCATTTTTTTCCAAACTGAGGCTGGGCATGTTCTTAAGATGTTCTTAATTTTTCGACGAATTTCAGCCTATATGTTCTTATAAACTAGGTTCTAATAAAAAAAAAAACGTGTATTTTATTCGTCACGAACTATTTCAAGTGCAACGTTTTTAAGCGATTCATCCCACCTCCAAACAAGCCAACTTTTGTTAAGAGTTATAAACAGTAGCGTAAAGAAGAGGAGCGCAAAATTTGTGTAGGAGAAAAGATTTTTATGATACGGTAATTATCTTTTCATAATTATAAAAAGATAATTGCCGTTGAAATAAATATCTGTTCTCCTACATAGATTTTGCATTCGGCTTGTCTAATAATCAATAACTGAACATTACCAGCGATTCTACCGCTTTGAAATCTTTGAGCTGTGAAACATGACACGAGACGCTAGGCAATTCGATCTGCCTAGCCAGGGTGCAGTATGCAGTGCTGACGAGTCCTAATAAGGACGGAATGCATATGCTGCTCTGCCACCCAAATCTCCTGAAAGAAGATAGTTGGACAGGGATTCTTTGAATTTCTTCACATATATATAATAATGAACGAAAAACATACCTTGGACTGTCACATTTTCGATATCTTTTGGATACCCCAGGGCCACATCTTGTTGTGCAACTCGACCACGCACTCCATTTGCTGAAGCCACCATCGACGGGCGTGGGCGTTAGACGCCCGAAAGGAATACATTTGCCTTTAACACACCACTGGAAAATGGAAAGTGGTGATAAAATAAAATTAGTTAGAAGATGAAATACGAGAATAGTACCAAGAACAACTGTTACATACTTTTATTATAAGATGGTGTTTTTTCCATTTCATCATGAATTTTCTTAATTGTTTTTAGGGGGGATTATCCTAAAATATTCTTAGAGTAATCTTAGGTTAGGATCCGAATTCAACCTAAATTTATAAACATACAATACCTGGAATAAAAAAACATTTTTGAGCTTAATGAGCTTATGTGGGGATAATTTGCTATTAACAGTTGAAAATGCTCTAAAAACAGTGTCAAAGTGACGTTTTTAAACATTTGGCGTTCATTTTCTTGAGCTACGTGTAAGGTGAGAAGACAAAACGAGTCTTATTTTACGGCGTTAAAGGCCTAAACGAATTTGTACATCACTGGAAGATCGAAACAAAAGTGAAATGCAAAATGCAAATTTATTTTAACTTTTCGAATCGAGATTTCTACCTCATAATACATCAAATATGTGGCTGTATTTTAACTCCCGGCTTTCATTTGCATTTTTTTGGGTGTAGCCCCCCCCCCCTCAAAAAAGACTTTCCAAACGGAGGTGATACCAATGATACCATAAAATTATGAATTATCAGTTCCACCTCCCCCCCCCCATTCTACTTAAGAAGAGGGTGTACCCTTACACGCTATGAGGGTTTATAGTTTATTTAATTATCTCAAATCTAATTTATTTCAAGTTTTATTTCTTTATTTTCTGATGAACTTCCCACTTATAATAATAGGCCAAAACTAATGTAACATGATAAACTTGAAAAAGACAAACGAATAAAAGTCGCACCATAACATGTTTATAGTAAAGAAATAGGAAAAGTAGGAAAAAAAGAGACATCTGCATTGAACTTGCCACATGAAATAATTTTAAGAAATTTTGAAGAATCTTCGAAAATACCAATGAAAATTGATGAGCTTATGTTTTAAAGATATTCTATTCATTCTTTTGATAAAGAAAAGAGGCGCGGAATTATCAAACCAATTTTATGCTCGCATGGCGCGGGAGGGGCAGAGAGTTGCTCTTTCTTTTGTTTACAAGTGCTGTGTGAAAGCAAATGGTAGGTGCCCGGGGGACCTAGGCAAGTGAAGGTTACAGGTATGTGCTAGGTAGGTTTCAAAAATCTCAGTCTCATCAAAGATCGCAGAGAAAAATTTCAACTTTTTGCACCTTGAAAGATCGTAATGTCCCAATAAGGGTAAAAAATTAACAAAATTTTCCTTTTTCCTTATCTTTTAATCCCGCTAAGGGTTCGAGAGACGAAGTCGGGCGGTAATTTCCCTAACTCGCACAAAATTGAGTTCCCCATGCGTGTTCGAATAATGGAGACTCCGCTTAAATATCATTGTTCACTTTCTCACCTGATTTTTGGCGCATATAGTTCCATCAACTGGAGGGAGAGACAAATACGAACATCTATTCTTCTGATTCGGTACACGGCAAAACAAAAATCGACAATATTGATCAGGGCTTCGGATCTGAAAAAAAGATGTAACACATTTATTTTCTGCTCAAGATTTTGTACTCTTTCGGATGGTATTAATCATGCATTTTCGTTTATTTCAACCTTTGAAAGCAACAATTTTCTAGTCGTCATTTTCCCTTATCATTTTAGGAGATTTTTCGCATTCTTATAACAAATTTGTAATGGAATCAGCTGGGTTTAGTCCTATAAAATAAGTAATAGTTATACGATAAATATTTTACGAGTTTCGGACTGAGTAGAATAATTGAGTATTTCACGAGAAGTCATGCGATAACTCATTGTCGAGCCAAAAAAAATCCTTATTTTTAAATAGTCTATTTCATTGGAAAATCTTCGGTCATTACATTTAATAAGTTCACTTTTATAAAACAATAAAACAATAGATCACGCTTTTTTGGAAGGGAAAATAAACTGAATGATGGAAAGATGTGTTGTAGGATTAAATAAAATTGTTTTTGGTTTTCGAAAAAATGGGGTTGGGGATTCAGTCTTAAACAAGATCCAAGCAAGCTGATGGCAATAGAAGTCGTGTTTTTTGTGACGTAATTTCTAATCGGAGTCAGATCGGAATCAAACTTTTTATTTGTTACATGGTCAGTTACACTTTGAAACGAACATCCGATTCCGCGACAAAAAGTAACAGACGTTAAAACGCGATAAAAAAAGCGGTTTTCGTTTAACAGGTTAAAAAGCCCTTGACTGACCACGACGCACTACAAGTGGAATTTTCTTAGACCATATCCTTGAAGCTTTACACAATTCTTTAACAGTGGGTGGGCACCTAAAATTGTGCAATACACTATTAAAAGCTACATGTTATATTATCATTTTGTTCCCTCTCCTGCGTAGGAAATTACTCCAAAAAGACATAATCAGTGATCTAAAAAATTACAACATCATCAGAACTCAGTGTAACTATATATTTAATGTGTCATGATTTTCATTTAAGGGGCGTTTAATACACATTAATGGAGTGCTTCAATGCATCTGCCACTATAAATGCTTGACTGAAATAGGGTATCAACATTTCAGCACCGAAAAAACATATTGAACAAGCAGAAAACATTGACGGTTGAGAAAATCTGTGAACATTCTTGGTGATATAAAAGAAAAACCTTTTGGTAGCTTTCAACCAAATAAATATCGGACGTGAAAAAAAAATCTAAATCTCTGGAGATTTAATAACTGGGTTTTACAATCGCATCAGAAAGTAGTTTGTTTTTTTTGGAACGAAGATCCCCATTTTTAGAAAAAGACGAGAACTTTCCCAAGACAGCACAGAAATGCCTGAAAATGTTACTGAAACAAGCTACGAGCGCTACCATATGGCAAATCATCATCGGATAATCCTTATCATTTACAATGTCCTTATCAATGGTGTAGTCTCCATTCTGCTGAATATTTTCGTTATAATCGGATTAATAAAAACCAAACAACTCAGAAGAACTCGATCAATACAACAAGTTTTCGCTCTAAGTATATCAGACACAATTGGGGCAGTATCTGTTACAGTCCTTTCGACCTTACTATTGACTATTTATGCTGGTGAATTCAATCTAGTCTTGGAGATGGTGACTCTGTTTCAGTTGACATTCACGGGACACGTTTCTGGGTTTATCGTTGTTATAATAGCCTCAGGAAGACATGTCGGTGTAAAAAGCATGAGGAGAACCCAAGAGATGCCATTAAAGAAAATGATTTTGATCATGACTGGTGTTGTATCGCTGGCTGTAATGGATGGTGCATTATATGTTATGGCGAGCATTTATCAATTTATGTTTACGGCAAGTTTAATAGTGATGAGTATAGACTGTATATTCTTTCTACTTGCACTCAGGAACTATGTTTCCTTTGCTACCGTACTACAAAGGAAAAGAAGTCGCGCAAATAGTGAGAATTTGAGATCGAGAGCCCGAGACGAGTACGTGATAGGCATTGCGAGGAAGATTTTATTCTCGATGATTGCCATAGCAATCGTTTATGTCACAGGGAATGTTCTGTTTCATACTTTTCATGAAGGTTCCAACGAGATGTGGAAAGGCCATTTCGAGTTTATCCGTTTTTTGGGATACTCGACAATACATACTCACGGTGGAATAAATGCAGCTATTTTCATTTACGGTAATAAGACACTCCGGAGACTGTGGAGGAATATGTTTGGTATGAATAGGGTTGTTTGTGTTGGTTCTGCAAGCGATAAAAAACAAGCTGGCGATACTGTACCACAGAACCCCGTTTTCATAATAGGGGTAACGACAGGTTAGCATTGATGTTGTCACAATTATTATGAGTATATTCTTAGTAAAGGGTTAAAATACTGGTATCGCTTCAAAGGTTCATAACTTTTGATACGTAGTCCAGGCAATATGAACTAACTGATACTTTAGCTTATATTCTATTGAATTTTGGTATCTACGTGAAATTCTGCGTCGACTGTGTACGATTTTGGTATTTGAAGCAAAACTGAGGCCACAGGAGCCTCTGAAAGACAGACTTTCGATAAAGTTCCAAGAACCCATATTTTCAATATCCGAAAATTGCTTGGCAGTGAACCTGTTAACAGAGCTCCATGAAAATCCCCCAAAAACTGTTCCAATGGACTCCAAGGAAAAGCAACAATAAGAACTAATAAAATTATTCACGAGGCCTTGTTAGACTCGTTATTTATGGTATGATGAAATTTCTTTTTTCTTTTAGACTCAAAAAACTAATTCCTAATTTCATTTTTTGCTTTATGAGATTACAACGTTTAGTACGAATAATCGTGTAGGAAGGAAATCACACACATGATGTAATAAACTTCCCTCCTGCATTCCGAGGTGTAAATAAATTGCTCTCACTATCGCTCATGGAATTTGAGTACATTTCCGGAGGACCTATCGTAATTCATTAGAAATTGCCTTCCTTCCTCTACGATTATTAGTACTATAATCGTAAATGATCCTAATAGTGGTCGCATTTTACTATGTATTACAACTAGTGGTTGTACTATATGTCCGTGTCATTTGCTTATGAATAAAAAAGCTTACCCCCAAGCAGCCACTGTACTTTCTACCAAAAGTGTATTTGCATTGTCCATCTAAATTGTGTGTTACTCCAGGAAGATCCAATGCTGATGTGTTGATTTTGGGTGGCTTCTCTTTTAGCAAACATGAAAAGTACCTGCAAAATAGAATTCTTAATGTTAAAGAATTTGTGATATTTTACAAATAATGAGATGGGGTTTCGATTCTTTTTCAAAACAGAAGACATCAAAATATCCAGAGAGAAATAAGAGAGAAATAAATCCCTGCCAATTTTCTTACGATTTTTTTATAGTAACCATCAAACTTCATCTCAAGACTGTGTTTAGATAAATTTACGCTAACAAATATTGATATTTATTTCGGACTAAATTGCCCATCTTCAGGCATAAAATAAATATTTTTCTCTGAAAGAGTAAAGGCCAGTCTTCACTTGCACACGCTGCGATCGCACCTTTTGCCTTCAATCCTTTTTGTTTGGAAAAAAGATTACGTCATAAAAATATAGCATGCGCTCGAAAAAAAGTTGAATACATTTCAACTTTTTTGAACCGTTACGTCTGATCGCGCCAATGAAAGTGTTTCATTTTTCCTTTGACCAGTAGTGTGAAAGCTTTGCTCGGAAAAGTACGATCGCAGCGCAAGCAAGTGGTACCTTAGTGTAGGCCTTAATAGAAGCCTCCAAAAGACAAGTAACTATGCTCTAGTTTAGACGGCCCACTTTTTGCCCTACCTATTCTAATTATGAATTAAAGTAGGCATAGAGTGGGCTGTCTTTTGAGGTCAATGCAAGGTCTTCTTTCAATTTTTTTCCAAGCAAAGATTTTAACTGCCAACATTGTGCCCACTTTCTGCCAACTCTAACAATTAGAATAGGCAGGGCAGAAAGTCGACCATCTAAACTAGAGCTATGACACTGTGCTCATTTTGCGAATTAACTAATGACTTTTTGAATAACTATGATCTTTCTAAGCAAGAAATGTAATAATGAGCCGGCAAACATCCAATCATTTACCGGACGTTTCAAATTTTTTCGTTTCGGACGTTGAAAGAAACCCGTCGTAAATTTTTAAAGAAATACTTTACAGATATTGACCTTATTTCTTTTAATCTACGTTTGATAATACTTCAATTTGTATTTCAATAAGTACATTTAATCTCAAAGACGTTGTTCGTTAAATTATCATTATGAAATAAAATATTACTAGACACGCCCGGTAAATAATTAAAGACCACCTGTAGGGCGTTAAGGGGTATTCAGGTTATTTAAGATCGATTGCGTCGGTGTGGATGATTGTGGAATTGTTCGCTCAATTTAGATTTTTAATGCGTCATCAGTTATACAGTAAAACCTCTAATTAACGGACACTCTAAAAGGCGGACACCTCTGGTTAGCGGACAATTTCATTTTCCCCGGGCCGTTTCCTAGTCAAATCCTCATAAAAAAGTTTCTAAAAGGCGGACACTCAATTAGCGGACCCTCTGATTAGCGGACAAATTTTTTCGCACAAAACCTCTATTTTAGCTCTCCAATTAGCGGACATTGAATATTAAACAGGTCACAGACGTCCAAAATCGAAAAAAAAAATTTTAGATATTTTTATTTCAAGCACTTATTAGTCTTATTATTCAAATTATTTCTACAAATTTCCAGTTTTCCCGCCCTTGACCCATTCAATGAATTTAGGTGGCCCAAAGAAATCATAAATCACTGATTCTTCAAGTCCGTACCCACCACCTCGATTTAACCTCTTGCCAGTCACTCGAGCTCTGTTTTAATAACCTTTCTCTTGTTCTTCTATGGCCTACTGTCTGCAGATAAGTACTTTAGACCCCAATTTTGTGTTTTCGACACCCTGGAATGGCCTAATTTCAAAATTGGAGCTCCGAGGTTCCACTGTACCTCCATCAAAAACGTCCAAAAAGTTCTTGCATCATAAAAAATGTTAAATTTTTAAGAATATTACTATAGTTCAATAACCTGATATTTTGATGTATTTGTCTTCTTGAACAATTGGACCAAAAAAATCGATCGAAGCGGCTGTGTACTTGTGGAGCCATGACACTTCCATGAGCGACATCAACTCCGCATTCATTATGGTCACCATCGTGTGCTATACCAACACTAAAAATAAACATTCAAGATCTAATACCACAATCACAAGCCACGGCTCCGTCTCCCTCCGAAACGAAATAAAGCCATTCTATTGGTCAAATGTAATTTTTACGTCACTTCTAACCAATAGAATGGCTTTATTTCGTTTAAGAGCCGTTGCCTACGAATTCATGATATGTACCACAGGAGAGTCTTCTGAGAACAGAACTTTTAGAATTTTCCACCCAATACGTCACTTAAGCAATAGAAAAAGTGACGTATTGGGTGGAACAAAACAGAAAAGTTGCATAATTTCGTGAAGTCATTGCAGTGGTATTATCATTAATATGGTATACATTTCATTATATCTAATGAAATCTTTTAAGGATAAAAAAACCCTGTTATTTTAATTATTTTGTCAAAGCGAATGCTTCAAGATGTTAGCATCATAAGGGCCATTAGATAACTGAAAAACTCCTTGTGAACACTAAAAAACAAACCATTTGTGATTACATAAAAACATCATATAATATTGTTGTTAATGAATAAGACTTGCGTAGTTTTTAGATTTTAAAGTTTCATGTCGCCTGTAAGAGCGACAATCATCAGCCAAAAAATTACATTAAAAACAAAATTCCAATAGACGGCTTTCGTGATACATCATTTGTTTACTCACGTGCTTTACCGCCCGATTTTTTGGAGGCAAAAATACCATAACATTAGCTGGAGGCAAGCAAATTTTTTGTTTTGACGAAGTCTCTGGTAGGACTTTTGAAAATAAATTTTAGTATGTTTTCTCAGAGGTATATAGGCTTACCATTCATAAATTTCGAAGAAATATGACTGGTAGTTATCAAAAATTTGATTGATATTCACTCGTCTCCATATAAATCGTTGCCTCCAATAATCAAGCGCAATCGCCCACCCACCTCAGTCCGCCCGTACAAAATCAAAACATTGAAACCCGGCTATAGACATAATATCAATAACTTATCATCATGTTAAAACTGACCTGTGGCCGATTTCATGAGCAATAATGAATGAGGTTCTGATTCCAGAATCAAAGACCAGAGCACAACTTTTGTAGTTCACACACATTCTATACAACGGTGTAAATCCTGTGAAAAATTAAAACAGTTTTTATTGCATTATAACTAAATAAGGATAAAATATTAGGGGAAGGGTGATGATTACAATACATGGTAGCCAGGAGAGCAATTTCTCCTGATTTTTGGAAGAGAGTTTTTTTTCTAAATACCATGATTCTGACCTAAATGGAATCATTTAAGGGAGAAATTTATCTGGTAAAGGGCCATTCATCTGAGCCATATTAGTGGGTCAAAATCGAATTTTTTTTCTATTAGAGAAAAATGGTTGTCATATGGACTCCATATCTCCACTTTTCAAATCAAGACACTGGGCACTCCTCTATACAGGTATTTAAGAAAGCATATCCTTTAAAACCCTCTTAACTAATTAATAATTAGCTAGGATCTAGCACAAACTTTTAAGAAAGATTGCATTTTTGGCTTGCCCAAGAAAAAAATATTTCTGTATTGTTACTCTTTCAGAATCTCACCTGAATAACCAAAATTCCTCCTAAAAAATAAGGAAAATATTTTAAGCAAAAATTTGCACTTTTTTTACTTCAAGAGTTGGCTCTGGCAAAAAGCAATATTTCCAAGTGAGGCTCTAGATTGAAAGCCTCGACAAAAGACAACTAGTGTCTTATCAATAATATAGCCCTAAAACCTGATGGCCCCTTTCTTACCCAGCATGACTTCAGAAAGAAAAATGAAGCTTGGTGGAAATTTCTGCTTTTTTCAAAATCCTCAGCAACACATCAAGAAAAAAAAGATTTTTTTGGAGTTGAGAAGATTGTATTTTTAAAACGTTTTAGTCAATACATCATGTAGGTATTGACGTTTAACCTTGGTGTCTCATGGTATCAGAAAAGTCAGTCACAGCCAGATCCTTGGTAGTATTAGTGATGTCAGGGCCAAGGATCTCTAAAAATATTCAGCTAAAATGAGATTTACCTTGTTAAAAAGAGACCAAAGTGGAAATCTAATCCAAGTTCTTTCTTTTTATCATACATAATACGACATGCATCTTTCAAAGACTTTTTAGGATCTTTGCTTTGAATTTTAACCTAGTAATTAAAAAGAGGTACGGTTCATTTAAAATCAGCACTAGTATTGATAAGATAATACCACAAAGAGGTACCCTGAAAAACCTGGGTTATCCAGGTGTCCGTAAATTGAGAAATTAAGAAATTCGTGAATAATCCAGGTTTCTAAAAAAAAAATAAGGAAGGGAAACCGTATCTGCCATGTGCCCCTCCCCTTGCCAAAATTTTCCCCATATTTTTGAGCCACTTGACAAAATTTTCTGGAAATGTCCACAGCGGATGTTTGTTCATTAGTATCCTCCCAAAAAGCAGAAACCGTAAAATCAGTAAATGAAAAATCTGAACTCGTTCTTAAATTGTTTTATTCTTATTTTCAAACCTGAAATTTTTAGATTAACAGAATTTGGAGCAGGGACAAAAAAGCTGAGGAAACGTTTTTAACTTTATTGCCTTCCATTTGTGAAAATAAAAAATTATGTTGTCGTTTCAGTATGTTATTTGTATGTTGAAAGTTCATGGAGCAGATAGGTCAAGACAAATACCAAGGGGATACCTGATTTTTTGCCCAAAAAATTGAAAAAACCTGAAAATACACCCAAAAGGGCAAGGAGAAAAGGATAATTGAAGTAATTAAAATAACCTCTCTATTTTTGACATAGTTGATACCCTCTAGAATGACATGGAATGAAGCATCCAAAGATTTGTCACGAAAAACCAAATTTGTCTTAAAGAGAAAGATAATTTCAATCAAATACATTTTGTTCCTTTGTTCTTAGAAATATTTCATTCCAAAGTAATAAGTTTTCATTAAAACTTTTATTGGCTGGAATAATGATTAATTTTTTGATTACATTGTTACAGATTGAAGAAGAGATAATTGATGTTAGGAGAAAATTATTTCAAATTATTATTTTGAACCTGTGGCATTATCAATAAAAGGCACTTTTAACCTAAATTATTCAAACAAAACCTCCAATTTATAAATGAACACCAAGAGAGTGGTCATAATAGAATTCACCACTTACACCTTTGATCAAGCTATTGATATATTTTTCGGCAGATTCTTTATCAGCATGTTTCTTCATGAAAGAATCGTCAGCTGTAACATGAATTTTGACAAATCTTGGTGTCATTCTGCGGTAGGTAGATTTTGTTTTCTTTCTATGAAATCAATAATTACAAATTAGTAATCAATGTAAATCAGACTAAAGTTTACGGTCTTACAACCTTATAATAATTACAATCTATAATCTATAGATTCATTGTCAAATTTTTGCTCTCTATAATATTCAATGCGATGGTATTATGTTATCTGGTGAGCCAATTCTTTTTCAACTTTTCCACTTTGGACTGAGTTTCGTGGGTTGTAAATTTTGGCTATTATATTATCAGATATTATGAACATTAGAGAAATCACAGTGGCAAAACAGGTTTGCTCATAACAATCGCTGTGATGTTTTATGGGTTGAAATTTTACATAAGTAAAAGTGCATATGTCAATTACACATATGTCTTAGATGTATGCCGGATATCTGCTATTGATTATTGATTATTGTGTGTAGTGTTTAAAAACAAAACCTGTAATAAGGTCATAAGATTGCTTACTGTTTGGTTGAGGTAATGAGCACATCAAAGTTATCTTGCAAATGTTTTGGAAGAATCAACAGGTTATAATTATTGTTCAGAAGCAGTGGGTTTTGGTTCTCATCGTATGCCAGCCAAGTAGTTCCAACTACAGTACGGATAAAATTCTTTTCATTATTTCTTAGCCGTGAAAAATATTGTCTTTTATGTGTTGAAGGGTTCATGTAATACATCTAAGTAAAAGGAAAGAATAAGAAAATAATATCAAATATAGACTTCAAGACAATTTATTGAAAATGACGTTTTTGTTAAGGCCAGATACATTTGAAAAGAGATGCCAGAATAAAAAACAATGCGATATTTTCTAGATGTTTCAGTGTGTTGCTATCTTGATTTATTTCTTATCCAAAAGGTTTCGTTTTTTTCAAATGACTTTTTCAGGAGTTATCTAAATTGAAAATTGCTACTGAAATAGTTTCCAAAATATTTAGTGAAGGTGTCAAAATGCCATTTCTATTTTAAGTGACTTATTTAAACATAAAACTGAAGTTGCTTACGTAAACAACGCCTTCAGCTCTGTTAATAGGTACAATTGTTGCCATTTCGATACCTCTTGCAGATCTGGTGCGTCCTCCTAAAAGAAATTTATTCCTTGATGTAATGAACATGAATTCATAACATAGGTAAAAATTTCTATTCTTTATGGCTCTCTACACCCAGTAAGTAAGTAAGAAGTCTGCAACCGCAGTCGGAGCTGACCCAAAGGCTCCTCTTTAGATAGCTATCTACCCGATGGGTAGGGGAGGGCACCACTCTTTCTCCCTGGATTGCTCCACTTGCCCTTGATCCTTCTCTTAATTGCTGAGCATCAAGCAGAGAGACATCAAGTACCATTTTTGAAATCTTTGGTATGACCCGGCTGGGGGTTGAACCCACAACCTTGAGCACCGCAGCAGGATGCTCTACCACTGCACTAAGGTTGCAGTAATACACCCAGTAATCTCCAATTAAAATTAACAAAGTTAAAGTTGATGCTGGAGATGACTATATTTTCTTCAATATTAAAGTTTGTTTAAAGAATCAGAAAACTAAAATCAACCAAAAAGTATTAATGCGTGCTACCTTTCACAATTTCATTGGAAATAAATGTTGAATAGACAGGAAGCTCATCTTCTGCATTGATCGTTGTTATAACATGAGGAGTGACTGACAGTCTATCTATTGTGACTTCTTCATTTTCATTGAATAAAGGCATGATCATTGATGCTTTAGTTGAATTTCTATTGAAAGTACCAATCTAAAATATAATTTTGGAGTTGTTTTGAAATCATTTATAATGTCAATTTAAAGAAACGCTTTTATAATGATTTTGTTGCCTTTGCTGGAACAAAATCATCAAAATATCGTGACTTTAGAACAACAGGGTTCTATGATCGTTTTCCAGTTTCTGTATGCACTTTTTTTAAATCAAGCGATTTGATTGGTCAAAAACTTTTGAAAATGCAACAAAAGTTCTATTTGAAAATCGAGAATTATGATTGGCTAGAACTTTGTTACATTGGAAAGATTTTAATATGTGCATTTCATGACAGAACCTTATTGACAGTTAAGTGCCTGTTGTTCTAATCTAGCAAAGTCCAAGAAAAAGTTGAACAAAACCTGTAAAGTTTTTTAAACAGATACAGCTCAAAATTATTAGTACAACACATACTATTCCGTTACAAACTGTCATTTCCACTGTTTGTAGTTCTTTAGCATAAACAAAGCCTTCCATGAAGCATGAATCATCCTCCAATATTTTATCATGTCTTGTTCTGAGATTAAAATGGTATACAGTATCGCCATTTTGAACCTGGGCAATAAAAACAATATCAATAATCATTAAATAACCATGTTGAGTCCAGAGAGAGACAATCAAAATTACCCATTATTTTGCTTTCGGGTGCAACAGCATGCTTTCACATTTTATTTACAGTATATGGCCCCCAAAACGGAGACGGCCCCCAAAACGGAGGTTGTCATTAAAATGAGGATTCTGACTTGTAGATTTATCAGAATTAAACGATTTTTGTTTATTTAGAAAGAATGATGGTTATACTAAAAGATGAGCATGTTTTTGATGGATTGAGACAGATTCAAAATAACATATTTGCGTATGAAGGAGATATTTTAACACCAAAATGTGTCATCACAAGCAACTTTAAATACGAATGAAATGGAACGTTCCAGCAAGACGAACGATATGGAACGTTCTTGAACTTTTAGGAACGTTCTAAGAACGCTAGAGAACGTTCTTAAACATTCCTGGTCATTCACTTCCATTTACAAGTTTAAGGATGTCTTAAAACGTTCGGAAGCATTCCTGAACGTTCCATAACGTTCTCGAACGTTCTCAAACGTTCCATAACGTTCTTATTGAGTCAATATTAACCTTTGGACTCAAAAGATCGTTCGCGAGCGTTCCGGGACGTTCTCGAGCGTTCTGGAACGTCTCTGAACGTTCTGGAACATTCAGAAACGTTCAGAAACGTCCCTGAACGTTTTAGAACGATCGAGGACGTTCTGGAACGTTCTAGGAACGCTATGGAACGTTCGTGAACGTTCAGGAACGTCTCAAGAACGCTCCGTTTTATTTGTACTTCAAATCGCTTGTGATGACACAAATTAGATAAAAATTGCATATAACTCACTCCAGCTCCTTGGATATTGAAAATAAGTTATGAAAATGGGGTATAGGAAACTTTCTACACCTAATGCCGTTCAGAAAATGCAGATACATCTGTGACTTTAGAGGATGGGTAAAAGATATAGCATCTTAAAGGTCAACCAGTATTTTGGGACCCTAGAATCAGCATTGATAAAACCGAAAATTCTAAATATGAGAAACAGCAAAAAATCTTGGAATTCCATTCCTATCAGGTTGAGTTAATAGCTTATAACAAAAAATTAACATTATATATAAAAAATTTTGCTGAATCAGCAAAAAATGGCAAATTCTGTCATTTTTCTGCAAAATAAAGGAGAAAAATGCCTTTAAAGCTTAATATTTTCAGTTTCAGTTAAGCTTTTCTTTTCAAATTTTCACACCAGCTTTTTTCCATACATGAATGGAACTATTTCAAAAAGACATTGATTTTCAGAAACTTGATTAAGGCGTTGTTAAATCTAAATTGGTCATTTTGAAAATTTCGAAATTTTCAGTTTGGGGACTTTGCAAAACGAAAATCTTGAATATTTCAAAAAAACATAATTTTTACATCTTTCGGGTCGTAAATTTAAGGGTAAACACAAATATGTTCATAGTTTTCCTCTTTTTCCTTCCCCTATACCACTGGGCTTAATGATTGATTGTTAACTACACCTGCCCGTTTTGGGGGCCCCAAACCTGCATTTTGACAACCAGGGGTATACTGTAAAAAATTTTATCAAACTAATTTATGCCCAAAACCTCTAAAATCACATTTCAAAAACTATGGTCAAAATTTTGTATTACTATCTTAAAGATATCGCGAGAAATCGCTAAAATTGCAAACCTCCGTTTTGGGGGCCATTAGAAAAAAGCTACCTATCTTTAAGCGATTGAAAAATATTGTTGAAATTGAAAATTTTGAAAAAGAACTGTCGGGAAATAAAGTAGAGATATTAAAGTTTTGCATGCAAGAAAAATTTTTGTAAAACGTCTTTTCCTCTAGCTTTGAGAGAAATTTTAAATTTGATCGCCGTTTTGGGGGCCACATACTGTACTGAAAAAATTATGTAGGCTACCTAATATCAACTTTTTTTACTAGAGCTGAAATTTAAGGACAATAAGGTTCAGTGGAAAAGAGCAGATGTATTACTATTGCCTAAGAAAATTTTATATAGTGACAAGATGGACCAACTGTTCTTTGGGAGAACGGTTGTATTGCTTTCAAGGTTTTGCACTGATATTCCTCTATTTTACATTATTGAATTTTCATATTTTTTTCTTCACAAAATCGATTATTGTAATTATAAAAACTTGCTTGAAATTACCCTGATCACTTAAAAAATTTGATATAGTGGCAAGATGGACCTAAACGACTATTTGCTATATGACTGCTGTCTCAAGAAATTAAAATATTGTGATTACCTGGAATGTTAATTCTAATATGTCTTTCTTCGATGTTGCATAGTAAATGTTGGTTGGCAGAACAATAACAGAAACATCTAGTAAAAAAAAATGGTTTAAATATAATGAATAAATGATGAAAGATAGTTTTTGTTTTGAATTTGAGCAAGCTAAAACTCATGATGTTCCTATCCTGAAATTAGATTAAATCAAGGGACACAACTTTGAGGTATGAAAGGGACGAGAAAATATTTTTTCTTTAAATAATCCATTTTCCAAAAGTTCTTTCACTTTCATGTATTGCCTTATAAGTGATGGACCAAGCAAGTGCAGCTGTTATCGCTATTCTTAGGTCTACAGAAAACACCAGCTTTTTTCCAATTCTTGCCTTGATTGCTTAAAACCAAGTCAAACAAGCAACATGCTGAATGGACCTACCTAATGATTGACATCAGATGAAAATAGGGAAAAAGTGACAATAATTGTACAAAAATTCAGAATGGAAAAATAAAGCTTGTGTGTTGAATAATGTAAAATGGTAAAAAGGAATTTCCCCAAATACGAAAATCACTTAAACCATTCAGGCCCAAAAACCTTTTAAGCTGTTTTTGGCCCAATTTGCCCAAAATAATTTTCCTTAAAAATCTGGCTCCGTCACATTTTGGGCATTGCCATTTGCATCATTGTGCAAAAAAATCAGAAAAAAATTATGGAGTCAACATTGAGAAAAGCTATATTTTCTTATTTGGTTTAAAGGGAATTTCCCCAAAATACGAAAATCCGTTTTTTTAAGGCGAATAAGAATTTCCCGGGAAAACCACTCAGTCATTTTTTAAGAAAATCTTGCCCTCCATCTTTGTACAAAAATCAGAAAAAGTAATAACAGGATTTTGCACCAAAGTCTAAAAACCTACCCTATTTTAGGCAGTTTTTGGCCCAAATTTGCCCAAATATATTTTTTTTCGAAAATCTGGCTCCGTCACATTTTTGGCATTGCCATTTTGCATCATTGTGCAAAAAATCAGAAAAAAATAATGAGTCAACTTTGAGAAAAGCTATATTTTCTTATTTGGTTAAAGGGAATTTCCCCAAAATACGAAAATCCATTTATTAAGGCGAAAAAGAACTTTCCAGGAAAAACCACTTCAGCCATACTTTAGAGAATCTTGCCCTACATCTTTGTACAAAAAATCTGAAAAAAGTAATGACAGGATTTTGCACAAAGTCCAAAAAACCCTATTTTTAGGCAGATTTTGGCCCAAATTTGCCCAAATATATTTTTTTTCGAAAATCGGGCTCTGACACATTTTAGGCATTGCCATTTTGCATCATTGTGCAAAAAATCAGAAAAAAACAAAGAGTCAACATTGTTAAAAGCTATATTTTCTTATTTGGTTAAAGGGAATTTACCCCAAAATACGAAGATCGTTTTTTAAGGGCGAATAAGAATTTTCCGGGAAAAACCATTTCAGCCATTCTTTAGAGAAAAAGTAATGACAGGAATTTGCACAAAGTCCAAAAAACCCTATTTTTAGGTAGTTTTTGGCCCAAATTTGCCCAAATAAATTTTTTCTCAAAAATTGGGCTCCGTCACGTTCTGGGCATTGCCATTTTGCATCATTTTTGCAGAAAAAGCTAATGAGCCAATCCTGAGAAAAGCTGGTAACAGACGAACGGACGAACGAACGAACGGACATGGGTTAATAACCGGGGCACCCGGAGGTAGGTCCAAAAAGATTCTGTGAATCTCAACTTTTATTAACAGTGAATGACTTTGCAAACGCTTTAAATAATGGAGATCAAATTGATTTGATTTTGCTCAATTTCAGCAAATCTTTTGACAAGGTAAGCCATTCAAAGCTTTGCCACAAACCTGAAAGCTATGGAGTCAGAGGTAGTCACTGGTTTTGGATAAAATCATTCCTTAGAAATCAAACGCAATCAGACGCAATAAGTAGTGGTTAATGTTAAAGCATAAAGTAAAGTGAAGTTAAGTCAGGAGTCCCACATTATTGTAACAGTATTGGGTCCATTGTTATTCCTTGTATACATCAATGACATTCGTCCATGTGTTCATTCAAACATAGGATTATTGGATTATTATTGAGATCAGCTAATCGACAGTAGAGATCAGCTAATCAGCAGTCGAGATCAGCTAATCGACAGTCGAGATCAGCTATCGACAGTCAATATCAGATTATCAACAGTTTATAAAAAGTAGTGATTTATTTCCAGGCATCAAATGTAAAGAAAAAGGAAAAATGGCCATGAAAATGATCGATTGTGGATAAAAGACAGACTTAGTAGTGTAATAACATTACAAAACAATTGTTATCGATAAGTTGATAGTACCAAATATCTAGATGTCATTCTGAACAAACGATTTGAAATGGAATACACACAATGATATGGTTTGCAAAAAAGGTACACAATCACACAACCTCTTACAGTGTTGTCTGAGAGGATGTCGAAATCCAAATCTTTTGCTTAAAGCAAAAGCCTACAAGACTTACATAAACCAAATCCTCAACTATGCATCTACAGTCTTGACCCCTATCGGAGAGAGCAATCAAGAACTTCCAGACCGAATTGAAATGATACAAAAAAACCTGCTTGTTTTGTTTATGCTGACTGGAATCATCCTTCCAGCTTAAGGAAAATGATTGACTAACTAGAATGAAAAACCCTAGAAACTCAAAGGAAAACTTGCAACCTTACAATGATGCACAAGATCATTCACAAAGCAGTGGCAATTCCCGAGTCTATATTTTCAAACAGGACTAGGTTGCCTAATTGCATTTGTTTTCAACAAATGACAAATCTACAGGGTGCCCTACGAGGTGACACATAACTACCTTTAAATCTGTTTTTTTTTAAATCATTCCCACAGATCAAACTTTTTGCAAAACAAATTTATGAGCAAAGCAGTTTTCCTATATTGTATGCGCACCTTTTAACTTCTATCCCAAGCGAAAATTTGCTATACAAATCAAATCTTCAAAACAGCAGGGATTTTTCTAAGTACTTTTTTACTACCGTATACCGGCAAAAATACTCAATCCAAGATTGAGTTATGAAACTCAATCCGAAATATAAAAAAAAATTTACAAAAAAATGTTTCAAAGCAATTTTCTCAGAAACGCCAATTGTTTGTTTTTAATCAGTATAGAGTAAAGACAACACTACTGGGTCAGAAACCGTTCGATTCGGACACACGGACGCCTTTCCATTCGTGACGAACGGGTTAACCGTTCGCAGCGAATGGAATGCTTTTGCATCCTTCGCGAACGCTCTAAAAAAAAGTTTTATTGAAACTGTTCGCAACGAACGCTTATGCTTTTTAACCCGTTTGTGACGAACGGTCTAAAAAGAAAACCGTTTGTGAAGAACGCTTACGAAAACTTGAGATATGAAACCGTACGCGAAGAATGCTTTTCCGTTTCCCGCGAATGCTTTTAAAGAATCATTCAAAAAACCGTTCGTCACAAACGGTTTAACATACGCAACAAATGGATTTTAATGGGATAAGTTTTCTAAGAACATTTATTTCGCATTTACTTGGATTTTTGGAACGGGGAATGAATCTACTTATTGAGTTACTTCTTTTATTAAAGTTTTTTTCAAAATGATAACTTAATAGAAGGGGTCGAAATTGAAATAAAAGTCATTACAGATTTACAGCAAAATTGCTTTAAAAAACTATTCGGGGTCGATGAGGTATAACGAAACTTCAGGAACTTTTCTTTTCAAATCAAATCTTCATTCCGTCTAGAAAGTCAAAACATTTGAAAAACAAAATCAGACTATTTAAAGTTAAAAGAAATACTTTGAAGATACCCCTGTCCTACCACGAATAATCTTTTAGAGAAAACCTGTATTAGAATAACCTAATAAAAAATGAAGTTTGGTATAGATACCCCTGTCCCACTCATTGAAATTCTTTATTATTATTTTCAACAATGCAGGACTGCAATCGGACATTATGTCCGACTGAAATCAAATCCAGTCGATAAAACTTAAAATCCTCTCGGTCATTCATTCGTCGGAATTTTTCAACTAGCTGAATATATTTTCTAACCTCGTTTTAAGCTAGCTTTTGAAAGTTACACGTAAAGCTATAGATAAGAGTGACCTTGGGACAATACTCGCTACAGTAATAGAGAAAGTGGTTAGTTTGGTAAAAGTGAACTTAGAAACACTCTTAAAAGTTACAAAGAATAAAGCGATTTGATAAAAGTGATCTTAGAAACACTCTTAAAAGTTACAAAAAAGCGATTTGATTAAAGCGATCTTAGATACACTCATAAAAGTTACGAAAAATTACGAAAAAGCGATTTGATTAAAGCGATCCTAGAAACACTCTTAAAAGTTACGAAGAAGCGATTTGATAAAAGTGATCTTAGAAATACTCTTAAAAGTTTCGAAAAAAGCAATTCGATAAAAGTGATCTTTGAAACACTCTTAAAAGTTACAAAGAAAGCGATTTGATAAAAGTGATCTTTGAAACACTCTTAAAAGTTTCGAAAAAAGCGATTCGATAAAAATGATCTTTGAAACACTCTTAAAAGTTACGAAAAAAGCGATTTGATAAAAGTGATCTTTGAAACACGCATAATTCGATAAAGAATAGAGTAAGAGACAGCGGGGTGTATGTGAGATTTGTTCTTGATGAAATGAATTTTTAAGAGAATCCTCATTATTACTTGTAAATTCTTTTGTAGATTTTTTCATTAAAAACAGATTTGTTGTTATTCCTTCTTTCGCTTTTGCCACAACTCTTTCTATTTACCTAATCGGCCCTTTTTACGCCGGCCGCCCTTATTGGCGTTATTTTTGGGCTCGTGCGTGGCGTGATTAAGGGCCGGCGTTAAAAGGACCGGCGTAAAATGGGCCAAAATCTTTCTATTTTCACTTAAGCGGTGTTAATGTATTCACGTTTTGTTCTTGTTTAAAGCAATCCTGGGCCAAATTTGGAGTAAAAAAATTTCTTAGCGGACTCCGCCCCCTAGAACCCCAGCGCCCCCAGACCCCCAGCTATAAATCGCGCTCGCTTCGCTCGCGTTTTGTGACGCTTCTGAAACTCAATCTAATTATACAAAAACGGTAGTAGCTCAAAGTGCTTGAAAAAATCCCTGAAAACAGTGATTTTGTCGAATCATTTTGAATGACTTTGGTTGCAGTCAAGGAAATTTTCTCAGTTTGACAGATAGGACTGTGAAAAATGCCGATTTAAAGTGGTAGGAGTGAAGGTCAAAAAAGTTAGCCGAAACACAGATCCAAATACTACGCAGACACGCATCTAGACAGTGGTCCTGTGGTTTTGAATGTTTGATTTGCCATTATATGGAAAGAAATTTGATTCAAATGGTGATGGCAATGACTTGTCTTCATCCTAGACCCAGGTCCTAGACCTTTTAGAGCAAGAATCAAGTATTGAAAGGTCAATCAATGAGGAGTTTTTTACCCCATTGGGCATGAAGAAGAGTATTCTTTGTCTCAAGAAAGTAACCGCTCCTTCTATAGCAACTCTGCTGTTTTTGAGCCAATCAACTAAGAAATTGCAGGCAGTAAACACTGAGGAAAATTGTGTGTGTCTAAATCTAAATCTGTAACTCTGAAATGAAAACTTGGTAAGAAACAAATAATTTTTAAATTTTTGTTTCTGATTTGTTTTGTTTTGATTTTTGAAAAACATCCAAACAGCTGATTCGAATAAAAATGTTTGAATGTTTGACTGGCGTTTAATTTTATTAAGGCACCATATAATTACATTAGAACAACTAGAAGGAAAGAACATTGCGCAGGTGGGGTGATTGTGTGGCGTTTTAGGCGTTAAAGGCTTACAATCATGTCCCTTTATGGATTTTTAAAGTTCCTCTCATCTTGCTAGCAACTTGCGAAATTAAGTGGATCGCTTCGCAATTCTTATAGAATTGAATCGCAATCAAATATTACCGACAGTTGGTCTAATTTCGACACCCTTCTTTAGAGATAGGAACAATAGAAACTGAGGAAGGTCGGAATAGCTGATTGACTTTGACTAGCGAGCGCGATGAGAGTAGTCTATCAGTGATTTCGACCTTCTTATTATTCCTATCTATAAAGATGATGTCGAAATTAGAAGACGGATGTCAACATTAGACCAACTTACGGTACCCAGGATTTCCCGTTTGATTGCTTCGACTACGTTTGATTGTATTCGATTACGTTCGATTAATTTAGATTTTATTCGCTTTCGTACGATACTTTAGCGCTCGACCACCCACGCTAAAAAGCTCTAACGGAGTGATCCAATTTAATTCAATCACAATCAAACTCGTCGAACACAACGGCAGTTGTTCGATTGACACCGTCTGGCTGTGCGCACTGTCTGGGGACTGGGACTGTTGCATATCTGGTCTGTATTTTCACTTACTGTAAAATCAAAAGAGAAATCGTGTATTTTTTAATATGTCGTTCCTTAACTCAAATAAAATAACCTTGGAGTTTCGGTGAAATGGTGGCCAAATTGCTGTCCCATGTTTTGACAGATAGTCCCAAGTTAGAGCAGTTGACGGTACAGAAACAAAACCTCTGCGATGAAAAGTATGATATGACAACACTTCTCTCATGGATGGACTCCCCTCTTTCTCACCCCGCACTCCCTCACAGCAGTGATTTGATAAATCTCAAATCAGAAAAGACAAGAACAAGAGACTCTCTACAGCAATGAATTTTAAAATTAGACAAAGACATCAGGTCTGTGTACAAACTAACCTCACACCAAGAGCTAGCTACGCCCAAAAAACTTGACCAAAGCAAAGCACCCACACAAAAAAAGTTTTGACCCAAGTAACTCACCTATGCAAATTTATCATGAATGACAAGTAAAATGACAGTAAAAAGATAAGTCTTCTTTTTATCAGAACACCTGGAAGGACTTTCTTACTTTCTTGGTAATGGTAATTTTGAGTTTTGAGGTGAATTCCTCCGCCAGGGTCCGCATCTTGTAACGTTAATCCTTTTCGCGCCATCACGTGTGTTGTTTTTTTTTATAATGGCGGCATAAAAGACGGATAGACTTGGTTGTGGAGCAAGTACAAAAATGTACAGGATGGAAAAAACGCGCGAAAAAAAACCAAACATGCTTTTTCCGAAAAGCATCATTGTTGGACAACAAAAGAAAATACCTTGTAATGTTTCAATCAAATCTTCTGCTTGGATCTACGAGTACGATGATAAAGAAATGAGTTATTACTTTTCTGCGAGGACGACGAAAACCTTGAATAAAACCATTTACGGTCTGGTGGGGGTCTGGTCTTAAAAGTATCTTTATTCTAATATTCGTAAATTTTAAAACAGTAGTATTTTTGGAATTGGCAAAACCAATCACAATATGTGAAGATATGTGCAAAATGAAGACTAATACTGTAAGCTTAGAAATATCCCGGCCAGCTCTTCAAGTTTGCTTAGTAATAGTAGAATATTTAAACCAAATCAAAAAATGTTTTGAGCGAGTTTTGAGTAAAGACCAGCAAAAACCTTAAACTTCGAAATAAAAACAGCTTCTTACATGAACTGCAGCCATAAAACATAATGAGATTAGTTTCCAATTAGTTTTTTAATCCATCGCTGTAAAGAGAAGTCAAGTAATTTCTCATTACCTATACTAATTTTAATATTTGTTTTCTAAAAGTAAAATTTCCATAATGTTCTTTAACGAAATGACAAAATATACGACGGCGATATGATACTGAACATACGCATTAACCACGCATGTACCATTCAGACAGTTTTGATCCGAGAAAAAAATCCCTTTCCTAGCTCTGGTATAAGTTTTACTACAATACATTAAAACAAACACTCGTTTTTTCTACTGTACAATTGACACTCTCTAATTCGATGTTCTGCTATTCGATAAGCTCCCTTTTTCGGTGAAAATCGAATACACCTTTTCGACCGTAGCCGCCAATTTGCCGTGCGGCCATTTTTTGTCCGTTTAACCACCCTAAACCCTCCCAGTCTTCATTTGTACCCATATACAACAGAAAAAGGTGTAAAAAAGGATTGGATCGAGTTTAGGGGAATAATCAAATAATAAAGTGGCACGCGCCTGACTGTGCGACTACGGTCGAAAAGGTGTATTCCCCTTAAAAATCAAATTAGAGAGCGTCAACTGTATTGTAGATTTCAACCTGTTCAAGAGGTATCTATTACACTAGATTACTTCAACCATTTGTGAAGGTTTAAAGTATCTTACTACCTTACTACAACAATATATTACGTAAATTTGATCCAATGTTTAGGTTACGTGATGCGATACTTCTTTCAATGATATTTTTTCTTCTCACCTATGAAATGTTATAACTTTCTTAGCAAAACAATAACATGGAATAACGGTTATAAACGTAGTTTTAATGTAAGCAAAAAGGTGAACCTCCTTCTCTACTCTCCTCACTATTGTTTGAGTAATATTTTATTACCTCTAAATAGCAATGATTTGATGTATGC